>NC_052316.1:6930000-7240000 GCF_016432855.1 Salvelinus namaycush
GACCGGTAATTGTGCATTATTTATCACGTGAAACATGTCCTCAAATCTGTTTGTTTCCGCCCATGATTTCGAAGCCCCGTGACAGATGTTGGCGCATGCAACATGTGCTCACCGATTTGTTCCCAAATGAAACATGAATATTTAAATGGGTATACACTGTTGTTGCACGGGGTGCAAAGGCATCTCTATATAAGATGATAACTGTGAGTGGATATAAGTATATGGTTTTCCAGTGATAGTTCCCAATTTTGAAACAATGCAATCCATATTAGGGCATCATTGTGTTGTGTTTCATGTTTCTTTACCTATCAGTTAATCAAATTGTCTAAATGTAATATTTTTATTTTCTTTGCTGTATGTAAGCATTTATCATGATCCATCACTGGATTGATGAGTGCTATAGTGACTGAGTAAAGAGAGTAATTTCAAAGAAATCATTGTATTTTGATTTCAGAGTAATCATTTGATCTCTGAATGAAAACTATTATTTATGGGAGGCACTCGTGTTATAATGAGCAAATATAAATTCTTCATTACCCACCATTCATCCTGAACTGCCCTCATACTCTGAGCCTGCTCTGTTTGACTGCGATCAGAAAGCACTTAGAGAGATGTGTTCTTCTTTTCATCGAAGGCAATCTTATTTTGTACCCTCTTCACAACATCAATATCACTAATACCATCTCTCTAGAAACTAGGGAGAAATATTCATGCCCAAATTAACCGTACACAAAGCCTGATCCCCTCTCCCTGCACTCTATTCCATGAGTACAGCCAAACAGCATTACCAGTGCTTAATAAACACACATAGAGGGGAGAGAGATATTCATAGCGTACTTTGGGGAGATGATGATCGCTCGGGTGTTTGGGACAGATAAGCTCTCTCCGTCTGTGTCTCCTCTCCTGTGGCACTCTCTGGAAGGAGCTGCGACACTGGGCCCAGCAGAGTCATAAAGAGCAGGGATGAATAGCTAAATATCTGGGGAAAATCGCAGACAATCGGGCCAGAACAAGAGGCTGGATTGCCGCGGGGGGCCTGGGGCCTCATGTTGCCTGCCTGCCTCCGTGGCTCTGAAAGAGAGAGTGCGAGCCGCGGCTGCATTCGGCAGCAGCACCAGCACCAGGTTGAGGGATAAGCCTAGTGCACAGAGCCACAGACTAAGGGTTTTACATTACACACACATTAGTCATGGTGTATTTACAGGGGAAGTGCAATGTAACACAGGGAAACATTGTTCCCGTGAAACTTATGTGCAATTGCAGCTCGCTGCTGTGAATGCACTGTCATTCTGAGAGGCTCGTCGGCGCCGCCCGCGCAGCGCGATTCTCTGTGTCGACGCGTACCAAGGCGTTCTCTATGATCATGGGGAGTAATTAAAGCAGAGATAAGACGCATGCTGGGAGCAAGGCTTCTCCCTGGACTAGACATGCACTAAAGCCCCCTGAGCTCATATGCTGCATGTCAGGCTAGCAGTGAGGGAGACTGGGTGGGTTGAGGATACACGTTGCGAGAGATAATGGACTGGAGGTCCAATCAAGGCTGTGGGGGGGGGGGGGGGTGAGACCCCTCTCCACCTCGATCCCCTTTCCACCTACTACATCCACCCTCTGACTCAGAACAGCCAGGCCAAAAGAAGCTTCCCCCGAGGGCCTCCATTGAAAAGACTGCTGTAACTTGAGACATAAAGTAGTAAAGTGGAAATTATTAATCTGTCCAAATGTGACCATAATTATGCATTACAGTAAAGTGGCATATTTTGCTGGAGAGTGGAAGGGAAGAAGCAGAAACTGTGTGTGACAGCTGTGGCATGAATTTCAGAACACTCACTCTCGCTCTGATTGATTCATGTCGACTTGACAGTAGCAGCACCCATCGAGCTCTGTGTTGGAGGAACGAGGAGGTCGTCACAACCAGCGTAACGGTATAACCAACACGAGGAAAGGGTGAATCGGGGCCAGCCTGACGAGGAAAGCTCAAACAAACTGGGCTGAAGGGCCTTTCCAAATAGTGTTCAGAGTCCGGATTTCGAATTGGCTCTGGAGGGTTTTCAGAGTGTGAATCGGATGACATCAGGTGGGGCAGCCTAAAGCCCCAACTTTCGATTCGGTGGGGGAGAGTGAACCATTGTTGAGCCTTTGATGGAGTTGTGTCTTAGGGCAGCAGATCACCTGGGGGATGGATTGGCCATCTTCTCTGCAGTGGAGTTCATCCAGGTTTGGGGGAAGGTATTTACCTCCTGTCCCTGCAGCTGGGAAGCGTTGCCTACCCCTGTCTAAAGATTTTGCTAATGAGCTAAAGATGCGGTGCCAGGGGATCAAAGTATTGGATTATTGGGTGGTCGTAGTGGAGTCAAAGGAACTCCACACTGCCATGCTGGTTTTCCATATTCAGGCTCTGGGGTTCATAGTGAATCACAAGAAAAGTTATTTGACTCCGGCCCAGCGCATTCACTTTCTTGGTTGTCCCTACATTGGATGGTCGCATTTTGCCTCTGTCTGGCAGTTTCAGCTGGGGCACTCGGTGCCTTTTCGCTTGTGCCTTGCGGTTACTGGGTCTAATGGCCTCCATGATACCTGTGGTGCCTTTTGGACTTCTGTTGATGTATCTGTTTCAGTGCTGGGTGATTGCTATGCGTCTGGACGCATCTCGCCACCGTCATCAGTGGCTCAATGTATCCCCGTTGTGCCTAAGGGTGTTGACTCTGTGAAAGGACCCCCAAAAAGTCTGTTGCAGGGGGTTCTCATGGGCGGGATAGTGTCCGCAGGGTGATCACGGCAGAGGCGTCCTTACTGGGATGAGGAGCGCTGTGTGGGGGCTACTCGGAAAGAGGGATTTGGTCAACAATGCAGGGTGCTGCAAATCAATTACCTAGAGCTACTGACTGTTTTGCTAGCGCTGACGTGGTCTCTCTCTCTCCTAAACCTGTCCCGTTATCTGCTCGTATGGAGCAGTGCAAATTTCCTGTCGCTCAGGGCGAAGTATCTTCCGGGATCTCTTAACTTGGGTGCTGATCTACTTTCCAGGGGAGGTCCTATCTATACAGAGTGGAGACTACACCCCTTGGTGGTTGCCCAGATATGGGACCGGTTCGGCAGGGCCAACATGGATCTTTACGCATTGCAAGAAAACATGCATTGCTGTCTGTTCTTCTCAATGAAGGATCTGGGTGCTCTTCCTTTGGGAATGGGTGCTTTGGCGTATCAGTAGCCTCGACCCTGCTATATGTATTCCTCTGGTGGACCTGATCCATCAGGAGCGCCTGTTGTTGATTCTGATGGTTCCCTGTTGGCCCAAACAACCCTGATGCCTTGCTCATGACCTTGGCGTAACCCAAGCATGTTAGGGATTTCCACGCACCAGTACAGTAATGCACCCTTCCTGTTTGGAGTTCGCACCTGCAGGTTTTGCTCCCAAGGTTATACCTATGTCTTACAGGTCCCTGATTTTTGAGGTGTCCCCTGTCTCACCTCCTTAGTTTGCTTCCAGTGAACAACGGAGGTTGCATGGCCTGTGTCCGTTGTGTGCTTTATGCACGTATGTGAATAGGACGAGGGATAGCTACATTTGTGAGCAGCTTTTTGTCTGTTTTGCTAATCCAGCTCAGGGTAGGGCGCGTTCTAAGCAGAGTTTTTGTCATTGGATTGTGAAGGCTATCTCCCTGGCATATGACAGAAAAGGACAAGGGTTGCATAGCAGTGTGTGCGCTCACGCCACTAGGGTGTGGCGGCTTCATAGACATTGTTCAGGGGCATGAAGATTGGGGATATCTGTGTTGCAGCGAGCTGGGGTTCCCCACATGCCTTTGTGAGGTTTCATCGCTTGGATGTAGCTTCTCCCAGTGTGGCTCATAGTGTTCTTATGGCTGGGTCCGATCCTTGGGCTGCCTTGATGGGCAGCAGTGTGCAGAGTGCGCATTCATCAGGGTTACCGCAGTTCCCTGTGGGTTTCATCCTTGGGCTGCTCTGGCAGTGTGCGAGTACACAGTTTCCAGGTTACTGCAGGTCCCTGTGGTGTTTGAGCCTGAAGCTGCCGTGATTCATTGACTCTGGTCTTTACCAAGTCATGCGCTTTACCAAATCATGACATTATTTCACAGGGCTGGGGCCAAACTGGAGAAGAACCACCCGATAATTCAGGTCAGGACTTGGGCGATCGTAGAAAGATTCCAGAAAATGAAGAAGAAAATGTGCTACAGAATATGTAAGAGATAGGAGCTGAGCAACAGAGAGATCGAGATATCAGGGGAAATGGAGATGGAGGATGCACTATTAGCACAGATAGAACAATGAGCAATATACTTCACCAGATGTGTAAATGTGAAGCATCCGGTTGGCGTTTCCACTCACTACCAAATATGGTGGTGAGAGGAAGCCCAGTGGCCGGCAGTGGGAGAAGATGGAGCAAGATGCATTTTTGCCGACATTCTGTTAATTTTCTCATCTATGAAACATTTGATCTTAATAGAGTTTTCTGTTTCCAAAAGTAGAATCTGTTATAAACAGAGTGGACTAAGTGTTGTAGACTTTACAGAGTAGGCGTTCCCTAACGAAAATATGTAAATCATACTAGAATCCGCCAATAGGCTCTCGCCAGCTCATGCTTGGCTCTACCCACCTCCTTGCTTGTTCTGCTCACTGATTCATTTTCTCCCATTGGAAACAACAGGCTGTGGTCTATCTTGGGTTAGTTCTAAACAATCTTTGCTATTAGCATCTGCCTCCCCAGCTGGGAAATAAATCTGGCTGCAGCAGCAGTTTGCTGGTGGAGCTTATGTCTGCTGCGCTAAACATACAACATCATTTTTTCGGGTTAAGTAACTTTTCGGTTAAGTAGCCATCATTGTAATTCGGTGGAGATTTCAGTGCCCTGCTCCCACTGTAGCTTGGCGGCGAATCAGTAAACAAAGTCTGGGATGTTTATTTTATGTCTGTTTTAAAAGGTGTGTGATCTTATGCGTTGTAATTTGGTCATATAGGCAAAATGCCTCTGACCTACCTAATGCTAACATTATGTCTGTTGTTCTGCTCTATGGTTTTTATCTGCAATGTAAGAGTGTTGTTGTTGGAATTAGGCGTTTCCAATATGTTCTCTCTTGTCATTGACAGTCCAACAATGCGTAGTATATCTGACAAACCGCATGGCAGAGGTGACCACATAAGCATGTAGGTGAGTCATCCCAGCATCATATTCACAGGAGTTCAAATGGATGGCTTTCCACTGTGTCCTTCATTACAAACTACCTGCAGTAGTCCATGCTGTGAGCATCACTACAATGTGGCGAGTTAGCCTCTTAGGCAGACTACTCGGGTCACTCTGCCCCTCAGGGCATGTGTCGGGAAAGGTTTGTATTAATAATCGGGGCAGAGGGCAAGCACAACACAAGTCCTGCATTTTGCCAATAAGCTTGTGTGTTACCGTGCCTGGTAACGTAGTGCATCCTTATTTAATGGGCTATCGCTACAGATAAGCGTCAGCTGAGGATTCAATAGGGGTTGTGGGATACTTCACAGGACGGGGTTGGGGGAAGTATAGGCCAAGTATGTTTGGTTTTAGTCCTGTGGAAATGCACGACAGACATTTTGCAGTACAAAGAGAGACATTTTGTCGTCATGGCAGATTGTCAGGGAAGATCATTTCAGTGGCACAGGAGATATTTGATCTGGGATAAAAACGAGTAAGCTTTACCATCAAGCAATAAACATACCCTAATGGTTGAAGGCTGTCACCAACCAAGTATTAAGAAGTTCCGTATTTGGACAAAAAAATCCACAAATATCAACCCTACATCTTAATCTGCAAGACATTCACAGATGAAATGGTTTCTATCCAAAAAGAGGATCTCGTCAAGCATCTCTTTGTAATACAGTATGTGTTGTGTCCTTGCATATGTAACAACCAGATCATTGGATCACTGTGGACTGTCAAAAGCACTGGCATACCCACTGTGCGCAGGAGAGAATAAATAGCCACAAACGGGGGGCTCTGGGCAAAAACAGCCATCTCCTTTTGATGGATCTGAAGACTATACATGCTGTTAAGCCTTGCATCTGTATGCCTATAGGACAGGAAATCCAGTCCATGCTCCAGCGTTTCAGAGCCATGCTCACCAAGCGGACACGGAATGGCAGGAGCTGGCTGGAACAGCCACCGCTAGGAATAGCCCCTGTCCTCGCTCGCTACCCACACTGCACAGAGCAGGCAATAAGACCCACCATCACAGGAATTCAAACAAAATAGTGAGCCTTTGTTGTTTGCTGATTACTGTGGGCTTTATTTTTCTTATTCACATTCAATTTGCAGTTCAGCCAAAGGAGTAAAATCATACAGACAAGCTTGAAAAGCACACTGGCAAATGAATAGGGCCTTACAACTTCTGCTTTGTTGCTTCCCAGCTAACAACAAACATTCTCTGAATGTTTCCAAGAGACCATTCCCTTAATGTCAAATAGAACTTACCCAGAGCGTGGTTACCATGTTCTCAGAACTTAAGAGAAGAACATTAATGTTGTATATTCTTAGTGCGCTCTAAATAAGTTCTTCTGGACTTTAAGGGAATGTTCTCCTAACTTTAACACCAAAACATGCTAAAAGAGTTCTCAGAAGGTTTTTGCTAGCGTGGACAGAACGTTCCCCTAACTAATGGAAAACCGGACACTCAGACATTAGAGGAACATCACAGGTAACATTACAAAAACGTTCTCTCTCCCTAGAATTGTTAGCTGGGTTTTTCCTCAAGGCAAGCCGATAACTGCGAAGTATCATTCCAACAAAGCAATACTTGTAACAGGCCCTTTCATTTCATCTTGTTGTGCAGCAGAATTATTTGAATTATCGGAGTAGCAGCGGTGATACTGCTGAAAGGAACAGGGTCATCGTGGGGAGGAAAATTCTTCAATAATGTATAGCAATGGGGGGGGGGGGGGGGCACTGGCTGGACGTGCTGCCGAGAGAACATCAGTCACACTGCTTATGTATAGCCACGGTGAGGTAGCGCCGGGTTTAATTTTACGGAAAATATTGATGAAGTGTGCCCAGAGGAGCAGTAGCCCTCACATGTCCTGATCAATAATTGAAGCTTTGTTATTATTCTGCCCCCCCCCCTCTCTCTCTCTCTATCCCCCTCTCTTCACAAGGTCCAATGTTGAGGAATGTTGGTTTCTTCAGACGTTTAATCATTTTAGTTTCCGTAGAAACAATAAATGAAAGCAATTTACCAACATCAAGTTCGACCCAAAACACATGAAGATTGCTCTTTCGAAAAAAAACTAATAGAGAAGCTTAACACAAAGACAAAATGTTCGCATTTAAATGTTCGCATTTAAAACCTTTTCACACATTTCGGCTTTCTGGACATCTCCGGGCTGACAACAGCATATCGATTATGTTTTTAATCTTCTGAGGCGGAAAATGAGAACACAAAAATGTATGCATTAACTGCTGAGACACAAGGCTGTGGTTAAAAAAGACACACACTGCATCCCGTATGAAAGAAATTAGAATAGCAAAAGTACACCTAAAGGATCGCTATTTCCTTCAAGTCTTCCAATAGTTTTTCACTTGGCATTATTCACTAATTGCTTCTTGATCTTACAAGCATTCGATAATTGAGGCAAATTGACCCATGCCAGTGAGTCAATGTTGTCCTCAAGAAGCATCCATCAGCCTTAGTGCAATGACAAAAAAAAAGGTGCTTTAATAAGGTGCCTTAATATATTTGCTGATTGGATGGAGACTGATGAAGAGTATATTGTCATGAGTTCATACTGGACTAGGGGAGGGAAATTGGAACATTAACACGCTGATGGTTTACTGAAGCATTTGAAAATGCTTCACTGCTATAGAAAGCTAGATACAGTGTATTCGGAAAGTATTCAGACCCCTGCACGTTTTTCACATTTTTGTTTTGTTACAGTCTAATTCTAAAATGGGTTAGTAGGTTGTTGAAAAACCTTTGACAGCGATTACAGCCTCGAGTCTTCTTGGGTATGGCCCTACAAGCTTGGCACACCTGATATGGAGAGTTTCTCCCATTCTTCTCTGCAGATCCTCTCAAGCTCTGTCAGGTTGGATGGAGAGCGCCGCTGCACAGATATTTTCAGGTCTCTCCAGAGACAATTGATTGGGTTCAAGTCCGGGCTCTGGCTGGACCACTCAAGGACGTTCAGAGACTTGTCCCGAAGCCACTCCTGCATGTTCTTGGCTGTGTGCTTAGGGTCATTGTTCTGTTGGAAGGTGAACCTTTGCTCCACTCTGAGGTCCTGAGCGCTCTGGGGCAGGTTTTCATCAAGGATCTCTCTGTACTTTGCTCCATTCATCCTTCCCTCGATCCTGACTAGTCTTTCAGTCCCTGCCACTGAAAAAATCCCCACAGCATGACGCTGCCACCACCATGCTTCACCATAGGTATGGTGCCAGGCTTCCTCCAGACTTGACGCTTGGCATTCAGGCCAAAGAGTTCAATATTGGTTTCAACAGACCAGAGAATCTTGTTTCTCATGAACTGAGGGTCCTTTAGGTGCCTTTTGGCAAACTCCATGTGGGCTATCATGTGCATTTTACTGAGGAGTGGCTTCCGCCTGGCCACTTTACCATAAAGGCCAGATTGGTGGAGTGCTGCAGAGATGGTGGTCCTTCTGGAATGCTCTCACATCTCCACAGAGGAATTCTGGAGCTTTGTCATCGGGTGTGACCATCAGGTTCTTTGTCCCCTCCCTGGCCAAGGCCCTTCTCCCCCGATTGCTTGATTTGGCCAGGCGGCCAGCTCTAGGAAGAGTCTTGGTGGTTCCAAACTTCTTCCATTTAAGAATGATGGAGGCTGTGTTTTGGTGCCCTATACATACATTTGAAGTCGGAAGTTTACATACACTTAGGTTGGAGTAATTAAAACTCGTTTTTCAACCACTCCACAAATTTGTTGTTAACAAACTATAGTTTTGGCAAGTCGGTTAGGACATCTACTTTGTGCATGACACAAGTAATTTTTCCAACAATTGTTTACAGAGATTATTTCACTTATAATTCACCGGATCACAATTCCAGTGGGTCAGAAGTTTACATACACTAAGTTGACTGAAAAATTCCAGAAAATTATGTCATGGCTTTATAAGCTTCTGAAAAACTCAGTGCCTCATTGCTTGACATCATGGGAAAATCAAAAGAAATCTGCCAAGACCTCAGAAAAAAAAAATTGTAGACCTCCACAAGTCTGGTTCATCCTTGGGAGCAATTTCCAAACGCCTGAAGGTACCACATTCATCTGTACAAACAATAGTACGCAAGTATAAACACCATAGTATCACGCAGCCGTCATACCGCTCAGGAAGGAGATGCGTTCTCTCTCCTAGAGATGAATATACTTTGGTGCGAAAAGTGCAAATCAATCCCAGAACAACAGCAAAGGACCTTGTGAAGATGCTGGAGGAAACAGCTACAAAAGTATCTGTATCCACAGTAAAACGAGTCCTATATTGACGTAACCTGAAAGGCCGCTCAGCAAGGAAGAAGCCACTGCTCCAAAACCTCCATAAAAAGGCAGACTACGGTTTGCAACTGCAGATGGGGACAAAGATCAAACTTTTTGTAGAAATGTCCTCTCATCTGATGAAACAAAAATAGAACTGTTTGGCCATAATGACCATCGTTATATTTGGAGGAAAAAGGGGGAGGATTGCAAGCCGAAGAACACCATCCCAACCGTGAAGCACGGGGGTGGCTGCATCATGTTGTGGGGGTGCTTTGCTGCAGGAGGGACTGCTGCACTTCACAAAATAGATGGCATCATGAGGGAGGAAAATTATGTGGATATATTGAAGAAACATCTCAAGACATCAGTCAGAATGTTAAAGCTTGGTCGCAAATGGGTCTTCCAAATGGACAATTACCCCAAGCATGCTTCCAAAGTTGTGGCTTAAGGACAACAAAGTCAAGGTATTGGAGTTGCCATCACAAAGCCCTCACCTCAATCCTATAGAAAATGTGTGGGCAGAACTAAAAAAGCGTGTGTGAGCCAGGGGACCTACAAGCCTGACTCGGTTACACCAGCTCTGTCAGGAGGAATGGGCCAAAATTCACCCAACTTATTGTGGGAAGCTTGTGGAAGGCTACCTGAAACAGTTGACCTAAGTTAAACAATTTAAAGGCAATGCTACCAAATACTAATTGAGTGTAGGTTAACTTCTGACCCAGTGGGAATGTGATGAAAGAAATAAAAGCGGAAATAAATAATTCTCTCTACTATTATTCTGACATGTCACATTCTTAAAATAAAGTGGTGATCCTAACTGACCTAAGACAAGGAATTTTTACTCAAATTAAATGTCAGGAATTGTGAAAAACTGAGTTTAAATGTATTTGGCTAAGGTGTATTTAAACTTCCGACTTCAACTGTACACTGTACGTGTCAGCCACCACAGATAATTAAATCACTTGAAGCCTTAACAAAGAGTTGCAGTCTGTTTTGGAATGGGTGGCCAGTAATAAACTGGTCCTGAACATCTCTAAAACTAAGAGCATTGTAATTGGTACAAATGATTCCCTAGGCTGCTGAACAAGTTGAGATGCCTAAATTACTAGGTATCACCTTAGATTTTAAACTTTCATGTTCAAAACATATAGATTCAATGGTTGTACAGATGGGCAGAGGTCTGTCCATAATAAAGAGATTATCTGCTTTTTTGACACCCCACTCCAAAAAACCCTGCAGTCTCTAGTTTTGTTTTATCTTGTTTGTTGTCTTGTCATGTGGTCAAGTGCTACATAGTAAGACCTAGTTAAGCTGCAGCTGGCCCAGAACAGAGCGGCACGTCTTGCTCTCCATCGTAATCAGAGGTTAATATAAATGCCATGCATGCCAATCTCTCTTGGCTAAGAGTTGAGGAGAGACTGACTGCATCACTTATTTTTATAAGAAACATTATTGTGTTGTTTGCATAATCAACTTACACACAGCTCTGACACACACACTTACCCCACCAGACATGCCACCAGGGGTCTTTTCACAATCCCCAAATCCAGAACAAATTCAAGAAAGCGTACTGTATTATATAGAGCCCTTATTGCATGGAATTCCCTTCCATCTCATGTTGCTCAAATGAACAGCAAACCTGGTTTCAAAAAACAGATAAAGCAACACCTCACAGCACAACGCCTCTCCCTTACTTGACTTAGATATTTTGTGTGTATGTATTGATATTTTGTGTGTATGTATTGATATGTAGGCTGTGTGCCGTTTTTAAATTGATGTATTTCTGTCCTTGAGCTGTTCTTGTCTATTTATATTCTGCATTATGTCATGTTTCATGTTTTGTGTGGACACCGAGAAAGAGTAGCTGCAGCTTTCACAACAGCTAATGGAGATCCTAATAAAATACCAAATACCAAAGCATCATTACAGGTTAGGGCAAACTGCAGTGTAAAGCTCAAGTGGCATCAATAACTGAAATAGGTTGGTGTGGCCTCATGAGACCCCTCATGCTGAGCCACATATCAACAGCACTCTTCCTCAGAAAGACAATTATGATAGCTGATCGAGTGAGGAGCAAGTGGAGCTGATCGCATCGCCTAAAGGGTGCTAATAGGGAGTGAAGGATGAGGAGAGAGCGCTTCTCGCTATCACCATGAAACATGCCCTTCATCGACCCCTCAATCTCAGTGAGCACATCAGCCATCGTTATGAAAGGCCTCAGACGATCTCTTAATCTGGCCAATCTACCCGTCTCAAATCCTCTCTAAATGGTATTGTCCAATAATACACTTCTCAGGCTACATGAACACAATGTAGTGATTGGCAGATTCATAGACGCGTGTATATCAAATCACAGCAAGCTGCTTATCTAGATTGGTCTCTGTCATCGTCCCGGCAACACGGGTGACATCACTGGTTTGCCGTAATAGGGGCTGGCTGACACTGTTAAACTCAGAGTTAAGTGGGCTGGAAGGAGGTAGAACCCCTGCTATTATAATGGCAACCCTTCTCTGCTGCTCAGAAACTCTGATCACATTCTGCTTTAGAGCTAGACAGCTTGGTGTGCCAGGCCCAAGGGCTCCTGGGAGGTACATGGGACCGGGTTGCCAGGTGGCTTTGCTGGCTGCCAGCTTTTTGGCTTCGGACATGCCCCTGTCACTAGTGCCTCACCAGTGGCTGGATCCCTGCTTCTTCAGCAGAGCTGTGCGGAATGTGGCGCACTGTGAAACCCAAAGTGGAGGCTGTTGAAATTGCACAAAATGGCAACAGAAAGACCAGTAATTAGTCCCTTGATGATTTCCAATCTTGGCATTGTGTGCCTGTACGTCTTCATCATAAATAAATGACAGGATAAATAGATAAGAAACTCATTATGTCAGATGCTTCAGTCACATGGTTGGTCGAGCAGTGTGTCCCAAAAGCACCCACTACTGGTCAGTGGGGATAAATATACGGGGAGATTCTGCCTTGAGGGTAGGCCTTCAACAAGACATCAATGGCGAATGGATATCTAATTTACAGTGTATGTCTTCAAGCTTTGAAGTTAAGCTGTTGAAAAATGAACCAATCAGGGTGTACTTTGGTAAAAATCCATTATAGGAATACATCATGGAAGAACAAACTCTGCACTAGGGTTTAATGAGCTAAACAAAATGTCCTTATGTGGAACAGCTTGTCCAAACCGTCCTCAAATACCTTGAGGCAAGATAGAACAGACAATGGAGTGTGAGCCTAGTCTACAGTCTACCTCAGTGGTTCTATAATGCATTACACTACACGCTCATCCACTGCCTCCCCAGTGCTTTAATAGCTTATTCAGCCTGGGTGAGTCAGACTGGGGGGGCGATGCCTTCAGTAGTGGAGGGGTTGAGAGGTTCTCCCGGCACTTTGTGTGACTATGTAAACATGGCCCATAATTGATTGTAACTGAGGCAAAATGTCACAAAATGCATTTAACGCTCGGGCTACGAATTGGACAAAAGCGCTGCAATGCGGGTCACGACGCAGCGGCAGACTGATTGGCCCTCGCTTTGGGGAAGCGAGCGATTCTTGGTTAGAGGGCAGAGTCCTCTTCCAATGGCCATGCTTGTAAAACTCGATACAGTACTGCCCTTTTTTTATGATGAGTTTTGGCGATTGCAGCAATGACTGAGACATTCAGAAATAAAGGGTGAGTGCTGGGCCATGGGGTTCAGCGGCTTGTTATCCTGAGTGGGTGAAGCGTACAGAGCGAGGAACTGTGGTTATACAGGGCACAGCCACAATGTTCTGAGGGGAGGAGCAGAATGGTTGAGGTAAGTTAGAGCTCACTGGAGGGTGCAAAGGTCAGTAAAGAGGGGGGGAAACTAAGACACAGGCGGGGCAGCACAGTACGGCCATTCAGAGAGCAGAGGAACTCTACGCTACTTGAGCCACTGCAACTGCATATAGGCCTGTGAAGGTATACTATCCATCTGTGATGTGTTTTTCATCTGTTTGTAGGATGCATATAAAACATAGGAACTTGATGTCTATTCCAGAATCCTGTTGTCTACATTACTCGTTGACGCATGGTAAAAAAAAAAATACAAATAATTGAGTTGAAGTGATCACACACAGTGACTGGTTATTGTCTGATGATGGATATATGTCTAAAACATGTTTTCCTAATAAAAAATAGTTTTTTTTGTAAGCCCTTGATTTAGGGCACTGTCATTATCATGTGAGGGATGAAGGACTCGTTGTTTTTGTGCACGCACACACCTTCTCGGAAGGCGTCTGCCAAAAAGGGTGTAATTGCAGATCGCAATTAGGGGCATTTTCGGATGTATCTGTTTCTTGATGTTAAGTTACACCCATTGATGCTCGCCATTGGTCTGTGGCCATTTCTTTCCCGTCAGGGACGACAGTTACTCTTGAACATTATTTGATGGTGGGACTGTTGTTTATCCTGCGCTCTCCTTCAGCCACATGGACTGCACAGCTATTACGGTCACTGTCCTTCCAGCACCACGAGCCTGTCCCCTTTTATGTGTCACTGTTGTTGTCGCTATTGGTGATAATATAATAGGTTGTGTAAAGAGTGTGGTTTTAGTTTTGCTGGTCAGATTATCTTATGCTGTGTGTCACATGTTGTGTCCGTGCTGGTCCTGTCTTTGTGTGAGCAGCAGCCCGAAGGACATTGGCCTTCAGAGGGACCAAGCGCCATGCTCTACTAACTGAGCAACATGGGACTTGATACAAGGTAAGATTTTTGGCCCCTCTGAAGGCCTAGGTCCTACATAGTCACGGTTTGCCACTGCCCCTCCTTCTTCTCTGATCGTCTTTCTCTCTAAACTGCGGTAGGTGGTTATCATGAGAACAGACTTCACTGTAATTATTCCCATGCATCCGGGGCCGAGAGTGACCGTTCAATAACCCAGCTTGTCATTTACAAGTCAGACGTGATGGGAGTGAAATGAAAACTCATCACAGCACACCTCCGCCACGGTCATTACCATTCCACATGAGTGTTTGAGGATTCCGTGATCGGCAGCCAGAGCGCCTTGATGCATCGCGTGGCGCCATTTTTATTTGGTCACAGGGCTGTCCGATTAACACCGACAACAGGCACTGAAACCAGCACAACCTGCCTTTAGTAGTAATCTCAGTTTTTAAGCATCCCTGGAATCAGTGGAGGCTGCTGAGGGGAGGACATCTCATAATATTGGCTGGAACAGAGCATTCCATTTGCTCCATTTGCTCGGTTCCAGCGCCATTATTATGAACTGTCCTCCCCAATTAAGGTGTCACCAACCTCCTGTACCTGGATTATTTACATGACAGCAGCCTTTTCCTATGTGATATTCCTATGCCTGGAGATCATTTGACTTGGAAATCCCCATTTCAGAGTTTTGATATCAGTCAATCTTATCATCGACGTAATGAGTGGAATGTGCATATCGTGAATTCAATGTATGATGATGATGCTCAGGCATGTAAGCAATGGAAAGGAGAAAATACATTGCACAAATATATGCACTGAAAATGTGGGACAATTTAGCAATGTCCTCGGGGCCTGATTCCACAAAGCATCAGCAGAGTGCTAGGATATTTTTTTTTTTTTACTTTTAAATGATAATTAATATTAGGGGGGACATGATCCTAGATTAGTACTCCGCATATGGGCCCTGATATGCTTCCAATTCCAATGTGTGAATTCACAAGTGGTGTAACAGACATTGCTTAATTTTCATTGGTTTCAATTTTCACATTAGAAATGCATGCACCATTTGTTAAATAAATAAAGGTAAAATCCTTTTTTTTTTATTGTTGTAATACCTTTTCAAGAACAATGTCAACATCCCTGATTAGCTTCAATCGCTCTCATTAGGAGTTGGTTTATTGTGGACAGCTGCCACCCACCAGACTGAAGCGCCGCCATCATTCTCTCAAGGCCCTCCTGCCGCGAAATAGAGAAGGTGCGAGACATTGGTGCGTCTCCAAATTTCGTGGGGGCTGCAGAGCACTTTAATGAGATGAAAGTGGAGATTTATGAGTTGCAGAGTTCCCATTTTTCATTAGTAGCCCAGCACTCTGTGTTTATGAATGCCCACCATAATGATAAGCCATCTTGGTAATGGGCACAACTGGCTATTGTTCCTAATGGGATTTGATTGGTCCGAATCGTCTCTGATCCAGATTTATTGCCGTGGGTGCCCGTCTGTGCCCTTGAGTTGGGACCCAAATTACCTGCCTTTTCTTCTCTCCCATTTTGATTATTAGATGGGGCAGAAAGTAATCATTTCTCAGACATTTTCAGTCAGCACACGGTTCGAGGCACCACTGGAGGCAAACAGCTCTTGAAAACAAATCTGCTCAGAAGTAGCTGGCTTACACTAGAAACAGGTAGGTGTGCGGATGGAGCTTGGCTGTTCAGTCCAAATGTCTCTCTCTCTCTGTCTCTCTCTCTCTCACACCACCCCGCTCTTTTCCAATGCATTTGTCCTTCCATCCCTTTTTTCCCACCTCTATGTCTTTCCATCCCTCTCTCTTTCTCCCTCCCCTCGGTCCATAACTGCCTCCTGTCTCCATCTGTCCAGAGCATGAAGGGCACTTTGCCCGCTGGTCAATGCAATGCAGGCCTGTGCTCAGACACTGTGGCCAGTGGAGTGAGTGCAACAGTGCCTGTGTGGTTGGAGGAGGAGAGAGAGTCAGTCACAGGACACACATTGACAGTTGTCACACACACACAGTCAAGCGTACGAGCACTGACCCTGACGCAATGATATTCACGCTCACAGCAGACAGACAGTTAACGCACGCATAAGTGTAAGGCGAGCAAAACACACACACAGAGATGCACATCCACAGTGCCCACATCTACACTAAAACATACGTAGACATGCATCATGCACACACCCACACACTGTTCATGAAATCCAGTACTCCACTATAAAAATGAGCTGTACTTTAAGGTAGCGGGAGCTTAGCAGCCAGCAGAGCAGACTTGTTGGGCGCGTGCTAATTTGCGCGTGTGTATCCGAGAACACTTCACAGAGCCCACTCCTGTCCCCTATGTATAAAGGTTTAGCTTCCCTTCCTGATCAATACTTTGGGTTTCTTAATTGAGCTCTTTCTCCATCTCAACCTGAAATCCAATAGGCTCGACTGGGGAAACCTGGGCTGCACAAGCACCCCTGGAAAAGCGGAAGGAGAATACACGCCGAGGGAAAGACAATCCTGCTCAAAATACCAGCAGGAATGTCAGGGCTATATGACGAAGGCAAACTCAGTGACCTTGAATTGTTTGAACTTCACACAGTACACTGTCTGAGGGGCTGGGCTGGTGTGTGCGTGTTGTTTTATATCTTCATTATACACTATATGTACAAAGTATGTGGACACCCTTTCAAATGAGTGGATTCGGCTATTTCAGCCACACAGGTTGCTGACAGGTGTATAATATCGAGCACACAGCCATGCAACCTCCATATACAAACATTGGCAGTGGAATGGTCTTACTGAAGACCTCGGTGACTTTCAATGTGGCACCGTCATAGAACGCCACCTTTCCAACAAGTCAGTTCGTAATATTTCTGCTCTGCTAGAGCTGCCCCGGTCAACTGTAAGTGCTGTTATTGTGAAGTGGAAACGTCTAGAAGCAACAACAGCTCAGCTGCGAAGTGGTAGGCCACACAATTTTTTATTTTTTTATTTCACCTTTATTTAACCAGGTAGGCCAGATAGGCCAGATGAGAACAAGTTCTCATTTACAACTGCAACCTGGCCAAGATAAAGCAAAGCAGTGCGACACAAACAACAACACAGAGTTACACATGGAATAAACAAACGTACAGTCAATAACACAATAGAAAAAATCTATACATAGTGTGTGCAAATGAGATAAGATTAGGGAGGTAAGGCAATAAATAGGCTGTAGTGGCGAAGTAAATACAATTGAGCAATTAAACACTGGAGTGATAGATGTGCAGAAGATGAATGTGGAAGTAGAGATACTGGGGTGCAAAGGAAGAAAAAATTGGCTTTGGGGGTGACCAGTGAAATATACCTGCTGGAGCGCGTGCTACGGGTGGGTGCTGCTATGGTGACCAGTGAGCTGATATAGGGTGGGGCTTTACCTAGCAAAGACTTATAGATGACCTGGAGCCAGTGGGTTTGGGGACGAATATGAAGCGAGGGCCAGCCAACAAAACAATACAGGTCGCAGTGGTGGGTAGTATATGGGGCTTTGGTGACAAAACAGATGGCACTGTGATAGACTGCATCCAATTTGCTGAGTAGAGTATTGGAGGCTATTTTGTAAATGACATCACCGAAGTCAAGGATCGGTAGGACAGTGTGGTGGCATATTTCTGCTTTACCAAATGAGGAGAGTTACAAACTACACACCAGTCAGAGTTATACTTAAACTCCATCTTTAATAATAATAAGCTTTGCAATAGCCTTTTTGACTTTCAATGATGCGCTATCTCTAATGAACCATTGAAAAGTGACTACAGAAAAATACAAAAATCTTTTATAGCCAAGATACACCCCTCTCAACTTACATGACGAACCACAGATCTTAGGAACTGTTCACAAAGAAATACTTTTTCTTGAGAAAGGAGTATCCTTTAGCCAGATAACATTCACTATAAATTATCGTTCAGTTTGGTCCCTCAGACGAGGTTCTAATCTCGTTCCTGGTACTTCATAGTACAAAAACACCAACTCATCCAATGGCATATATCAATTATCAACTCTAGATACTCCCATCTCAAGTAAAAACCCCTCTTGACCCCACTCCTGGACAAGCTCACTGAGGGGAGTGAGCCTCTAGGTCATACACTGTCCCAGGATAAGTGTAAGATCAGAGAGGACATAATTTCCCAATGGGAAAAGGAGTGAGTGACTGGCGCACAGACATTGCGGAGACAAGTAATTGGTTCCCCATTAATCACGCCATCCCTTCACATGGTTTAAGAATAGGTAAAGACACATTCACATATGAAGACAATGTTCCATTCTGTTTTTCATGGTTCGGGCTACGCCCCTTAGATCCATTGAAGGGAAATCTTAACTCCACAGCATACAATGACATTCTAGACGATTCTGCACATCCAACTTTGTGGCAACAGTGTGGGGAAGGCCCTTTCCTGTTTCAGCATGACAATGCCCCCATGTGCAAAGAGAGGTCCATACATAAATGGTTTGTCGAGATCAGAGTGGAATAACTTGACTGGCCTGCACAGAGCCCCGGTCTCAACCCCATCAAACACCTTTTGGATGAATTGGAATGCCGACTGCGAGCCAGGCCTAATCGCCCAACATCAGTGCCCGACCTCACTAATGCTCTTGTGACTGAATGGAAGCAAACCCCCACAGCAATGTTCCAACATCTAGTTGAAAGCCTTCCCAGGAGAGTGGAGGCTGTAATAGCAGCAAAGGGTGGGACCAACTCCCTATTAATGCCCGTGATTTTGAAATGAGATGTTCGACGAGCAGGTGTACACATACACTACATGATTGAAAGTATCTATACTGCTCATTACTGTAGCCACCCACACTTCAAAGCACATAACTTTCTTCTGTCTTGTTGCCCATGGAAACCATATCAGCACAATTCCACAATGCAGAGATGTACTTATTATTCCTGTGGTTAGTTCTGAAAAGTGAATACTTTATATTCCGTATCTATGAAATGTTTCAATTTGATTACCTAACAACAACACTCTCTCATGGACATGTCAATTGGTTTAAACCTTCCTAAAAACACTATAAAACAAAATGAAATTGAATCGGGAGAAAACGTTACTTGACAGTAGTATAAATGACTGCGTTAATTTCTGAAGACAGTGAACACTTTGATGTCATCAGTGATTAGTATTTTCCCCAATGAAGCTTTGGGCAACGTTTCCCTCACGCAAAAACAGTCGAATATCTGCACAAAACACACAGTAAAACCCATTAGAATCCAGTGCAATTTAATTTGACACTTTTCTTGAACAGTACAGAGGGAAATGTTGTATTATTATTGTACGATGCATGCAATAGCCGGTTTCTACAAGTTTGGAATTCTAAATGTTATGGTTATATTTCTTACTACCATTCGCAAAATGTGACTCAAAGACCCTTCTCGTCCCATCCTTGCATCTTTTTGGTAAAAAAGAGAGGGAAAAACAGAGAGGTGGAAAAGCAGAGGTGGAAAAGACCCAAGTGAGAATCCACATGACCACTCCAGGTGCCAGCACCTCTGACTATGATAAGAGACGAAGGCAAATGCACCTCAACCAAATGTGTTGCCGGCCCTGTGACCTCAACCCTGCCACTGCTCTGCTACTTACACACGGTCACAATGTATTAGCTCTGCAGCCACCACCAAACACTTACTACTGTACTTCCTGGTTTGGAGCAAACCTGGCGTAGTAACAGAAGAGTATGAGTCCATCACAAAATTAGCTTAAACTGCATCACTTAGGTACAAGTGAGTCTACACTGCTACACGCAACTTCTCTGCAAAAAGGCATAGAGGTAGGCCTAGACAAACTTGCAAAACGAACCCAGAGTCTAGGCGAGGAATCCAATATGGGTCTAGTTGGAGAATGAAGAAAGTATACTTTAAACCAAGCCTTAGGGACTGGGGGGCGGTGGAGGATAACGGTGAGGTTTATGGGCAGCACTTTTCAAAGGCAGCACAATTGCAGCTTGAGGACAATCTGATTACTAGGATCTATATGCAAATATGCACTTGAGTGAGACTATGGCGGTTCCTCCTGCTGTAGAGGACCATGCAGATAGAGTTTGCATCCCAAATGGCACCCTATTCCCTATATGGTGCACTATAAAAGTTGTGCACTGTGTAGGAAATAGGGTGCCATTTGGGAGGGTCCAGAGAGTGGTGGCTGGCTACCTCCAAGGCATCTGTATCTCTGTAGCTGGATAGCTCTAGTATTATTAAGTGCTTATTCACCGGTGAATTGTTCTCAATACTATTGTCACGCCCTGGCCTTAGTATTCTTTGTTTTCTTTATGTTTTTTAGTTAGGTCAGGGTGTGACATGGGGATGTATGTGTTTTGTAGTGTCTATGGGGTGTTGTATGTGTATGGGGCAGAGTAGAGTATAGTTGTCTAGTTATGTCTATGGCTGCCTGGATTGGTTCTCAATCAGAGACAGCTGTCATTCATTATCTCTGATTGGGAGCCATATTTAAGGCAGCCATAGGCAGTAGGCTTTTGTGGGTAGTTGTCTATGTCTATGTTGCATGTGTGCACTTAGTTCAGGTTTAGCTTCACGATCGTTTGTTTTGTTCATTTTGTAAGTGTTTGTTTTTCCTTCATTAAAAGAAGATGTATTTTTCACGCGCTGCGCCTTGGTCCTCTCTCTCTCACGAAGACGATCGTGACAGAACTACCCACCAACCATGGATCAAGCAGCGTGAGAGGAACCAACAACAGCGGCAAAGAAACCAGGACTCGTGGACATGGGAGGAAATATTGGACGGAAAAGGACCCTGGGCTCAGACAGGGGAATATCGCCGCTCTGTTGAAGAGAGGGAGGCAGCTAAAGCCCAGGAGCGGTGGTATGAGGAGGCAGCAAGGAGACGTGGCTGGAAACCCGAAAAGCCTGTGAGTAAACCCCAAAAATTTCTTGGGGGGGGGCTAAAAGGGTGAGTGGTGAAGTCAGGTAGGAGACCTGCGCCCACTCCCTGTACTTACCGTGGAGAGCGAGAGTACGGGCAGACACCGTGTTACGCAGTAGAGCGCATGGTGTCTCCTGTACACGTGCATAGCCCGGTTCGGTACATTCCAGCTCCACGTATCGGCCGGGCTAGATTGAGCGTTGAGCCGGATGTCATGAAGCTGGCCCAACGCATCTGGCCACCAGTGCGTCTCCTCGGGCCGGCTTACATGGCACCAGCCTTATTGCATGGTGTCCCCGGTTCGCCTACATAGCCCGGTGCGGGTTATTCCACCTCCCCGCACTGGTCGGGCGACGGGGAGCATACAACCAGGTAAGGTTGGGCAGGCTCAGTGCTCAAGGGAGCCAGTACGCCTGCACGGTCCGGTATTTCCGGCGCCATCTCCCCGCTCCAGGCCAGTACCACCAGTGCCTACACCACGCACCAGGCTTCCAGTGCGTCTCCAGAGCCCTGTTCCTCCTCCACGCACTAGCCCTATGGTGCGTGTCTCCAGCCCAGTACCACCAGTCCCGGCACCACGCATCAAGCCTCCTGTGCGTCTCCAGAGCCCTGTACGCACTGTTCCTTCTCCCCATACTCGCCCTGATGTGCGTGCCCTCAGCCCGGTACCACCAGTGCCGGTACCACGCACCAGGCCTATAGTACGCCTTGAGAGTCCAGTGTGCCCTGTTGTTGTTCCCCGCACTAGCCTGAAGGTGCGTGTCTTTAGCCCGGTACCTCCAGTTCCGGTACCACGCACCAGGCCTACAGTGCGTCTCAGCCGGCCAGAGTCTGCCGTCTGCCCAGCGGCGCCTGAACTGCCCGTCTGCCCAACGGCGCCTGAACTGTCCGTCTGCCCAACGGCGCCTGAACTGTCCGTCTGCCCAACGTCGTCTGAACTGTCCGTCTGCCAAGCGCCGCATGAACTGCCCGTCTGTATTGAGCCTTCAAAGCCGCCCGTCGGTACTGAGCCTTCAAAGCCGCCCGTCTGCCATGAGCCTGCAAAGCCGCCCGTCTGCCATGAGCCTACAGAGCCGTCCGCCAGACAGGAGCCGCTAGAGCCTTCCGCCAGACAGGAGCCGCCAGAGCCTTCCGCCAGACAGGAGCCGCCAGAGCCTTCCGCCAGACAGGAGCCGCCAGAGCCTTCCGCCAGACAGGAGCCGCCAGAGCCTTCCGCCAGACAGGATCAGCCAGAGCCTTCCGCCAGACAGGATCAGCCAGAGCCTTCCGCCAGCCATGACCAGCCAGAGCCTTCCGCCAGCCATGACCAGCCAGAGCCGTCAGCGAGCCATGACCAGCCAGAGCCGTCAGCGAGCCATGACCAGCCAGAGCCGTCAGCGAGCCATGACCAGCCAGAGCCGTCATCCAGCCATGACCAGCCAGAGCCGTCATCCAGCCATGACCAGCCAGAGCCGTCATCCAGCCATGACCAGCCAGAGCCGTCATCCAGCCATGACCAGCCAGAGCCGTCATCCAGCCATGACCAGCCAGAGCCGTCATCCAGCATTGAGCCGTCATCCAGCCAGGATCCGCCAGAGCCAGCCAGCCAGGATCCGCCAGAGCCAGCCAGCCAGGATCCGCCAGAGCCAGCCAGCCAGGATCCGCCAGAGCCAGCCAGCCAGGATCCACCATCCAGTCCGGTGCTGCCGTCCCTCAGTCCGGAGCTGCCGTCCCTCAGTCCGGAGCTGCCGTCCCTCAGTCCGGAGCTGCCGCCCCTCAGTCCGGAGCTGCCCCTCATTCCGGTGCTGCCCCTTAGTCCGGTGCTGCCCCTTAGTCCGGTGGGGTTAATTTGGAGGGTGGCCATTTGGAGGAAGCTACCAAAGCGGGTATTGACAATGGTGGAGTGGGGGCCACGTCCCGCACCCGAGCCGTCGCCATGATGGGGCCCACCCCGGACCCTCCCCTTTCTATTTCAGGTTGTGCGGTCGGAGTCCGCACCTTTGGGGGGGGGGGGGGGGGGTACTGTCACGCCCTGGCCTTAGTATTCTTTGTTTTCTTTATGTTTTTTAGTTAGGTCAGGGTGTGACATGGGGATGTATGTGTTTTGTAGTGTCTATGGGGTGTTGTATGTGTATGGGGCAGAGTAGAGTATAGTTGTCTAGTTATGTCTATGGCTGCCTGGATTGGTTCTCAATCAGAGACAGCTGTCATTCATTATCTCTGATTGGGAGCCATATTTAAGGCAGCCATAGGCAGTAGGCTTTTGTGGGTAGTTGTCTATGTCTATGTTCTATGTTGCATGTGTGCACTTAGTTCAGGTTTAGCTTCACGATCGTTTGTTTTGTTCATTTTGTAAGTGTTTGTTTTTCCTTCATTAAAAGAAGATGTATTTTTCACGCGCTGCGCCTTGGTCCTCTCTCTCTCACGAAGACGATCGTGACAACTATGGCCAAATGTGTAATACCCTGGGAAGCTTCAGACATGGAAACATGTGGGCGCACACATATGAACATAACAAAACATAGTGTGCAAACATATGGCAGTGATCTGCATATAATATTAAAACGAGTCCTTATGTATAGTGCATTCGGGAAGTATTTAGACCCCTTCACTTTTTACACATTTTGTTACGTTACAGACTTATTCTAAAACGGATTAAATAGCTTTTTCCCCCTCATCAGTCCACACAAAATACCCCATAATGACAAAGCAAAAACAGGTTTTTTGAAATTTAGCAAATGTATAAAAGAAATTCACTGAAATATCAGATTGATACATAAGAATTCAGACCCTTTTGTTGAAGCACCTTTGGCAACGATGACAGCTTCTAGTCTTCTTGGGTATGACGTTACAAGCTTGGCACACCTGTATTTGGGAAGTTTCTCCCATTCTTCACTGCAGATCCTCTCAAGCTCTGTCAGGTTGGATGGGGAGCGTCACTGCACAGCTATTTTCAGGTCTATCCAGAGATGTTCGATCGGGTTGAAGTCCGAGTTCTGGCTGGGCCACTCAAGGACATTCAGGGACTTGCCCCGAAGCCACTCCTGCGTTGTTTTGGCTGTGTGCTTAGGGTCGTTGTCCTGTTGGAAGGTGAACCTTCGACACAGTCTGAGGTCCTGAGCGCTCTGGAGCAGTTTTTCATCAAGGATCTCTCTGTACTTTGCTCTGTTCATCTTTCCCTCGATCCTGACTAGTCTTCCAGTCCCTGCCACTGAAAAATATCCCCACAGCATGATGCTGCCACCCCCATTCTTCACCGAAGGGATCGTATTGGCCAGGTGAGGAGTGGTGCCTGTTTTCCTCCAGAAGTGACGCTTGACATTCAGCCCAAAGAGTTCAATCTTGGTTTCATCAGACCAGAGAATTTTGTTTCTCATGGTCTAAGAGTCCTTTGGGTGCCTTTCGGCAAACTCCAAGCGGGCTGTCATATGCCTTTTACGGAGGAGTGGCCATTCCACCAGAAAGGCTGCAGAGATGGTCATCCTTCTGGAAGGTTCTCCTATCACCACAGAGGAACTCGGGAGCTCTGTCAGACTGACCATCGGGTTCTTGGTCACCTCCCTGACCAAGGCCCTTCTCCCCCAGTTGTTCAGTTTGGCCGGGCGGCCAGCTCTAGGAAGAGTCTTGGTGGTTCCAAACTTCTTCCATTTAAGAATGATGCCACTGTGTTCTTGGGAACCTTCAATGCTGCACACATTTTTTTGGTATTCTTCCCCAGATCTGTGA
The DNA here is from genome assembly GCF_016432855.1 of Salvelinus namaycush. Taxonomy (NCBI): domain Eukaryota; kingdom Metazoa; phylum Chordata; class Actinopteri; order Salmoniformes; family Salmonidae; genus Salvelinus; species Salvelinus namaycush. Next base: position 6,954,770 of record NC_052316.1, read on the forward strand.
CTTGACACAATCCTGTCTCGGAGCTCTACGGACAATTCCTTCGACCTCATGTCTTGGCTTTTGCTCTGACATACACTGTCAACTGTGAGACCTTATTTAGACAGGTGTCCAATCACTTGAATTTACCACAGGTAGACTCCAATCAAGTTGTAGAAACATCTCAAGGATGATCAGTGGAAACAGGAAGCTCCTGAGTCTCATGGCAAAGGGTCTGAATAAAAACCAGTTTTCTCTTCTTCATTATGGGGTATTGTGTGTTGATTGATGAGGATTTATTTATTTTTTATCCATTTTAGAATAAAGCTGTAACTTACCAAAATGTGGAAAAACTGAAGGTGTCTGAGTACTTTCTGAATGCACTGTATATTCAACATAACTATGTCCTAAATGGCACTCTATTCCCTATATTGTATAGTGCACTACTTTTGACCAGGGCCCATAAAAATGAGTGCACTGTGTAGGTCGGAATTTGGCGCCATTTGGGACACAAACTCTATATAGACAGGACAGGCAAGCTGTAAAATAGCTGGGGTTACTGTACACAGTGTGTTCATGGTATGTGGTGAAATGTGGAAAGGACTGTAAACATGGCAAAATAGGCCATCAAAGCTGTGGGCGGGTCTGCTTAGCAAAATGGAGCAAAATGGAGCATCGGAACAAGATTGGTTTCGGTTGAAGAAAAATAGTCAATGTAGGAAAAGCTTGAATTTGATTTCCATGTCTTGAGGCATGCAGTGAGCTGTGTTTAATAGGCTAACGATATACACTAACTGCATGTCTTTGTTCTTAGCACCAGATCTTTGCTTCTCTCTCTCCTCCCCACATGCCAAAGACAACACCTGGGGGTATGAGGGGAGAGGGAGGCACAAAAACAAACTAGTGGCAAAATGTTTATTTCTATTAAGGAAAAAGTAGCAAAGGAGTCGCTACTGCACAATGACATCCCTGACGGCCAAACCCTCCCCTGACACGGACGGCACTGGGCCAATTGTGCACCACCCCATGGGTCTCCCAGTCACGTCCAGCTGCGACAGAGCCTGGACTCGAACCCAGAATCTCTAGTGGCACAGCGATGCGGTGCCTTAGACCACCGCGCTACTCAGGAGGCCCAATGATATGTTTTTTCACTGTATTGCTTTGGGTTAGACTGGACTATCAGCTAATTGACTGACAGATTGTGTAACGGTAACTCTCCACTTGAGGGATCAGATCAGGGGTACCTTCTGCAACTGGATTGAGGATGACTGTGTTCTCTCTTGGTTTCTGAGGCAGGCAGGCAAGGGTGTCCATTAGGAGCTGGATGAGCACTAAGACCCTGCCAGGCACCGTCGGAAGTTAATGGAGACAACCAGGAGTTTGGTAATGAAAATAGTCTCTAGCAGGCTGGCTAACATCAGAGCCAAACAGATGGAGAACACATCTACATGGGCTGGAGAGGAGGGACGTGAAGAGAGAAAGATATTCGGAATTCTTATGAAGACATTGGAAGTGGACTTAAAAAATGCTTCTTTATTGTTTAAAACCAACATGTTTTCTTCTGCAGAGAAGAGACGTGAGAAACACACTTCCTTTCACCAACTAATCCAATAACACAAAGTAAATATCTTCCTCTACATCTATGACTTACGACCAGTGTTGGGGAGTAGTGAACTACAGAATATGTAGTTCAACTATTAAATTAACTACATTTTTCAGGACTTAAACTAAATTCAAATGTAGGTAGTGTTTTCAGTAGTTAATAACTTTTTTGCCATGTAGTGGTGTAGCTAATTTCTGGAACTACACACTACTTTTTTTGTTAAAATAAAATATGGCTGGAGTAGCCAATCATTTCCTATCTATTTCGGTATCAGACCTGCCAAATTTTTTACTTAAAACATAACTTGTGACTGACCGGCTCAAATCAGTCTTAAGTAGCAACATTTTAAATTGTGTTTTTTACATTGGATTAAAATAAAGACTCGGAGCTACAAAATGGTATATCATACACTGCATTTGATGAACAATGGGAAAGTAATTCTGCTTTGAAAGTTGATAAACTTGTAAACTCACTTTTGAGAAAATGGCCTTTGAATGTTTTGGTACCTAGTGGGGAGCTCTCCTTTGTCTACACCCATTCAGCATGGTTTACACCCTCTTAAGCCAGCCCCACCCATCTCTTTAAGGATTCACATGTGAGGTCAAGTGATAAACAGTGAGTAGTATAGTAAAGATTAAGACTAAAAATGGTATAAGTAGTAGCCTACAATAAGGAAAAATTCCAGGTAAACAGAAAGTCTCCAGATAAAAATATTAGGTGACGCTTACACACTTGTCTAAATTGATGGGTTTAACCAGACACACTTGTCTAAATTGATGGGTTTAACCAGACACACTTGTCTAAATTGATGGGTTTAACCAGACACACTTGTCTAAATTGATGGGTTTAACCAGACACACTTGTCTAAATTGATGGGTTTAACCAGACACACTTGTCTAAATTGATGGGTTTACCCAGACACACGTGTCTAAATTGATGGGTTTAACCAGACACACTTGTCTAAATTGATGGGTTTAACCAGACACACTTGTCTAAATTGATGGGTTTAACCAGACACACTTGTCTAAATTGATGGGTTTAACCAGACACACTTGTCTAAATTGATGGGTTTAACCAGACACACTTGTCTAAATTGATGGGTTTACCCAGACACACGTGTCTAAATTGATGGGTTTACCCAGACACACGTGTCTAAATTGATGGGTTTACCCAGACACACGTGTCTAAATTGATGGGTTTAACCAGACACACTTGTCTAAATTGATGGGTTTAACCAGACACACTTGTCTAAATTGATGGGTTTACCCAGACACACGTGTCTAAATTGATGGGTTTACCCAGACACACGTGTCTAAATTGATGGGTTTAACCAGACACACTTGTCTAAATTGATGGGTTTAACCAGACACACTTGTCTAAATTGATGGGTTTACCCAGACACACGTGTCTAAATTGATGGGTTTACCCAGACACACTTGTCTAAATTGATGGGTCATGTGAAAGAAATGCTATAACCCCCAGCCACATCCTGCGGTGGAAAAAGTTCTATATTATCATAGAGTAAAAGTAAAGATACCTCAATAGAAAATTACTCAAGGTAAAGTAATCCAGTAAAATATTACTTGAGTGTAAGTCTGAAAGTATTTGGTTTTAAATATACTTACGTACCAAAAGTAAATGGAATTGCTAAAATGTACTTAAGTATCAAAAGTCAAACTAAAAGTATAAATCATTAAGCAAACCAGACGGCACAATTGTACTTTTTTTTTATTGACGGAGAGCCAGTGGCCACACTCCAACACTCAGACATAACTTGCAAAGAAATGCCTGCTTGCATTTTTGCAGGCTGTGTATCCATCTACCAGGTTGTTGTCCTAATGTCCTCCTTGTCCACAATGACTCCAAAATCCTTCCAAACCGGGGATTTCATTCGCTCAGCACCTGTTTCCATGATAGCGTATTCGACCATCACAAAATGTATTTGTATTTCTCCTGTTACGTTAGCCATTTATACGTGAGCTACAAGTCAGGGAAAATAAACTTGGCAACATATTGTCACTTGACAGAAGGGAACATAAGCTCAGCACATGAACAAATTAAGAATGTTTCAGCAACCTGCTCCACTCTCACTGTGTGGATGGTAGGCCTAGGATACAATATGTCTGCCTCACCACTCACATAGCCTAATGGAATTCACAACACAATTCAACTCAACAAGCTCCCGGGTTTGTAAATCATATATTATCATGATTTAAAATGTTTTCCGACTGCAATATAATTGTTCTGAACCGCAAGCCAACCCGTGGGTTGAAAGAATGTTTTAATTCCTTCCACCAGCTGATTAGTTGGCGGGGATCCGACCCAATGCAGGACTCTACCCTGTTTCACACCTTTAATTTCAGATCACAAGGGAAAGTCAGTAGGATTCTTGGGGGAGGATTGGACCCTCATCTTCAAATTGGACTGGCTCCCAGCAAGAAAATGCATTCTCCCACTCCTAAAACAAGACATTTGCAATAATACAGATTGGTTGGAAGAAGTTTGGAAGCAGCATTCAAAATTATAACCTTAAGCATAGTTCTACATTGAAATATGAAAATGTTTTTTGGTTTTCACCAAATCACTCTTCTTATTTTCTATTCAGTACATATCGGTGGACGGATGTTGTTGCTATAGGAGAATCAAGAACCAAAGTGCACATTAAAATAAAATAAATAAGTGCAAAGTTTTGCTCACCTTCACCAGCCACGTTTAAGTATACTACTATTCGGTGTTTTTATCATGAAAAGAGCATGAACAAAGCTGTGGCACAAAATCAACATTTTACATAGCCCTACAAAACAATATGCAGATTAAAATGGACGACAATATAGTGCATGTAAAATAGATATGTCACAAAATGTTATAGATATAATTGGAGGCTACTGAACCAATTGAAAGGGATGATGTGTGCTGTCCCTACTCCTTTCCACTCCCAAGATGCAATAGAGAGTGAAGGAAATGTTTATGCTGGTGGGAGTCGAGAGGTTCATGACACGTCGTATGGAGTACGGACCCACTTCCTAGTGAAAAGTCCTTTATTTTGTAAATTGATGGGGTTTGAAGTATCCAAACTCTCCGTAAAAAAAAGTACTGAATTGTACTTAAAGGGGTACAAACGCTTGTCACACTTAAAGGGGTACAAACGCGTGTTACTGTAGTGGTACCCTGTAAGGTACGCCCATTGTAGCATTAGTTATAGGTACATCAGACAATAGTGTAACTTTAGGGACAAGATAGTACCGTTTTACGTACTGTATAGTCTACTGGTACAAAAGCGTACCTTTAGAGTCCCAAGTCCCTCACGTGCATAGGCCTTTCTGCCATCCCACATCTGACACCATTTTAGCAAATTCAGCGGTAACCCCACTTGGGACTGAAACCTGTGTCCTGCGACTGTCAAGCCAACACCTTAATCATTACGCCAAGAAGTCCGTACCTAGGGTTGCAAAGCTACAAGTAATTTACCAAAGTTACCGTAATCTTCAGAAATTGTAGTAATTAACAGAAAATCTAAGGCAATCTATCGTGACTTTGGTAATTTATACTTGAATAACCAAGAAAAATATAAACACTAACATAACATTTTTTGAAAAGTTTTTTGAAAAACAAGGATATAAATAATTATTTTTATTTGAAATAATAATTGTGTCCTTCAAACTTTGTTTCGTCAAAGAAACCTCCATTTGCAGCAATTACAGCCTTGCAGACCTTTGGCATTCTAGTTGTCAATTTGTTGAGGTAATCTGAAGAGATTTCACCCCATGTTTCCTGAAGCACCTCCCACAAATTGGATTGGCTTGATGGGCACTTCTCACGTACCATACGGTCAAGCTGCTCCCACAACAGCTCAATAGGGTTGAGATCCGGTGACTGTGCTGGCCACTCCATTATAGACAGAATACCAGCTGACTGCTTCTTCCCTAAATAGTTCTTGCATAGTTTGTAGCTATACTTTGGGTCATTGTCCTGTTGTAGGAGGAAATAGGCTCCAATTAAGCGCCGTCCACGGGGTATGGCATGGCTTTGCAAAATGGAGTGATAGCCTTCCTTCTTCAAGATCCCTTTTACCCTGAAGAAATCTCCCACTTTACCACCACCAAAGCACCCACCGACCATCACTTTGCCTCCACCTTGCTTGACAGATGGCGTCAAGCACTCCTCCAGCATCTTACATTTTTTTCTATGTCTCACGAATGTTCTTCTTTGTGATCCGAACACCTCAAACTTAGATTAGTCTTTCCATTACACTTTTTTCCAATCTTCCTCTGTCCAGTGTCTGTGTTCTTTTGCCCATCTAAATCTTTTATTTTTATTGGCCAGTCCGAGATATGGCTTTTTCTTTGGCCTTCTAGGGCCAGCATCTCGGAGTATTCTCTTCACTGTTGATGTTGAGAGTGGTGTTTTGCGGGTACTATTTAATGAAGCTGCCAGTTGAGGACTTGTGAGGTGTCTGTTTCTCAAACTAGACACTCTAATGTACTTCTCCTCTTGCTCAGTTGCTCACCGGGTCCTCCCACTCCTCTTTCTATTCTGGTTAGAACCAGTTTGCGCTGTTCTGTGAAGGGAGTAGTACACAGCGTTTTACGAGATCTTCAGTTTCTTGGCAATTTCTCGCATGGAATAGCCTTCATTTCTCAGAACAAGAATAGACTGATGAGTTTCAGAAGAAAGTTCTTTGTTTCTGGCCATTTTGAGCCTGTAATCGAACCCACAAATGCTGATGCTCCAGATACTCAACTAGTCTAAAGAAGGCCAGTTGTATTGCTTCTTTAATCAGGACAACAGTTTTCAGCTGTGCTAACATAATTGCAAAATTATTTTCTAATGATCAATTAGCCTTTTGAAATGATAAACTTGGATTATGTTACGGCTCTCGTTGGTGGTAGGAAGAGTGGACCAAGATGCAGCGTAGAAAGTGTTCATGATTTTAATATTCAAAAACACTCAAACAAAATAACAAACATGAAAACGAAAGCGCACAGTTGTGTCAGGCAGAAACACTAAACAGAAAACAAGATCCCACAAAACCCAAAAGGAAAATGACAATTTATGTATGATCCCCAATCAGAGACAACGATAGACAGCTGCCTCTGATTGGGAAACACACACGGCCAAAAACAAAGAAATAGAAAACATAGACTTTCCCACCCGAGTCACACCCTGACCTAACCAAACATAGAAAATAATAAGGAACTCTAAGGTCAGGGCGTGACAGTACCCCTCCCCCCCAAGGTGCCGACTCCGGCCGCAAACATGAACCTATAGGGGAGGGTCCAGGTGGGCATCTACTTCTCGGTGGAGGCTCCAGTGCGGGATGCAGGCCCCGCTCCGCTTTAGGCTCCCCCCACTTCGGTGGCGCCTCTGGTACAGGGATCGTTGCCGGGGCCTCCGGACCGTAGATCGTCGCTGCAGGCTCCGGCCTGTGGACCGTCGCTGCAGGCTCCGGACAGGGGACCGTCGCTGCAGGCTCCGGACAGGGGACCGTCGCTGCAGGCTCCGGACTGGGGACCGTCACTGGAGGCTCCAGACTGGGGATCGTCACTGGAGGCTCCGGACTGGGGACCGTCGCTGGAGGCTCCGGACTGGGGATCGTCACTGGAGGCTCCAGACTGGGGACCGTCGCTGGAGGCTCCGGACCGTCGTTGGAGGCTCCGGACCGTCGCTGCAGGCTCCGGGCCATGGATCATCACTGGAGGCTTCGTGCCATGGATTATCACTACAGGCTCCGGGCCATGGATCATCACTGGAGGCTTCATGCCATGGATCATCACTGGAGGCTTCGTGCCAACGGATTATCACTGGAGGCTCCGGGTCATGGATTATCACTGGAGGCTTCGGGCCATGGATCATCACTGGGGGCTCCGGGCCATGGATCATCACTGGAGGCTTCGTGCCATGGATCATCACTGGAGGCTTCGTGCCATGGATTATCACTGGAGGCTTCTTGCCATGGATTATCACTGGAGGCTTCGTGCCATGGACCATCACTGGAGGCTTCGTGCCATGGATTATCACTGGAGGCTTCGTGCCATGGATTATCACTGGAGGCTTCTTGCCATGGATTATCACTGGAGGCTTCGTGCCATGGATCATCACTGGAGGCTTGGCTCTGGGAGAAGGCACAGGACTCACCAAGCTGGGGAGACATGCAGGAGGCCTTGTCCTTGGCCGAGGCACCGGATACACTGGACCGTGGAGGCACACTGGAGGTCTCGAGCAAACAGCCTGCACAGCCCGTACTGGCTGTATGGTGACTTTGGCCCTGCACGAGCGGGGCGCAGGCACAGGATACACTGGAGACACAGTGCGCAAAGCTGGCGCAGGATAACACGGACCGAGGAGACGCACTGGACACCAGATGCGCTGACCCGGCATCATCCTTCCTGGCTCGATGCCCACTCTAGCCCGGCATATGCGAGGATCTGCGATGTAACGTACCGGGCTAAGCACATGTACTGGAGACACCGTGCGCTCCACCGCATAACACGGTGCCTGTCCAGTACGACGCTCGCCACGGTAAGCATGAGGAGTTGGCTCAGGTCTCTTACCTGAGTCCGCCAATCTTCTCGTGTGCCCCCCCCAAAAAAAGTTCTGGGGCTGCCTCTCGGGTTTCCTTGCCAACCGTGTTCCCTCATACCGCCGGTTCCTTTCTCCTGCTGTCTCCGCTCTCCTGGCTGCCTCCACCTGTTCCCATGGGAGGCGATCCCTTCCAGCCAGGATCTCCTCCCATGTGTAGGATCCCTTCCCGTGAAGAATGTCCTCCCATGTCCATTCCTCCTTTTTACCACGCTGCTTGGTCCGTTGTTGGTGGTCCGTTGTTGGTGGTAGAAAGTAGAAAACTGAGGATGGATCAGCAACATTGAAGTTACTCCACAATACTAACCGAAATGGCAGAGTGAAAAGAAGGAAGCCTGTACAGAATAAAACAATTCCAAAACATGCATCCTGTTTGCAATAAGGCACTAAAGTAAAACTGCAAAAAATACGGCAAAGAAATGAACTTTATGTCCTGAGTGTGTTTGGGGCAAATCCAACAACTCTTCACTGAGTACCACTCTTCATTATTTTCAAGAATGGTGGTGGCTGCATCATGTTTTGGGTATGCTTGTCATCAGCATGAACTAGGGAGTTTTTTGGGGGGGATTAAAAGAAACGGAATAAAGCTAAGCACAGGCAAAATCCTAGAGGAAAACCTGTTTCAGACTGCTTTCCAACAGATACTGGGAGACAAATCCACGTTTCAGCAGGACAATAACCGAAAATTCATGGCCAAATAACAACACTGGAGTTGCTTACCAAGACGACATTGAATGTTCTTGAGTGGCCTAGTTACAGTTTTGACTTAAATTGACTTGAAAATGACAGAGCATGAAGAATGTATTTAAGAATAATGTCCAAATATTGTACAATCCAGGTGCGCAAAGCTCTTAGGGACGTACCCAGAAAGACTCACAGCTGTAATCACTGCATTAGGAGATTCTAACATGTATTTACTAAGGGGGTTGAATGCTTATCTAATCAAGATATATTAATGTTTTAGATTTACATATATTTTTTCTTACAAATGTTACAATTTTTTCTTCCACTTTGACATTACTGACTATTTTCTGTATATCATTGACAAAACATTACAATTAAATCCAATTTAATCCCATCTTGTAACACAACAGAATTTGTAAAAAAATTCAAGGGGTGTGAATACTTTCTGAAGGCACTGTAGGATTCATCTGTTATATCTGTGTCCATATTGTCCATGAGATTCTAGTAGAGAATCTTCCAGAAGGACAACCATCTTTGCAACACTCCACCAAACAGGTCTTTATGGTAGAGTGGCAAGATGGAAGCAACTCCTCAGCAAAAGGCAAATGAAAGCCTACGTGGAGTTTGCCAAAAGGCACCTAAACGGCTCTCAGATGGTCTGATGAAACCAAGATTGAACTCTTTGGCCTAAATGCCAAGCATCACGTCTGGAGGAAACTTGGCACCATCCCTACGGTGAAGCATGGTAGGGGCAGCATCATGCTGTGTGTGTGTTTTTCAGCAGCTGGGACTGGGAAACTAGTCAGGATCGAGGGAAAGATGAACGGAGCAAAGTACAGAGAGGTCCTTGATGAAAACATTCTCCAGAGTGCTCAGGACGTCATACTGGGGTGAAGGTTCACCTTCCAACAGGACAACAACCCTAAGCATACAGCCAAGACAATGTAGTGGAAATTTTGGGACAAGTCTCTGAATGTCCTTGAGTGGCCCAGCCAAAGCCGATCAAACATTTGTGCAGCGACGTTCCCTATCCAACCTGACAGAGCTTGAGAGGATCTGCAGAGAAGAATGGGAGGAACTCCCCAAATACAGGTGTGCAAAGCTTGTAGCATCATACCCAAGAAGAGTCGAGGCTGTAATCGCTGCCAAAGGTGCTTCAACAAAGTACTGAGTAAAGGGTCTGAATACTTATATAAATGTAATATTTCCATTTGTTATATTTAATACATTTCCCAACATTTCTAAAAACCTGTTTTTGCTTTGTCATTATGGGGTGTTGTGTGTAGATTGATGAGGGGAAAAAATGACTTAATCAATTTTAGAATAAGGCTGTAACGTAACAAAATGTGGAAAAAGTAAAAGGGTATGAATACTTTCCAAATGCACGGTATATAATGTTAATGATATTTCATGCTGAAAGCCAAACTTTAAACACCAATGGTATTCACTAAGTTGAAGGTTTATATATAGGATAATGTTTTGCAGCTTTGTCCATCAATTTATTTAATTACTTAATTTGAATTATTATGATTTATTTAATTATTTCATTTTTGTATTTTTTTTATCACATAATATTAAGTACACAAAAGGGCCACTAGATGACTTGTAATATATTTCATAAAATCTTGAAAGACACCATCATTCTGATAGTTTGCTGGTAAACTGAAAAGTTTCCAGTAATATCCCCTCCTTCGGCAACCCTATCCGTACCTCTTGACACGGCCACTCACTGTTGGTGTTAACTTTAGTATGTTAGAATGTTAGTGTGTTAGTCACACGCAATATCTCAGACAGCACCAGCCCTGATTGTGATTACACTTGAGTGAATGATGCGTCTTGCCCTAGTAATCTAGCATTTACAAAATTACATTAATTGGCCCAAAGGGGGCGCTGCATCATTCATGTGGGAAGACATGTTTACTGTTGCCTTGTTTCATAGTGCACAGAAATATGAGCCCTGTATTGAGTTCATGACCAAATTACCCAAGGACACCTCCTTTTTTTGTGGAGGGAGGTCAATATTTGCACATATCTGCAAATACTAATGTCTGTATAAACATAAGCATCATAATAAGATGAACATTAAAATACATATCGTTATGGGACAAAATACAGTTCAAGCTTAATTGAGTTCATACAGCCATTCTCCGTTGTTTGTGTGAATTTGTATCGTCTGTCACTCACCGCACCATAAAGGTTATGTCATCATCACAAAAGGGAAAATGATATGTGTTTGGAAACAACCTTTTTGAATTACCAAAAGATTAACATAAATATTTGTATGTACACACACTGTATCATCTGCAAAATACAGGAAAACAATTTCCTCTTCAAAGGAACATCAGGGGACGTTATGTTACGTATCCATATTCCTTTTTTTTGGTTGGGATATTTTTTATAAATGTTTTATTTAACCTTTATTTAACTAGGCAATTCAGTTAAGAACAAATTCTTATTTACAATGACGGCCTACAGAACCATTGTGATGACAGAGCCATTGTGATGACAGAACCTGCTCCATGGGTGGCTGGTGGAGTGGAGGAAAGAGGGATGAGAGGAAGAGAGGAGGAGAGATTGAGACCCCCGACGTGTGGGGGCCCCGCCTGCCCTGCGCCTGTCCTCGTCGCATCGCATATGGTTGACATGATGGAAAAGGAGGAAATGAAGATATCATATTGACATCTTTTTCAGCGCCTTCCAATCACTCCCTCCCTCCGGTCTACCTCTCCATTGCTCCATTGAGTTCCCTCATTCTCTTTTTACACACCATTCTCTCCCCCTCCACCTCTCGGTCTCATCTCCCTCACAATCACTCATCCTCACTCACTCACTCTTGCTGTCTCACTCTCTCTCTCTCTCTCCCTCCCTCACCACACCTTCCTTTCTCCATCAGAGAATATACACAGCCATGATTTTTTGACATATTTAACACACACTGCATTAACCCCTGTATCACTTGATCATCGCTTAACCTGCTGCCTGTTTCTTCAGCTATAGCTTTATGGAACCTCTCCTTTCCACCAGAAGACCCTGGGTTAGAGGGGGTATTATAAATGTTTTTCATCAGCTGCTCAGCCATCCTTCCTGCCTCTTTGATGACCATAACAATGATGCACCCATTTCAAATAACGAGAACATTTCATTTTCGTTTCAATTTTTTTGATGTATTATGTATCCATACAATTTAGGATACGTAGCAAGAGATTATGACCAAGGCATGCAATACATGGTATACTTGGTTTACATTTACAGGCTTATATTCTGAATTTTTAAAACACATACACGTGTTATATAAGTATATAAACCAAAAATATGATACGTGATGGTTCAAACAAATAAACTAAAATCTTAAACAAGGATGTTTCTAGTTCTTCAGAATTGTACCCACAAGACATGAGACCAGTTGTGACCATTGTAGTCTTCCCTGTTTGTCTTACATGACTCATGATTTTTTACATTTGTAACACACGCTCTGCATTCATGTCTTTATTGTTGAATGTGTAGAACGAAGCATTAGCCACTAAATTCTCTCAAAATATATATGTTTTAATTCTCTCTAACATATTCCCCATTACTTTATATATATATGCAATAAAAAAAAGATTAAAAAAAGGGATTAGGTTTCTTGGGGTTTATTGAGCCAGAAAGTCACCAATCCGCAACCAAAGCTTCCTTGTCTTTGTTGTTGTCCTCCAGTGAATGCTTGATTTCTTTGAGTTTCTCATGGATGATGATCGCCTCCTTCAGTTCATGTAGACATGCCTCTGTTACCCCATAAACCCTAGGAATAGATGGCACCAGACCCACAGACTCCAGGGCTCTGACTATCGATTTTATAAACCCGATCGGACCACAGCCTTTTCACCAGTTCCTCAAAGTGGTTGAAGAAGAAGTACTTGGGTGGCTCATATAAACATGGATGTCGTCGTTGGCTGGGGTGATAGATCTTACAACCTTGGCATTTTTCTCTTATATATTCTCCAATCACCACATTTAAAAGTGTGGCTACAAAGGCCTTGATGGTGTCCACAAAAATAGTACTGACCACCCCATCAAACACATCCTCATACTGTGTATATGTAGGGGGTGAATGGGGTGAGTAGAAATGAGGGCTGTGACGCATATCCTCGTCCGTAAGGGGTTGGTACCCACTCTGTAATAGAGTCCTCAGATGGTATGTGAATATCCATGGTATATGATGATTAAGAACCATAGGAGGATGGTAACACCTTTTATTGTTGAACCCTTCCTTTGGGCGCGTGCCAACAGCATACTCGTTTCTTTCAGGGGTTGACCCTACTGGGGCCTCGTTTGAATCAATATCCGTAGAATCCATTGGTATAATACACTTCCTTAGTTTAGCAATACTCTGCCTGCGTTGGGTCTGTAAAAAGAGAGCATCCACTAACTCAAACATTTCAATGCCATTATATTTGCTCCATAGTGGCGCAGCGGTCTAAGGCATTGCTGTAACCGTAAAAGCCTTGGTTTCATGCATGTTAACATTAGAAGCCTACTCCCTAAGTTTGTTTTATTCACTGCTTTAGCACACTCTGCCAACCCAGATGTCTTAGCCATGTCTGAATCCTGGCTTAGGAAAACCACCAAAAACCCTGAAATCTCCATCCCTAACTATAACATTTTCCGCCAAGATAGAACTGCCAAAGGGGGCGGTGTTGCAATCTACTGCAAAGATAGCCTGCAGAGTTCTGTATTACTATCCAAGTCTATACCCAAACAATTCGAGCTTCTACTTCTAAAAATTCACCTTTCCAGAAACAAGTCTCTCACTGTTGCCGCTTGCTATAGACTACCCTCTGCCCCCAGCTGTGCCCTCGACACCATATGTGAATTGATTGCCCCCCATCTATCTTCTGAGCTAGTGCTACTAGGTGACCTGAACTGGGACATGCTTAAAACCTCTTGACACTAGGGGGGCGCCATTTCGACTTTGTAAAAATTCGTTCCCAAATTAAACTGCCTCGTACTCAATTCTTGCTCGTACAATATGCATATTATTATTACTATTGGATAGAAAACACTCTCTAGTTTCTAAAACCGTTTGAATTATTTCTCTGAGTGAAACAGAACTCATTCTGCAGCACATTTCCTGTCAGGGAGTGAGATTTCAGAAATCGAGGTCCCTGTTCTGAGGTCAGTTTATAAGTCCCCATGTAAGCCATCGGGCTACATGCACTGCATACGCTTTCCTCTAGATGTCAGTAAGCGGGGAGAATTTGAATGGAGTGGATTGCGCAATCTGGGGCCCTATATAAGACCGTGGAACGGAAGTACCGTTCTTTTCAACGGGGCGCCTGGCGCAGCAGGGACATCACAATGGCCTCCTGCAAAGCTTTCGTTTTAGCAGTTCTGTATCTCCGGTCATGTTTTTATTCGTTATAGTTGTTAAAGACATCATAAGGTAGTTCATTTAAACCGACTTATAGCAGTTTATATCAGTTTATTGCGATTTTCCTGGATTTCTTTGTGATGCGCTTTCACGAGTTGGACACCTCTCCAGTGGGTGGCTATCGTTAGCTGCTATTTCCACATGAGAAGAGGACATCTTTCAACCAAAAGACGATTGTTCTGGAGAAAGGACACCTTGCCCAAGATTCTGATGGAAGCTCGGCAAATAGTAAGCAATCTTTATGTTGTTAATTCGTATTTATGTTGACAAATGTCAAATAATAATTCCGCCATGAATTTCGGTGCGGTCTCGCTTTAGCGCACGCTGTATGCTGAAGTAACGTTAATTTTAAAAATGTAACACAGCGATTGCATTAAGAACTAATTTGTCTTTCATTTGCTGTCCAACTTGTATTTTTTAGTCAAGTTTATGAATAGTTTTCGATTAGAATAGGTGCCTCTCCAAGATGGCGCCGGACAGATTGCTTGAAGTTTTGGCCACTAATCACATTGTTTAACCACGATTTGTGCCGCTAAATATGCACATTTTCGAACAAACTCTATATGCATTGTGTAATATGATGTTATAGGACTGTCATCTGAAGAATTCTGAGAAGGTTAGTGAAAAAATTAATATATTTTGGTGGTTTATACGTTATCGCTATTTTTGGCTGGAATCAATGCTGTTGTGATGTTTGCTATTGTGGTAAGCTAATATAACGCTATATTGTGTTTTCGCTGTAAAACACTTAGAAAATCTGAAATATTGGCTGGATTCACAAGATCTGTGTCTTTCATTTGCTGTACGCTGTGTATTTTTAAGAAATGTTTTATGATGAGTAATTAGGTAATACACGATGGTCTCTGTAGTTATTCTAGTCGCTTTGGTGAGAGTTGTGATGGTGGCTGCAATGGTAAACTATGATTTATACCTGAAATATGCACATTTTTCGAACAAAACATATGCTATACAATAAATATGTTATCAGACTGTCATCTGATGAAGTTGTTTCTTGGTTAGTGGCTATTTATATCTTTATTTGGTCGAATTTGTGATAGCTACTGATGCAGTAAAAAAATGGTGGAGTAAGAAAAGTGGTGTCTTTTGCTAACGTGGTTAGCTAATAGATTTACATATTGTGTCTTCCCTGTAAAACATTTTAAAAATCAGAAATGATGGCTGGATTCACAAGATGTGTATCTTTCATCTGGTGTCTTGGACTTGTGATTTAATGATATTTAGATATGCTAGGCTATGCTAGTCAGCTTTTTTACTGATGGGGGTGCTCCCGGATCCGGGTTTGGGAGGAATTAGAGGTTAACACCCCGGCCATCCTACAATCTAAGCTTGATGCCCTCAATCTCACACAAATGATCAATGAACCTACCAGGTACAACCACATATCCGTAAACACGGGCACTGTCATAGATATCATCCTAACTAACTCGCCCTCCAAATACACCTCTGCTGTTTTCAATCAAGATCTCAGCGATCACTGCCTCATTGCCTGCATCCGTAATGGGTCCGCGACCAAACGACCACCCCTCATCACTGTCAAACGCTCCCTAAAACACTTCTGCAAGCAGGCCTTTCTAATCGACCTGGCTGGAGTATCCTGGAATGACATTGACCTCATCCCGTCAGTAGATGATGCCTGGTTATTCTTTAAAAGTGCCTTCCTCACCATCTTAAATAAGCATGCCCCATTCAAAAAATGTAGAACTAGGAATAGATATAGTCCTTGGTTCACTCCAGACCTGTCTGCCCTTGACCAGCACAAAAACATCCTGTGGCGTTCTGCATTAGCATCGAATAACCCCCGTGATATGCAACTTTTCAGGGAAGTTAGGAACAAATATACACAGGCAGTTAGGAAAGCTAAGGCTAGCTTTTTCAAACAGAAATGTGCATCCTGTAGTACAAACTCAAAAAAGTTCTGGGACACTGTAAAGTCCATGGAGAATAAGAGCACCTCCTCCCAGCTGCCCACTGCTCTGAGGCTAGGAAACACTGTCACCACCGATAAATCTACTATAATTGAGAATTTCAATAAGCATTTCTCTACGGCTGGCCATGCTTTCCACCTGGCTACCCCTACCCCGGTCAACTGCCCGGCACCCTCCACAGCAACCCGCCAAAGCCCCCACCATTTCTCCTTCACCCAAATCCAGATAGCTGATGTTCTGAAAGAGCTGCAAAATCTGGACCCCTACTAATCAGCCGGGCTAGACAATCTGGACCCTCTCTTTCTAAAATGATCTGCCAAAATTGTTGCAACCCCTATTACCAGCCTGTTCAACCTCTCTTTTGTATCGTCTGAGATTCCCAAAGATTGGAAATCTGCCGCGGTCATCCCCCTCTTCAAAGGGGGTGACACTCTAGACCCAAACTATCCTACCCTGTCTTTCTAAGGTCTTCGAAAGCCAAGTTAACTTCTTATGGCTGGGTGGCAGTATTGAGTAGCTTGGATGAAAAGGTGCCCAGAGTAAACTGCCTGCTACTCAGGCTCAGAGGATAAGATATGCATATTATTAGTAGATTTGGATAGAAAACACTCTGACGTTTCTAAAACTGTTTGAATTATGTCTGTGAGTATAACAGAATTCATAGGGCAGGCAAAAACCTGAGAAAAAATCCAACCTCACTAGCCTTAACTCCCTTATCTTACCTCATTTGCACTCACTGTATATAAACTTTTTGTTTTCTTTTTTCTACTGTATTATTGGACTGTATGTTTTGTTTATTCCATGTGTAACTCTGTGTTGTTGTATGCGTCGAATTGCTATGCTTTATCTTGCCCAGGTCGCAGTTGCAAATGAGAACTTGTTCTCAACTAGCCTACCTGGTTAAAACCTTTTCTCAATAGGGGGGCGCTATTTCGACTTTGTAAAAATTCGTTCCCAAATTAAACTGCCTCGTACTCAATTCTTGCTCGTACAATATGCATATTATTATTACTATTGGATAGAAAACACTCTCTAGTTTCTAAAACCGTTTGAATTATATCTGTGAGTAAAACAGAACTCATTTTGCAGCAAACGTCCTGTCAGGAACTGAAAAATCTCAAATCGGGGGCTCTGTTCCAGGGTCAGTTTATACATTTGCATGTAATCTATGGGTCGACATGCACTGCATACGCCTTCCCCTAGATGTCAGTAAGCAGTGAGAATTGGAATGGGGTCTCTGGGTAGTTCTGAGGCAGTATAAAAGCTCTTGGAACCGGGTGTGCAGTCTTTTCAACGTTCGCCATGACGCATGACAGACCTCAGGATTGCATTCTGAAAAGCTCTCGTTATAGGCTTTAGATATATCCGGCTCTGATTTTATTCGATATAGGTGTTAAAAACATCATAATGTTGTTATTTTAAACCGAGTTATATCAGTTTATATCAGTATATTGCGATTTTCGGTATTTCATTTGTGCTGCGTTATAGTGAGTTGGACACGTCTTCGTCACATGGCTAATGTTTGCTGCTAATTCCAAAGTTGAAGACGACAATCTACAACCGAGCAACGATTCTTCTGGACAAAGGACAACTTGCACAAGATTCTGATGGAAGCTCATCAAATAGTAAGAACTATTTATGATGTTAATTCGTTGTTCTGTTGAAAAATGTAAAACTACTATTCCGCCATAAATTTCGGTGCGGTCTCGCTTTAACGCACGCTGTATGTCGTAGTAACGTTAATTTAAAAAATCTAACACAGCGGTTGCATTAAGAACTAATGTATCTTTCATTTGCTGTCCAAACTGTATTTTTTAGTCAAGTTTATGATTAGTTATTGATTAGATTAGGTGCCTCTCCCAAGATTTCTCCCGACATTTTGTTTGCAGCTTGGCTACTATTCTCATTGTATAAACACGATTTGTGCCGCTAAATATGCACATTTTCGAACAAACAATATATGTATTGTGTAATATGATGTTATAGGACTGTCATCTGATGAAGTTTTGAGAAGGTCAGTGAAAAATGTAATATCTTTTGCTGGTTTATTCGCTATCGCAAACGTGCATGAATCAATGCTGCTGTGTGGTTGGCTATTGTAGTAAGCTAATATAATGCTAAATTGTGTTTTCGCTGTAAAACACCTAAAAAATCTCAAATATTGGCTGGATTCACAAGATCTTTGTCTTTCATTTGCTGTACGCTGTGTATTTTTCATAAATGTTTTATGATGAGTATTTAGGTAATTCACGTTGGTCTCTGTAGTTATTCTAGCTGCTTTGGTGAGATTTTGTGATGGTGGCTGCAATGTAAAACTATGATTTATACCTGAAATATGCACATTTTTCGAACAAAACATATGCTATACAATAAATATGTTATCAGACTGTCATCTGATGAAGTTGTTTCTTGGTTAGTGACTATTTATATCTTTATTTGGTCGAATTTGTGATAGCTACCTATGCAGTAAAAAAATGGTGGAGAAAGAAAAGTTGGGTCTTTTGCTAACGTGGTTAGCTAATAGAAATACATAGTGTCTTCCCTGTAAAACATTTTAAAAATCAGAAATGATGGCTGGATTCACAAGATGTGTATCTCTCATCTGGTGTCTTGGACTTGTGATTTCATGATATTTAGATGCTAGTATTTACTTGTGGCGCTATGCTAGGCTATGCTAGTCAGCTTTTTTACTGATGAGGGTGCTCCCGGATCCGGGATGAGTACCAAGTAAAAGTTAAATAAAGGTGGGGGGAAAAAAAGAAAAAAAAATTGCATCTCAGTGCTAGAGGCATCACTACAGACCTTGGTTCGATTCCAGGCTGTATCACAACCGGCTGTGATTGGGAGTCCAATAGGGTGGCGCACAATTGGCCCAGCGTCTTCCGGGTTAGGGTTTGGCCGGGGTAGGCCGTCAATGTAAATAAGAATTTGTTCTTAATTAACTGACTCGCCTAATTAATTAAAGGTTAAATAAAAAATGTATAAAAAATATCCCATCCTAAAAAAGGAATATGCATACGTAACCTAAAATCCCCTGTCATCCCCCCCATCACAGAGGTTCCCGTTGCGGATTTTCTCGTTGCTGAAATAGAACTCCACGCCTCCATAAGGAAGTCCGTTGTTTCTTTGTATTTTCACCCTATGAAATATTCTTCCTGAGGAGTCAGGGGCACCTTCGCACCTGGCCTTGTACCCCGTATACAACCTATAACCCTTTGAGCTGACTCTCAGTTCAGGACACACCACCTTGCGAAACACATGCCAGTCTTCAAACCTGTAGTCCACTCCTAATGTTTGGTCTGTATATACATCTCCTTCGCCTAAGTTATAGAGTTTCACTCTACAGGCAGGGTAATCAACTCCCATAGTTGTCCACTAGACAAAACCACTTGATATTTCAGTACAGTTATGGGCGGTATTTGAGTTCTATACAAATGTATAAAACCCTTTTTTGGAGCATCATATGTTGATGATTTATACTCAGCCATTTTTCTATGATATAGCCTGGGTCCTACTTCTGATGTTAAAGTCATCACGGGCTGTCACGTGTGCTCCCTCTCCGGCCTCTAGGTCACCAGGCTGCTCGTTATGGCGCACACCTGTCACCATCGTTACGAGCACCTGCACGTCATCAGACTCACCTGGACTCCATCACCTCCCTGATTACCTTCCCTATATATGTCACTCTTTTTTTAATTTCAAACTTGCTTTACTTCAAAGAAACAGCTTCACTATCACGTTACATAATCACACACTAAATATTGTGAGAACATCCGGGCAGGATGTCATTAACAGGTCAAACACAGGACACAGGAAAAACTCCTGAATCACTTTTTGACAGCAACCGTCTACTATATTCTCTCTTCCATCCCTCCCTTTTGTCTCTATCCCCCATCTCACTCACTCCACTTCCTCCCTCAATCCTCCTCTCTCTCTTCCAGCTTCAAACATGTATACAGGGAGACAAGTGCTCTTTGGCTCAGGCTCATTTGCAATTTGATTCCTTCTTGCCTTTGTAGTCATTCATCACCCCGTCCAGTGACCCTTGCTCTTCGCCCCTCTGCTTTCATCCCCCTTTCCTCTCTTGTCTGTGTGTGTTTGTTTGTTCACTGGCGGGAGAAAACCCATTAACACTGTGAACTATGTCTCTTCTCATTTTGTTGGGATTGCTTTGCAGAGCTCCAATGTCCATATGGTGATATACTGCATGTCTTTTTTCTCAACTGCCATGATATCTGAAATGTATTGTGAGTGAACCGAATTATCCATATTATTCTGACATAGTATGAATCTACACAGGAATTACACCACGTTCCAGGGATAGTTGGATGATTGTTGAGTGTTTTTCAATACATTGTTTAACTTCTTTGTGATAGGGGGCAGCATTTTCACTTTTGGATGAATAGCGTGCCCATAGTGAACTGCCTCCTACTCTGTCCCAGATGCTAATATATGCATATTATTATTACTATTGGATATAAAGCATTCTGAAGTTTATAAAACTGTTTGAATGATGTCTGTGAGTATAACAGAACTCATATGGCAGGCAAAAACCTGAGAAAAAATCCAAACAGGAAGTGAGAATTCTGAGGCTGGTCGATGTTCAACTCATCGCCTATTCAATTCCCTCTAAGATATGGATCTGTTTGCACTTCCTACGCCTTCCACTAGATGTCAACAGTCTGTAGAACGTGGAATGAAGCCTCTACTGTGATGTTGAGCCGGATGGGAGGTGTTTCAATCTTTGGTCTGGCAGAATGCCAGTTCCTGGTCACACGCATTCCAAACGATATCCTCTTGCTTTCCATTACTTCTAGAGACACAAAGGAATTCTCCGGTTGGAACGTTATTGGATAGTTATGATAACAACATCCTGAAGATTGATTCTCTACTTAGTTTGACCAGTTTATTCAACCTGTAATATAACTTTTTGAAGTTTTCGTCCGAGTTCGCCTGCATCTGCGCGAGCGTTTGGACATGTGCACTAAACGTGCTAGCAAAAGTAGCTACTTAGACATGAGTAATGGACATTATCGAACAAAACAATGATTTATTGTGTAACTAGGATTCCTGGGAGTGCATTCTGATCAAGATTATCAAAGGTAAGGGAATATTTATGATGTAATTTCGTATTTCTGTTGACTCCAACATGGCGGAGAAATGTTATTAAATCTGAGCGCCGTCTCAGATTATTGCTGTCACGCCCTGGCCTTAGTATTCTTTGTTTTCTTTATTATTTTAGTTAGGTCAGGGTGTGACATGGGTATTTATGTGGGTTTTGTAGTGTCCAGGGTGATTGTAAGGTTTAGGGGGTTTATTTAGAGTAGTTGGGTTTATGTTTAGTATAGTTGTCTAGCTGTGTCTATGTTGGGTGTAGTTGTCTAGGAAAGTCTATGGTTGCCTGAATGGGTTCCCAATTAGAGACAGCTGGTTTCTGTTGTCTCTGATTGGGAGCCATATTTAGGGTAGCCATAGGCTTTAGTTTGTTGTGGGGAATTGTCTATGGTGAACGTTTGTAGCCTGTGTGTGTGCACTACGTTTATAGCTTCACGGTCGTTTGTTGTTTTGTTAGTTTGTAAGTGTTTTGTTTCGTTTTGCCTTCTTCAATAATAAAAGGAAGATGGCTTATTTTCCACATGCTGCGTTTTGGTCCGTCTCTCCTCCACACGATCGTGACAGAATTCCCCACCTCAATTGGATCAAGCAGCATGAGCGGAACCAACAACAGCGGCAAAGTAACCAGGACTCATGGACATGGGAGGAAATATTGGATGGAAAGGGACCATGGGCTCAACCAGGAGAATATCGCCGTCCTAAAGCTGAGCTGGAGGCAGCGAAGGCAGAGAGGCGGAGATATGAGGAGGCAGCAAGGAGACGTGGCTGGAAGCCTGAAAAGCCCGTGAGTACTACCCAAAAATTTCTTGGGGGGGGGCTAAGAGGTAGTGGGCCAAGGGCAGGTAGGAGACCTGCGCCCACTTCCCAGGCTAACCGTGGAGAGCGGGAGTACGGGCAGACGCCGTGTTACGCAGTAAAGCGCACGGTGTCTCCTGTACGTGTGCATAGCCCGGTGCGGGTTATTCCACCTCCCCGCACTGGTAGGGCTAGATTGGGCATTGAGCCAGGTGTCATGAGGCCGGCTCAACGCGTCTGGTCTCCAGTGCGTCTCCTCGGGCCGGCTTACATGGCACCAGCCTTACGCATGGTGTCCCCGGTTCGCCTACATAGACCGGTGCGGGTTATTCCACCTCCCCGCACTGGTTGGGCGACGGGGAGCATTCAACCAGATAAGGTTGGGCAGGCTCGGTGCTCAAGGGAGCCAGTACGCCTGCACGGTCCGGTATTTCCGGCGCCACCTCCCCGCCCCAGCCTAGTACCACCAGTGCCTACACCATGCACCAGGTTTCCAGTGCGTTTTCAGAGCCCTGTTCCTCCTCCACGCACTCTCCCTAAGGTGCGTGTCCTTAGCCCGGTACCTCCAGT
The DNA here is from genome assembly GCF_016432855.1 of Salvelinus namaycush. Taxonomy (NCBI): domain Eukaryota; kingdom Metazoa; phylum Chordata; class Actinopteri; order Salmoniformes; family Salmonidae; genus Salvelinus; species Salvelinus namaycush. Next base: position 6,977,448 of record NC_052316.1, read on the forward strand.
TCCGGCACCACGCACCAGGCCTACAGTGCGTCTCAGCCGGCCAGAGTCTGCCGTCTGCCCAACGGTGACTGAACTGCCCGTCTGTATTGAGCCTTCAAAGCCGCCCGTCTGCCATGAGCCTGCAAAGCCGCCCGTCTGCCATGAGCCTACAGAGCCTTCCGCCAGACAGGAGCCGCTAGAGCCTTCCGCCAGACAGGAGCCGCTAAAGCCTTCCGCCAGACAGGATCAGTCTGGGCCATCCGTCTCCTCAGCGCCATCTGAGCCATCCGTCTCCCCAGCGCCGTCTGAGCCATCCGTCTCCCCAGCGCCGTCTGAGCCATCCGTCTCCCCAGCGCCGTCTGAGCCATCCGTCTCCCCAGCGCCGTCTGAGCCATCCGTCTCCCCAGCGCCGTCTGAGCCATCCGTCTCCCCAGCGCCGTCTGAGCCATCCGTCTCCCCAGCGCCGTCTGAGCCATCCGTCTGTCCCGAGCCAGTAGAGCCGCCCATCTGTACAGAGCCGTCAGAGCCGTTAGTCAGTCAGGAGCCGCTAGAGCCATTCGTCAGTCAGGATCTGCCAGAGCCGCCAACCAGACAGGATCTGCCAGAGCCGCCAACCAGACAGGATCTGCCAGAGCCGCCAACCAGACAGGATCTGCCAGAGCCGCCAACCAGACAGGATCTGCCAGAGCCGCCAACCAGACAGGATCTGCCAGAGCCGTCAGTGAGCCATGAGCGTCCAGAGCCATCAGCCAGCCATGAGCGTCCAGAGCCGTCAGCCAGCCATGAGCGTCCAGAGCCGTCAGCCAGCCATGAGCGTCCAGAGCCGTCAGCCAGTCATGAGCTGTCCCTCAGCCCAGAGCGGCTATTTCTCCAGAACTGCCCCTCAGTCCAGAGCTGTCTCTCTGTCCGGAGCTGCCTTTCAGTCCGGAGTTGCCCCTCTATCCTGAGCTACCTCTCTATCCTGAGCTACCTCTCTATCCTGAGCTATCCCTCTGTCCTGAGCTATCCCTCTGTCCTGAGCTATCCCTCTATCCCGGTGCTGCCCCTTGTGTCGATGTTACCCAAAAGATTAAGTGGGGGTAATATGAGGGTGGTCATTTGTAGGGGGAGATATAAGCTGGGATTGACTATGGTGGGGTGGGGACCTCGCCCTGAGCCTGAGCCACCACCGTGGTCAGATGCCCACCCAGACCCTCCCCTAGACTTTGTGCTGGTGCGCCCGGAGTTCGCACCTTAAGGGGGGGGCTATGTCACGCCCTGGCCTTAGTATTCTTTGTTTTCTTTATTATTTTAGTTAGGTCAGGGTGTGACATGGGTATTTATGTGGGTTTTGTAGTGTCCAGGGTGATTGTAAGGTTTAGGGGGTTTATTTAGAGTAGTTGGGTTTATGTTTAGTATAGTTGTCTAGCTGTGTCTATGTTGGGTGTAGTTGTCTAGGAAAGTCTATGGTTGCCTGAATGGGTTCCCAATTAGAGACAGCTGGTTTCTGTTGTCTCTGATTGGGAGCCATATTTAGGGTAGCCATAGGCTTTAGTTTGTTGTGGGGAATTGTCTATGGTGAACGTTTGTAGCCTGTGTGTGTGCACTACGTTTATAGCTTCACGGTCGTTTGTTGTTTTGTTAGTTTGTAAGTGTTTTGTTTCGTTTTGCCTTCTTCAATAATAAAAGGAAGATGGCTTATTTTCCACATGCTGCGTTTTGGTCCGTCTCTCCTCCACACGATCGTGACAATTGCATGGTGTGCTTTTTCCGTAAAGTTTTTTTGAAATCTGACACAGCGGTTGCATTAAGAACAAGTGTATCTTTAATTCTATGTAAAACATGTATCTTTCATCAAAGTGTATGAGTATTCCTGTTATTAGATGTGGCTCTCTGCAATTTCTCCGGATATTTTGGAGGCATTTCTGAACATGGCGCCAATGTAAACTAAGATTTTTGGATATAAATATGCACATTATCGGAAAAAAACATACATGTATTGTGTAACATGATGTCCTATGAGTGTCATCTGATGAAGATCATCAAAGGTTAGTGATTAATTTTATCTCTATTTCTGCTTTTTGTGACTGAAATCTTTGGCTGGGAAAATGGCTGTGTTTTTCTGTGGCTATGTACTGAGCTAACATAATCGTTTGGTGTGCTTTCGCCGTAAATCCTTTTTGAAATCAGACATGTTGGCTGGATTCACAACATGTGTAGCTTTAATTTGTGTCTTTCATGTGTAACTTCATGAAAGATAGATTTTTATAGTAATATATTTGAATTTGGCGCGCTGCATTTTTTCTGGCTTTTGGCCAAGTGGGACGTTAGCGTCCCACATATTCCAGAGAAGTTAAGTGTTGTTGTGGTTGTTCGCAAGCCCCGTCGTACACATAAAGATTGCCTATAACACTGTGTCCCTTGGATCCCTAGGCTTTCTGTCTCCTCCACCACTCGTGAAGACAAGTTGAAGAACAACTGTGGCTAAAGTGAAAACTTACCCAGCTGTGACTTCCTGGTAAACTCATCGACATTGAAGCTTCCAACACACAGTGCATGGCCCAGGGTTCCAACTCCACTATCGGTGATTAGGTCGAGACAGGATGAGGGATGAGTTAGTATGTCTGCTGCTTGTACACACAATACAAATGGCGGCACAAAATACAGCGAGGGCCCCATCTTTACTTCAACATTCTTGGCTGAGTTCGAGACAGAGGCGACGACACAGAAACTGTGGGAAAGAGACTCGCCCAGGAGAAGATTCAATTTACAGAAGAGAAACATTTCCTTGTTTCTTCTTCAGAAGCCCATTACGACAAGATGGATTTCGGTTCAGTAATCATGAGCCGTAATAGCACAAGTCGGGGGGCATTACGCACAGAAGAACAAGGAATGGTGTCTAAAGAAACCAAGTGATAAGAAATGCTGCCGCGGGTCTGGGTCCCCCGTTCCTAAATAAATCCTCATGCAGTCGGAGCTCTGATGAGCTGTGACTCCTGGAGGAAAGCGGAGCAAGAGTCTGGGAAAAGGAGAAGGGTGGAGAGGAGGAGGGTAGAAAAATGACTGCAAATGGCCTGGAAAGGAATCAGTTATTCTTCTCGTTCTGGAAGTGCTCAACAATGGGCAAAGAAAACATTAGGCAATGTAGTGATACATCTTTAATGGCACTTTACGGGGCTCTTCTGCTGAAACAATTGAGCTTTTCTCAAGGGCTGGATTAATATACCAAAAGGGGGGAGGATGGGATGGGAGGGGAGGAGGGGAAGGGTGAATAGGGAGACAGAGTGAGAGAACAAGGAGGGGAAGAGACACTTCGATGTGGGATGTTAACTTGATTAATGCGCCGTTTGGGTAACAAGAAAGATTCTTTAGTGGACATCCATAAGTTAGGACCACAAACAGATTGCCTGGTTATAAACTGCCAAGAGGAGAAAAAAGGAAAAGAGGGGATGATCGGAGGCCAAGTAACAGTATAAACAGTATAGTACACTCAACAACACATGTAATGAATCAATGAACAAATGGTATTTTACTGTTGCATTGATAAGAATGTACCATGACCTGGTGTCCAAAGGAGATGGTAAGGCACACAAGTGTGGAAGCAGAACTTCAAGTGCTAAGGTGGAATTAATTTAGGCAGCTGTATTGGAAAAACATTGGTGTGCTCATATTTACACTGGGCAAAAAATATAATAGAAATTAATTAAATTGATCACACAAAATATTGTAGCCAAAATCAGGCCAATTAAATGCTAAAATTGACTCCCATATAACTAGGAGGACAGGGCAAACAGTCAGTCTGTTTCATTCACAGTCGGTCATGAGACCAACCAAAAATTGTGTATAAACGATCATACAATGATCATTTTGCAATGATTCCTATGTCGAAGATGTGAAGAATATTTGTTGGTTTGATGTGAAACTGCTTCTTCCGGTTACTGATAGGCATGTCCCCATCGAGAAACTGACTGTTTGAACTACCAAATCCCCATGGAAAGATGATGAATTGAAAAACTGTATGGCTGAGATGGATGAGGCAAAAGGATCAGCAAATAAGTCTAACAACACAGCAGACTGTCAAACATACAGTAAGTTGAGAAATCATGTAACGAAACTAAACAAAAAGAAGAAACTATACTATGGTTTAGCGAGATGGTTGCCGTTTTATGGGTTCCTAACCAATTGTACTATTGTGTGTTTTTTTTCTTGTTATTAGTAACTTATTTTGCACATAATGTTTCTGCCAGCGTCTCTGATAACCGAAAGAGCTTCTGGATATCAGGACAGCGATTACACACCTCATACTGGACAAAGATTTTTCTTTAACAATTTGAATGCGAAGGATTAACTTCAGACACCCGACCCGACAAGGCCCAAATCCCCGTCATTCGCATGAAAAAGAGACGGAGATATCGGGGAAGTAGGTCGGGATGCCTTGTAATGATGTGACGGCGAGTGGGTAATCCGCCTCTACCATCAGTTCTCTTAGCCAACGTACAATAATTTGATAATAAAATGGATGAGCTCTGATCAAGACTATCCTTCCAACGGGACATTAAAAACTGTAATATCTTGTGTTTCACCGAGTCGTGGCTGAACAACGACATGGATAACATACAGCTGGCTGGGTTTCCGGGTAAGACAAGGGGTGGCAGCCTGTGTCTATTTGTAAATAACAGCTGGTGCACAAAATCTGATATTAACGAAGTCTCAAGGTTTTGCTTGCCTGAGGTAGAGTATCTCATGATAAGCTGTAGACCACACTATTTACCAAGAGAGTTTTCATTTACATTTTTTGTAGATGTCTATTTACCACCACAAACCGATGCTGGCACTAAGATCGCATTCAACGAGCTGTATAAGTACATAAGCAAATGCTCATCCAGAGGTGGTGCTCCTAGTGGCCGGGGACTTTAATGCAGGGAAACTTAAATCCGTTTTACCTCATTTCTACAGCATGTTACATGTGCAACCAGATGGAAAGAAACTCCTAACCACCGTTACTCCACACACAGAGACGCATACAAAGCTCTTTCTTGCCTCCATTTGGCAAATCTGCCCATAACTCTATCCTCCTGATTCCTGCTTACGAGTAAAAACTAAAGCAGGAAGTACCAGTGATTCACTCAATACGCAAGTGGTCAGATGATGCAGATGCTAAGATACAGGAGTGTTTTGCTAGCACAGCCTGGGATATGTTCCGGGATTCTTCCAATGGCATTGAGGAGTACACAATAAATGCTTTGATGACGTCGTCCCCACAGTGACCGTACATTCATAACCCAACCAGAAGCCATGGATTACAGGCAACATACGCACTGAGCTAAAGGGTAGAGCTACCGATTTCAAGGAATGTGACTCTAGCCTGGACGCTTATAAGCAATCCCGCTATGCCCTCCCGTGAATCATCAAACAGACAAAGGGTCAATACTGGACTAAGATTGAATCGTACTACACCAGCTCCGATGCTCGTCGGATGTGGCAGGGCTTGCAAACTATTACAGACTACAAAGGGAAGCACAGCCGCTAGCTGCCCAGTGACACAAGCCTACCAGACGAGCTAAATGACTTCTATGTTCGCTTCAAGGCAAGCAAAACTGAAGCATGCATGAGAGCATCAGCTGTTCTGGACAACTGTGTGATCACGCTCTCCGTAGCCGATGTAAGACCTTTAAACAGGTCAAAATTCACAAGGCCGCAGGGCCAGATGGATTACCAGGATGTGTACTCCGAGCATGCGCTGAACAACTGGTAAGTGTCTTCACTGACATTTTCAACCTGTCCCTGACCGAGACTGTAATACCAACATGTTTCAAGCAGACCGCCCAAGAACACCAAGGTAACCTGCCTAAATGACTACTGACCTGTAGCACTCACATCTGTAGCCATGAAGTGCTTTGAAAGGCTGGTAATGAACCATATCAACACCATTATCCCATAAACCCTAGTACCACTGCAATTTGCATACCGCCCCACTGATCGACAAATTATGGAATCTCTATTGCACTCCACATTGCCCTTTCCCACCTGGACAAAAGGAACACCTACGTGAGAATGCTATTCAGTGACTACAGCTCAGCGTTCAACACCATAGTGCCCTCAAAGCTCATCACTGAGCTAAGGACCCTGGGACTAAACACCTCACTCTGCAACTGGATCCTGGACTTCCTGACGGTCCACATCACCAACAAACTATCATGGTCCAAACACACCAAGACAGTTGTGAAGAGGGCACGACAATGCCTACTCTCCCCTCTCCCCTCAGCTGCACCATCGAGAGCATCCTGACTGGTTGCATCACCGCATGGTATGGCGACTGCTCGGCCTCCGAACGCAAGGCACTACAGAGGGTAGTGCGAGCGACCCAGTACATCACTGGGGCCAAGCTTCCTGCCATCCAGGATCTCTATACCATGCGGTGTCAGATGAAGGCCCTAAAAATTGGCAAAACCTCCAGCCACCCTAGTCATAGACTGTTCTCACTGCTACCGCATGGCAAGTGGTACCGGAGCACCAAGTCTTGGTCCAAAAGGCTTCTTAACAGCTTCTACCCCCAAGCCATTAGACTACTGAACAGCTAATCAAATGGCTACCCAGACTATTTGCATTGCCCCCCACCCCCCCCCATCCCCATTTTTTACACTGCTACTACTCTGTTTATTATCTATGCGTAGTCAATTTACCTCAACCTACATGTACATATTACCTCAATTACCTCAACTAACCTGTGCCCCCGCATAATGACTCTGTACCGGTAACCCCTGTATATAGCCTCATTACTTTTATTTTAAGTTGCTCTTTAATTATTTGCTATTTAGTTATTTTTATATTTTCACTGTAAGGTCTACTACACCTGTTATATTCAGCGCATGTGACAAATAAAATGTAATTTGATTTTTGATTTGATTGTCATGACTTTCATTAATCTGATGACTGTTATTTACTTAATCCACTAACTATGTTTAATTGTTTACCCGATTAAATGAATCATGTAACAATTAACTCATTAGGTGGCACCAAGGAAAGAAACCGATAAAAGAACACCTTACTGCACAAAGGGGACTACGAAGAGACACAGCCATTTTATATATCTTGTATTTTAATTTGCACTGTACTATGTATTAGACCTAGATACTGTGTGTGTGTACTGATATGTAAGCTACGTGTGACGTTGTAACGATCGTCGTAATCCTCCTCCTCGGACGAGGAGGAGAGGCGAGAAGGATCAGACCAATATGCAGAGTGATTAGTGTTCATATTTAATGAAAATAGACTGAACACTTCAACATACAAAACAACAAACGTGACAAACCGCAAACAGTCCCGTGTGGTACTAACACAGACACGCGATACAACCACCCACAAAAACCACGTGAATCACCGGCTGCCTAAGTATGATTCTCAATCAGGGACAACGATTGACAGCTGTCTCTGATTGAGAATCATACCCGGCCGAACACAAACATCCCAACATAGAACAAACACATCGACAACCCACCCCAACTCACGCCCTGACCAACTAAAATAATACAAGAGAAAGGAAAAACAGGTCAGGAACGTGACAGACGTTTTTTAATTTTTTATTTCAGTCCTTGACTAATACTGTTCTGTGCTATGTATTATGTCATGTTTCATGTGGACCCCAGGAAGAGTACCTGATGCTTGGCAGCAGCTAATGGGGATCCTAATAAATACCAAATGGTGTACCAAAAACATGAATTGTGTCCATTGTGTACATACACTTAATGTACAAAACGTTAGGAACACCTTCCTAATATTGAGTTGTGCCCCATTTTGCACGACACAGCCTCAATTCAGCCTCAATTCGTCGGGGCATGGACTCTACAAGGTGTCAAAAGAGTTCCACAGGGATGCTGGCCCATGTTGACTACAATGCTTCCCACAGTTGTGTCAAGTTGGCTGGATGTCCTTCGGGTGGTGGACCATTCTTGATACACACGGGAAACTATTGAGTGTGAAAAACCCAGCAGCGTTGCAGTTCTTGACACACTCAAACCTGAGCACCTGGCACCTACTACCATTACCCGTTCAAAGGCGCTTAAATATGTTGTGTTTCCCATTTACCCTCTGAATGGTGCACATACACAATTAATGTCTCAAAGCTTAAAAATCCTTCTTTAACCCGTCTCCTCCCCTTCATCTACAATGATTGAAGTTGATTTAACAAGTGGCATCATTAAGGGATCAAAGCTTTCCCCTGCATTCACCTGGTCAGTCTGTGTCTTGGAAAGAGCAAGTGTTCCTAATGTTTTCTACGCTCAGCGTACTGTATATACGCAGTATATATACAGTGCCTTCAGAAAGTATTCACACCCCTTGACTTGTTCCACATTTTGTTGTTACAGCCTGAATTTAAAATGGATCACATTTAGATTTTTTGTCACTGGACAAAAAATACACCATAATGTCCAAGTGAAAGTATGCTTTTAGAAACTTTTAGAAATGAACAAAAATTGAAAAGCTGAAATTTCTTAAGTCAATAAGTATTCAAACCCTTTGTTACGGGAAGCTTAAATAAATTCAGAAATGTACTTAACAAATTACGTAATAAGTTGCATGGACTCACTCTGTGTGTAATAATAGTGTTTAACATGATTTCTGAATGACTACTTCATCTCTGTAACCCACACCTACAATTATCTGTAAAGACCCTCGGTAAAGCAGTGCATTTCAAACACAGATTCAACCACAAAGACCAGGGAGGTTTTCCAATGTTTCTCAAAGAAGGGAACCTATTGGTAGATGGGTAAATATAACAAAAGCAGATATTGAATATGGATCAAGAACATTATAGTTACTCCACAATACTAACCTAATTGACCGGGTTAAAAAAGGAAGCCTGTACATAATACAAATATTCAAAAACATGTATCCTCTTTGCAAGGCACTAAAGTAAAACTCCAGGAAATGTGGCAAAGCAAATAACGGTTTATGTTTGGGGCATATCCAATACAACACATTACTGAGTTGTATTTACTCTCCATATTTTCAAGCATAGTGGTGGCTGCGTCATGTTATGGGTATGCCTGTAATCGGTAAAGACTGGGGAGTTTCTCAGGATAAAAAAAATAAACGGAATGGAGCTAAGCACAGGCAAAATCCGAAAGGAAGACCAGGTTCAGTCTGTTTTCAACCAGACACTGGGAGATGAACTTGTGAAAACACAAGGGCAAATCTACACTGGAGTTGCTTACCAAGAAAACAGTGAATGTCCCTAAAGGGCCGAGTTACAATTCTGACTTAAATCGACTTTTATATCTATGGCAAGACCTGAAAATGGTTGTCTAGCAATGAATAGTAACCAATTTGACAGAGCTTGAAGAATTTAGCAAATAATAATGGGAAAATGTTGTACAATCCAGGTGTGGGATACTCTTAGAGACATACCCAGAAAAACACAGCTGTAATCGCGGCCAAAGGTGCTTCTACAAAGTATTGACTAAGGGGTGTGAATACTTACGTAAATGAGATATTTTCGGTATTTCATGTGCTAACTTTTTTTAAACATGCTTTCACTTTGTCATAATGGGGTATTGTGTGTCGATCTATTTAATACATTTTGAATTCAGGCTGTAACGCAACAACGTGGAATAAGTCGAGGGGTATATGAATGATTTCTAAAGGCACTGTATGCAGATTGATACGAGAGCGCGCTCTCTTGGGGAAGAAGGAGAAACATGTAAGCTTGTGGTGAGAGGTTCAAACTATTCAAACATATGTAATGGGCCCATCAAAGAAAGGAAACGACAAAGGTCATAGTCATAGCTTAAATTATGTTGCGATATTGATAACTGGTGATTGTAGTATTGTCACGAAAAACATTGTTTTGCGTTTCACATTGTTCACTCCTTTTTGTGAACACAGAATGACAGGCAAACGCAAACCTAGTTGAATAATGTTGTCTCACTAGCGAAGAATTAGCTAAATGCTTCCTGAAACGGTGAATTTGAAAAGTTACATAATCATAGGCAAATCAACACTCAGGGGAAATAACACACAACTATAACTCAGTTGGCTTTATGCTGTGATGAATGCGGGACGGATGGCGGCACATCATCGCACCCATGCTTCTGTTGAGGTAACGAACGGTTGATGCATGCTGGACAAACTGACATCCCCTCCTCTTTTCCCTCATATTTCTGTTCCTTCAACCATCACAGCCATCACCTATTGCGTCAGAACAAGACACACCACCTGGGAAGGCCTTGGAGAAAGATGGAAGAACCCATTCTGGAGGGTTGGAGGGGGGAGAGAAGGGAAGGGACTGATTGTTGTTGAGGCAGATCTCCCCCTCCTCTGCCTGTGTCCTTGGTATATTCCTTGTTCTGTGCTTACCAGTCTCTTTTACTACTATGCAAATGAATCAGAAGCTCATCTACAGTTTAAATACGGGTGAGCTAGAGGGCGATAGAGGGATACCGGCGGGGGCTGGGGGACGGGCTGTTCTTCAGTTGGTCTGACTTCCAGGACTGGGGGGGATCGATGGCATCGAGTGAGCCCAGAGCAAGAGAGGGCATGGGGGGATGGGGGCAGGAGGACAACGGGCAGGAGGGGGGGAAAGGTCATCATTAACCGATAGGAAAAGGGGGCTGCCAGGCCCTCGATTTGCCCAGCCGTGGTCAATAGAAGCTCGATGGAGACTTTTCAAGGGGATGACAGTGAGTGGTGTCCGTAGGCAATGTAAGGGAGTCAGTGAGGAGAAGCCTGTCACTGGGGCTAAATCCTCCAGTAAAGCTGAAAAGTGTCACGCCTGCTCCCGCTCTTCCCCTCCCCAGCATTACGCACTCCTGCCACCATCATTACGCACACCTGCCTTCCCCCGTCACACGCATCAGCAATTATTGGACTCACCTGGACTCAATCACCTCTGTCATTACCTCCCCTATATCGGTCTGTTCCCCCGCTCTGTTCCTGGATTCAGCATTGATTGTCATATGTCCTTGTAAACCCTTGTGCTGACGCTATTCCTGTCTTTTTCCATGTCGGTTCCGATTAAATGTTTGACTCCATGTACCCGCTTCTCTACTCCAGCATCGGTTATTACAAAAATATGATTTTTTTCTCTGCCCGGTCACTACATCCAGGTGTGGAAAGCTCTTAGAGACATACCCAGAAAGACTCACAATTGTAATCCCTGCCAAAGTGCTTCTACAAAGTATTGACTCAGGGGTGTGAATACTTATGTAAATTAGATGTTTTCGGTATTTCATTTTCCCAAAATTTGCAAAAATGTATAAAAACACATATTCACTTTGTCATAATGACAGCACATCATCACACGCATGCTTCTGTTGAGGTAACGAACGGCTGATGCATGCTGGACAAACTGACAAATCCAATCAGTCCCCTCCTCTTTTCCCTCCTATTTCTGTTGCTTCAACCATCCAAGCCGTCTCCTACTGCGTCAGAACAAGACACACTTGGAGATAGATGGATGAATCCATTTTGGGGGGGGGGGGGGGCGACAAGTGAAGAGACTGATTGTTGTTGAGGCAGCTCCCCCTTCCTCTGGAGATGGAAGGATGGTGGCTGGGGATGGGGGACGGGCTGTTCTTCTGACTTCCAGGACTGGGGGGGGGATCAATGGCATCGAGTGAGCCCAGAGCAAGTGAGGGCATATGTGGGGGGGGGGGGGGGGGGGGAGTTGTCATTAACCAACAGGAAAAAGGGGCTGCCAGGGCCTTCGATTTGCCGGCCGTGGTCAATAGTGGCTCGATGGAGTCTTTTCAAGGGGATGACAGTGAGTGGTGTCAGCAGGCTACGTTAAGGAGTCAGGGAGGAGAAGCCTGTCACTGGGGCTAAATCCTCCAGTTAAGCTGAAAAGAGGCATTTTTTTCTTTCCCTTGTCGCGCCATCAAAAAGCCTGATTGGGTAGGAAGGGATGGGATAAGTCTGGACTGGCAAATGAAGTGGATAGGAGTTTTTCAGATTTGTAATATTTTCCAGGAAATGTCTTGTTTACATGAGTCTATGGGGGGGAGAGTCTACATATCTTCCGGGCTTTAGTAATCAGTGAACTTGCATTGAGTGAAGCTCCTTTTGCCAACTGCCTCTGTAACCGTAGTCTCAGCATTTTGAGTGGCCCCTCTGTGTATTTTGTCTCTGTTTGTTGGTTTTACGACAGTGAATTGGATAATAATGACTTGTCGGTGACAACACAACTCAGACTTGTTTCCCAGAGCCTTAGTAGTGTTAAGATCATCGTTGCTTTCTTGAGGACCTGAATATTTTTTTTGTCTGATGTGATTAATAAGGAGCATCCAGACGCTGCACTTGATGAATTTAAGACATTGCTTCTTCCAATTATTGATGAACATGCACCTGTTAAGAAACTGACTGTTATAACTGTTATGATGAGGAATTGAAGAAATGTATGGTTGAAAGAGATGGGGCAAAAGGAGTGGCAAATAAGTCTGGCTGCAAATCTGATTGGCTGACTTACTGCAAATTGAAAAATTATGTGACTAAACTCAACAACAAAAAATAAGAAACTGTAAGCCAAGATCAATGAAATAAAGAAACTTTGGAGTACTTTAAGTGAAATTATGGGCAGAAAGACAAATTAATCTCTATCTTTTATCGAATCAGATGGCTTATTCATCAAAAAACAATTTGATGTTGCCAATTATTTTAATGATTACTTCATCGGCACAGTGGGCAAACTTAGGCAGGAAATGCCAACAACGAACAGTGAGCCATTGTATTCATGCATAAAAAAACAAATAATGTCAAGAACATTTTGTAAAGTTAGTGTGGGAGAGAAGGTAGAAGGTAGGTACTCTGGTCAGATGAGACTAAAATTGAGCTTTTTGGCCATCAAGGAAAATGCTAAGTCTGGCGCAAACCCAACACCTCTCATCACCCCGAGAACACCATCCCCACAGTGAAGCATGGTGGTGGTAGCATCATGCTGTGGGGATGTTTTTCATCTGCAGGGACTGGGAAACTGGTCAGAATTGAAGGAATGATGGATGGCGCTAAATACAGGGAAATTCTTGAAGGAAACCTGTTTCAGTCTTCCAGAGATTTGAGACTGGGACGGAGGTTCACCTTCCAGCAGGACAATGACGCTAAGCATACTGCTAAAGAAAGACTTGAGTGGTTTGAAGGGGAAACATTTAAATGTCTTGGAATTGTCTAGTCAAAGCCCAGACCTCAATACAATTGAGAATCTGTGGTATGACTGCTGTACACCAGTAGAACCCATCCAACTTGAAGGAGCTAGAGCAGTTTTGCCTTGAATAATGGGCAGAAATCCCAGTGGCTAGATGTGCCAAGCTTATTGAGACATACCCCAAAAGACTTGCAGCAGTAATTGCTGCAAAAGGTGGCTCTACAAAGTATTGACTTTGAAGGAGTGAATAATAATGCACGCTCAATATTTTGCATCTTCAAAGTGGTAGGCATGTTGTGTAAATCAAAGGATATAAACCCCCCCCCAAAATACATTTTAATACCAGGTTGTAAGGCAACAAAATAGGAAAAATGCCAAGGGGGGGTAAATACTTTCACAAGGATGCAGCATTTAAGAATTGCTTCACCTGACCTGTCATGATATATTGCTTGTTTGTTTGACTTTTACTTATGAAGCGCTATGACATTTCTATTTCAAAACGCGCTGTAGAAGTTTCATTAATGATTCTTGGCTAATTGGTAGGCCAACCTTAACTTGTTACTTCTGTGAACTTTCATTATACTCCCTCCTCATGAGGGAGAGAAATTAGAAAATATCTTAAAGACACTTTACGTGGGTTTTAGTTTTTTTATTATATATATATATATATATATATATGTATATATATATTTGCGTTAAGTGCTAAAAAAAATAGAGACTTAGCTTTCATTTGACACCCAATTTGTCATGCTCCTATGAACATCACATGTTGGTGCTCATGGGTCCTTTTAGATGGAAATTCACATCTGCAAAATAAAATAAAAAAGCTGCCACGGACCATATGCCACGTATTTGGCATGGGGGAAGAAAAAAAGAAAGAAAAAGACTCCCTTCACTACTGTCCCCCCTCTGGCTAGTCGTCCTCAGTGCTGCATCGTACGTCTCCTTCACTCCATCCCTCCGCCAATCACACATGACTCCACAGCATGAGCCTCACAGACATTGGCCAATCTGTTGCAAGAGAGCTAAGATGGAGAGAGAGAGAGAGAGAGAGAAAGAGAGAGAGCAATGTCAAGAGTGTATTTCCAGTGACACAACGCGATATTTGCAGTGACCCACAAATAGGCCCTATTGTAAACAGAAGGGTGAGAGCTGGGGCACTCTATAGTGAGGGAGCGCAGGAAAAGAGGAGGGTACAGACAGAAAAAGAGAGAGCGAGAGGCAGGGGGGGGGCGGGGGTGTTTACCTGCCAACAGGATCACTATGGCTCAATGTCCTCTCTCTGTTCTCAGAGGCCATGAGAAGTGGTGCCATGCTGCTAGCATTCAGCCTCTCCTCTGAGAAAGAGCCATCCAACAAGGAGGGAGGGAGGGAGGGAGGGAGGGAGGGAGGGAGGGAGGGAGGGAGGGAGGGAGGGAGGGAGGGAGGGAGGGAGGGACATGAACAAATAGGAGTGAGGGAGAGAAAGAGATAGGAGGGAAGGAGGGTGGAGGGAGAGGGAATGAAAGAGATAGAGAGAGAGTGAGTGAGTGAGTGAGTGAGAGAGAGAGAGAGAGAGGGAGAAAGAGCGAGAGAGTGAGTGAGGGAAGAGAGGGGGGAAGAGGGAGAGACATGGAGAAACAGGAATGAGGGAGAGAAAGAGACAGGAGGGTAAGAGAGAGGGGGGAGAAGAAAAATACAGATGGCGATACAGAGATGCTGAGTGAGTGAGTGAGTGAGTGAGTGAGTGAGTGAGTGAGTGAGTGAGTGAGTGAGTGAGTGAGTGAGTGAGGAGGGGGACTAAGGATGCAAAAGAGAGATGAGGCAGTTAAGGTCAATGTCCTCAAGCAAGAGCTACCTGCTATCATATTTAAGTAGATTAAAAGGCAAGCAGCAGCCCATGATAACTGCTAATCACTGCCTGGCAGCCAATTTCACTGGGGGAAAACATGTTTCTGAAAATAGATGACTGAAAAAGTGGCTTTCTCAACAGATGGCGTAATATTGCGACAATGGCTAACAATGTGCAACGTGTATTGTTGACACCTTGCTGAATGCAAGTTGTTACTATATATGTAAGAGTTGTACAAATAAAGGAGAGGAAAGGGAAAATGCAAGTTCAGGGAGTCTGTTCTGTGTGTTTTGTGCCTACTGAACAGGAGCCAGACTGTTTTAGTGGAGGGATTGTCACACCCGGGAGATGATTGGTTTCCTCACCGACACTGAATCACGGCTGGGAGATGTAGCCTGTCAAATCAGCACTGTTACTGTATGGAGCATTCCCTGCTGTGGTGTGCTATGCTTAAACGTCACCCTGCCTCTGGGGATTTGCCTTTGTCAAGGAAAGTGTTTGTTTTGTGTCCGCTATTTTATATCTTTTTTTTTACATGTCCAATACAGATGTGTGTGTGTGGGGGGGGGTCCTCATAAAAGGATAGTGAAACAAGTGGGGACATTTCGCAGTTCCCCAAAATGAAAAAGGTTGTTTTAGGCTTAGGGGTTAGGTTTAAGGTTAGTGCTACAATTAGGGTTAGGGGTTAGAGGTTAGAGGTTAGGTTTGGGGTTAGGGTTTAAGGTTAGGGAAAATAGGATTTTGAATGGGAATCAATTGTTTGGTTTTAAAACAAATGTGTGTGTGTGTGTTTTTCTCCCTTTCTCACCCTCTGTCTCGGAGTGTAGGTGAATTTGCGCATGCTTACATTTTAGGATAACTTGCAAGCCAGTTCATTTGAACCTCTGAACGCTTCTCAGTCTGCGAAATTAGTCATCCACCATTAATTGAGACCACCCGGGTCCAGATAAAGAGACAAAATGAAGTTATTAAGGGCAGCAGACAGCGTTCAATATATGAAAAAAATCTAACGACAAAGCAGAGAAACTCCGCAATAGTCTAACTTTTCCACACACACACACACCACACACAAAGACACACAATCACACACACCCACGCACGCAAGTTTAAAAAGCACAAAGTCCTGACAAATGAGGCTAGCACAGTGTCAGTACCCTCTAGCCCACCCAACAGAAGGTCTCTGTAAGGATAACAACATAACTCAAAGGTCATTATCAACCAACTCATGGAGACCAGAGCCTTAATCTACTAACTACCAGCACTGGTGTAATGTGTTGTTTCAAGATCACACCAGAAATCGTTAACACCATGTTCAATATAAGAAGACTGCGGGGACTGCAAGGCTAGTCAGGGCTCACGGTACAAAAAGTTCACTGACTTGCACTTCTGTTTCATCACTGTCCTCATTTCAACTGGAAAACTGAATTACACAGGCCTGCATGCTGAGGAGGGCCATGTCTGTAGACGGGGGTAAGGATAATAACGGGCTGCGTCCCAAATGGCACCATATTCACTACGTAGTGCACTACTCTATGGGCCCTGGTCAGAAGTACTGCACTATTAATAGGGAATAGGGAGCCATTTGGGACGCCGTCAACGTTTCTCTAGGGACCACACAAGGAAACGAGGCCCTACTAGACTGATGTAATTTCCGTCCCCATTTCCTTGCTTCTCCAGCAGCAATTACTGATCGCCGAGCGACCGACCATGTTATAGAAGCTAATATCATGGCGATATATTAATCATGGGTTTGTTGGACAATGCATGGGGTGAGTGTGCTGTGCGGGGCGTGAGGGACAGAGGCTTGGCAGGGAACATATGTAACGTGTTGGCTTTGTTTATCTAGTTGCACACACACTCAAGCACACACACCTCCTGAAACCTATGTGCACGGTCCGCTGAGAAACCCAAAGAACAACCTGGTGAATGAATAAATCCTCCCACCACTCACTGGCCATCAGCTTTAATAAGAGTCAATGGAGCTTAAAGGCAAAGGGACGGCTCCTTCTGTGTTACTCATAGAGAAAGCAGGGAAAGAGAACCAGCTAACAACAAACGCTCCCACAACTCTAGAGAGCGTTCCCTTAAGAGCCCCATTAGGTCATGAACTAACGTTTTCATAGGAATGTTTCTGTGGTGTGCAAGGAATGTTTCCAAGAGACCCTTCCCTTATTTGAAAATAGGACTTACCCAGAAACGTGGTCACCATGTTCTCAGATTGTAATATATTCATGTTCTCGACACTTTTCATGGGAACATTGCGAGAACGTTCACGTGTCCAGTTTTTTTTAAGGCTAGGAGAACATTCCGTCAACGTCTCGCCAAACATACACAGAACATAGTTGCCATGTTGTTATAAGATATCAACCCTATCGGCCCTGAGATCCAATCAAAAATCGGCTTTTCATGTATCTGACTTCCATTTATCTGCATGTCCAGCCCTTATATTTAGCCTCACAATGAAGTGTTTTACCATTTTCTTTTCAGGACAACAAGTAAAACACAAAACAATTTGACATAAACAGTTGCATTCATGAGATTTTTATGACAAAGCAAAAAACGGATAGAAAACGAATTCATACGAATGCTGTAATCGTTTGCTTACTGGGAAATGAATATTTCTACTAGTCAGTAACAACTGTGTGGAGTTTGGAGTTTGTGATGGCAACTATGCTTGTCACAGTATTATAGACACTGTGTCCTGGGATTTCTGATGCTCTTCCGTGTAGAATTGTATTTATTTAACCTTTATTTAACTAGGAAAGTCCGTTGAAGTTGAACCCCTGACCTTCTAACGACCGTGTAGCTTGTGAGAGTCGTAGAGCAAAACGTGATGTGCCTATTCGTGAGCGTCTCAGCTTTTCGTAGTTTGTAGCTCAAATCATTCAGACTCTACAGCCGTTTTGGTAACAAAAAGACCCGGGCCCCTACGGGATCCACCCTTGTCCTATACGAACACTGCTCAAGCGCAGCCCCATTGATCGAACAGACTAACGATTGGTACCAGCGGATGCAGAAGGAATGGTACAACCCAGAAATGTGTAGCTCAAACACACAATCTATACAAGGGGTGAAAAGTCCTAAATCACACAGGCGTTATGGTGGGAACCATTTGGGTTAACGTTCTAGACAGGTTTCACAGGAACATTGTAGGAACATTCTGTGTGTCAGTTGTCAGGACGCCACCTCACGGTCCCAAAGAAACGCCCCCCCCCCAAAAAAAAACATTTACATTACACGTCTTGTGGCCCGTCAAGGCCATAATTGCTGAACCACTCACAGCTCTTTGTCTGTTGGAATGGACACGAACGCAATGTTTAACATTGTTATCAACTTACGTATTTGACGTAAATGATTGCATTATACTTGTTCATTTATAAAGTAATTATTATTCAAGCATGTCCTCACCTGGGATTTGAACTCACATGATCTTGGTTCACGGCATTATGGTCTTGCTGCCATGCCACAGTGTCTGTGTCAGTTATTAGTTATTCTGACTATTCTTTCATCATTGATTTGATTGACTTATTTCAGCAATTTAAGGGCTTTCTGCATATATGTTTAATGTTGGAGGGGCATGTTACCATGTTTTAATTTTACCATGTTTTAATGTTACCATGTTTTATTGAGTGTACTTTAAACAGAGCTGAGATTGACTTCGAAGTGCCTTCACACTATTGCTTAGACATATCCAGTTGTTTAAGATCTACACAAGTGCCTAGGGAGAAGGGGTTAGGGTTTGCTTCTAGACAGGGCCTAACCATACTAGCCCAATAAACACAACCCCTAGGGATGTCCCTTATTGGGACAGTGTTTCGGGTGTACATCATTAGTGCTGGTGGCCTGGGTTTGAGACCCACTAGGGGAGTACTACTCTCACATTCTTCGCAATATATGTTAATATCGTTATTTGGCAACAGTTACAACACGCCTAACTGATGTAAATAAAATCGGTTTCTCATTGAAAGATGGGAATCTGTAGGATAACCCCGTGAGAATAAATGATGACCACGTGTCCACTACCTCCCATAAATGATCAGTAGTTATTAAAATCTATATAGTAGCTGAGTGTCTCTCCATTGCCTTCTTGAAGTCAATGACGAGAGAAGAGTCAGAACAATTGATAACTGACTCGGACATCGTGGCGTAGCAGGAAGATCAGAACGCCAAGAGGTCGTGAGTTCAAATCCCAAGGGAGGACATGTTGAATAATAGTTACTGTATAAGTTGACATGCACAACGTAATTATGTGTGTCAAATATGTATGTTGAAAACACTGTACGTTAAAAGTGTTGTTTGTGTGAATGTCCATTGCCAACGTAAAAGAGCTGTGAATGGATCAGTGGTTCACCAATTGGAGCGTTGATGGGCTCGGCCACAGTAATAAGGGGTGATGTGTAATGATGAAACATTTAATTTCATTGGGACCACCAGTTGACGTCCTGATGACTGACACGCATGAATGTCATTTTCTTTTTCGATTAAAACATACAATCTACTTGCAGTGAAGCCGCTCAACATTTACATTGCATTCAGTCATCTAACAGACTCCCATCCAGAGCGACCCACAGAAGCAACCAGGGTCAATGCCCTGCTCAAGGTGCCCCTCAACCATCTGAGACCCCCCCAAAGAAAAATAGAATAATAATTAAATAATTCCATTCCCCACCCCCAAGACCCCCCCCCCCCCCCCCCCCCCCTCAAGTCACCATCCAACAACCAACAAAATGAAGGAAAACAGAAAACAACAATACAAAAACAAAAGACATCAAGGACAACAAAAATCATAACAGCAAGGCCAACTGAATACGTTTGAGTGCGTGTATGGCACTATTTACATGCGTGTATGTGTGTGTGTGTGTGTGTCCGTGTATGTGCACATGTGTGTGTTTGAATGCACGTGTGTGTATATGAATGTTCTTGCAATGTTCCCATGAAACGTGTCCAGAACATTAATATTGAATATTCTGAGAACATGGTAACCACATTCTGAGTAAATTCTGTTTGACATAAAGGGAATGGTCTCTTGGAAACTGTCCTTGCATGTCACTGGAACATTCCTATAAAAACGTTAGGTAATGACATTAAAGGGAACGTTCTCTAAAGTTGTGGGAATTATTGTTTTTAGCTGGGGAGAAAGTGGGGGGAGAGGAATAGAGAGGGAGGGGAAGAAGAAGAGGTATGAAAGCATACATACTACAGAGATACAGACAAAAGAGAAGAAGATAGATATAGTGAAGTGAGGGTGGAACGGAGTGTTAGGGAGATACACAGATACAGAAGATAAAGTGTGTGTATGTGTTTGTACGAGAGAGAGAGAGAAAGAGATGGAGAGAGAGAGAGAAAGAGAAAGAGAGAGAGAGCAACGGTGTGTTAACAAGCTCTGCCTGTTAACAGTCAGACTTGCTTTATTAGTGGATGGATTTCATTCTAATTTGGAGCTCTGCGGGGAGAGAGAACATCTGCTTTAATGAGTTAACAAACGGATTTAAAACAACTCATCTGTTCCTCTGCAAGCTGTATATCCAACTGGGGAGCGGTCAAAAGGGACTGTCTTGCCAAGTCGCTACGGTATAGCCTACTCCCCCTTCAGCAGCCTCCCTAAATGGGGGACGGGCCTGGCACAAACCCTGCCCAAGTCCAAAGCCTTCTCCTAGCCCCTGTCCAACACCTCATGTAAACCTAGTCATATTTATTGCTCCAAACCAAGAGACCAGGCCCGACCAGACCAAGAGACCAGTCCAGGCCTAACCCTAATACAAGTTCCTCTTCTTGCCCTAGTTCAAACCTGGTCCTACAGCCCCATTACAATTGATTCCAATGTAATTTTTGGCCACTGTCCTTCTGGCCAAAGTCAACAAGCCCCAACTAGACTCACAATGGTGGTAATCTTTATCAGTAAAAACACATTAAAGTATACCAGAATATCCAGAGAGAAAGTTAATTCAATGGCAGATTCATTTACAATGAAATATTCTAGGGGACTAACGGTGGTTGTATGCTGAAATAGTTGGCGTTGAGTTCTTTCCTCCTGCTTTGTGACAGCATGCGGTGGGCTGTTGACAGGGACTTTGAGGGGGCATGAATGAGTGACAGTGGAGGAGTGAAACAGACAGGATGACCAGATGGCTTCATCCATCATGCCTCTAGCACTGTGGGTTGATGCACTGGCAGCAAACGATTGGAATTGGCGGCATGCAGTTAGGCACCGTTTCTACAGCCATTTTCATGCTCTGAAGAGGTTACAAAGATTATAACTGTTAAATGCCAGTCTATAGCTGCACAACAACTGTCTCAACAGACTCACTCTGATACTTCTTGATACTTGTCCGACTGTGGTCAAATGACGAATTGCTGTCAAGTGCGAGATCGGGTCACGCAAATGTCAAATTGCGATGTTTCCAATGTGAGATCATGTTTACAAAAATGGGAGACCGGCCAGCTTGTCACAATCAACACAACTCAATGTCCATTTCCAGTCAATCTTTCTTTGTGAAAGGTAACTGACTAACTCATTGATCATGCTTTGTGATATAGGCTAACCCTCTAATCCAAACGCATTTGTTTGCTATTGGTACATTGGGGTTTATATGAAATCCTAAAGGGTCACAGCATCCCAAGGCTGTACTGTCAAAAACAGAGCAGCATAGTTGAACCCTGCTCAGGAAGGAAGGCACCTAGACACAAACTCGTTAATAAGTCATTAGCGGCCAGATAAAGATGCACCGGCCGATCCTCTGAGACTGAAACGGCATCTGAACACCGCAGCCGGACATACTGTAGGGGAGGAGAGAGAGAGATCATTCCAGAGCTGTTACAAGTTGATTACTTTATTAATTCCTTATTCCTCCCTCGATTTATAGTTTTACTTTCTCTCCTGATTATTCTTCCTACCGATTCCTTTCTATTCTTTATCTTATCAGCATGGTGCAGGTGTTTTCGGGCACTAAGGGAACGTAATTTGATTATCCCCCTCTATCCCAGCAGGCACGTTCTTGGAACAATGCCATAGCTGCCTTCGAGCAACCTAAAAAAAATCAATTCCCCCCTCTGCGGCTCTGGGTAGCTTTCAAAATCACTCTGGTTGCTTTTTACAGCACAGTCCCTGTGAAAGTAAATACTCTTTTTTTTGCTTTACAACACAGGTAGGTGAGCAGAAAGGTTGGCGGATTTAAGGATTGAAAATAACCTGGTAAATACACAGCCTGCATTGAAAACAATGTGCCAATATAGTTGTTTAGTTGCTTCAAACGAATACCTTGAGTATTGTATTGTTCTGTTCTGGCTAAATGTACAACATTTTGGAAGGATGAACAGCGCGTTTGTAATTACACATTCCAACCCTAAATATTCTGCACATTAAAAACAAAACGGATAAGCCCTGAGCCCTATACTACCTACATAGTTTGATGAGTTAGCGATGTAACTTTGGTCAACTCTAAATTCAACTCGGGATATCTAGAAACCATGAAAGTGGCTCACTTTTTACCCAGGTAAATTTCGATGGCAACGAATCCTTCAAAACTAACCTGCACCTGGGCAGGCTAACTCAGGGCTAACTCCATTTATCCTAAATGAAGTGTGAGCCACTGGTCTGAGCGGTGAGTTATGGACCAATAAAATTTGATTCCCTCCCTCTCGCAAAGATTGTCATCATCCCCTTCATTTGAGGAAGACAACTGATTACATATTTTATTAATCAAAAATGTTTGGGTCTATAAAAAATAGTAACTTTAAAATACCTTCACATTACACATTTAGTAATACACATTTAGTATACTTCACGCACAGTAAAACTTGTGTATGACTTCATACAATAATTGTATCGATAGGAGTGGGGGAAAAAAGGTGCTTGTGCATTGATAAGCACACCACAACACACCAAAGACGGCATTAACGCTAAGTAATAAAATAAAAATGACACTTCAATAAGCCTATTTCTCACCATTGTCTGTTGAATTTGCAAGATAGCTTTTTATTTCACTTTGACTTCAGCACAAATTAGAATATGGCAAGCTTTTTATTTCACTTTGACTTCAGCACAAATTAGAATATGGCACTGACTCGTCCAACATATTGATGTTTCTGCATTGTCTCAATAAAGAGTTCAGGGTCCGACTAGCCAAGTGCCACATGCACGCACAGTTACAAGCCTGCTAGAGTTAGCGGCAGGCGGACAAGCTATATCCACCAGCCTGAGCTGGAATGTGAAGCTAACTGACGCTGGCTAGCTTCAATCATAGTATACCCCTCTGATATTTCATTAGCCTTTATACAAATATGGAGAGACAAAGAAATGGTAGAGTAAAATAAATAAATAATTAAAGAAAGTAAGAAAAAATAATAATAATAAAGAGAAAAAGAGGGGAGAGAGAGAGATTAAAAACAGATAACATATGGGGTGGCAGGTATCATAGTTAGAGTGTTGGGCCAGTAACCGTTGGGTCAGTAGTTATGCCACTGAACAAGACAGTTAACCCACAGTTCCCCGGTAGCACGTCATTGTAGATAAGAATTTGTTATTAATTGACTTGCCTGGTTAAAACATTTTTTAAGATGGTCTCGGAGATACTCTACATGGCCAATAGCATTTGGAAACCCCTTAAAATGTGTTAATTGGGCTATTTCAGCCACACTTTTGCTGACAGGTGTATAAAATCGAGCACACAGCCATGCAATCTCCATAAAAAAAACTGTCAGTAGAATGGCCCATGCTGAAGAGCTCAGTGACTTTCAACGTGGCACCGTCATATGATGCCACCTTTCCAACAAGTCCGTTTGTCAAATGTCTGCCCTGCTAGAGCTGCCGCGGTCAACTGGAAGTGCTGTTATTGTGAAGTGAAAACGTCTAGCAGCAACAAATAGTAGGCCACACAAGCTCACAGAACGGGACCACTGAGTGCTGAAGCACATATTGCTGGTAAAAATCACCTGTCCTCGGTTGCAACACTCACTAACGAGTTCCAAACTGCCTCTGGAAGCAACGTCAGCACAAGAACTCTTCGTCGGGAGCTTCATGAAACGGATTTCCATGGTCGAGCAGCCGCACTGCACACAAGCCTAAAATCCCCATGCGCATGTGTCTGGAGTGATGGATTAATCTGGGTTTGGCGGATGCCAGGAGAACGCTACCTGCCTGAATGTGTAAAGTTTGGTGGAGTAGGAATACTGGTCTGGGGCTGTTTTTCATGGTTCGGGCGAGGCCCATTAGTTCCAGGGACAGCAAATCTAATGCTACAGCGACATTCTAGACAATTATGTGCTTCCAACTTTGTGTTAACAGTTCGGGGAAGGCCCTTTGCTGTTCCAGCATGATAATGCTCCCGTGCACAAAGCGAGCTCCATAGAGAAAGGGTTTATTGAGATCAGTGTGGAATAACTTTTTATTTGTATATTTTATTTAACTAGGCATGTCAGTTAAGAACAAATTCTTATGTACAATGACGGCCTACCCCAGCCAAACCCAGACAACGCTGGGCCAATTGTGCGCCGCCATATGGGACTCCCCTATCCCAGCCAGTTGTGATATAGCCTGGATTCGAACCAGGGTGTCTGTAGTTACGCCTCTATCAATGAGATGCAGTGCCGTAGACCGCAGCACCACTCGGGAGCCTCAAACTTGACTGGCCTGCACAAAGCCCGGACCTCAACCCCATCGAATACCTTTGGCAGCGATTACAGCTGTTAGTCTTTCTGGATAAGTCTCTAAGAGCTTTCCACACCTGGATTGTGCAACATTTTCCAATTACTATTTTTTTTAATTATTCAACCTCTGTCAAATTGGTTGTTGATCATTGCTAGACAACCATTTTCAAGACATAGATTTTCAATCAGATTTAATTCAAAACTGCAACTTGGCCACTCAGGAACAGTTAATGTCTTCTTGGTAAGCATCTCCAGTATTGATATATCATCCAAAGTGTAATTAATAACTTCACCATGCTCAAACGGATATTCAATGTCTGCTTTTTTTCTACTAATTGGTGCCCTTCTTTGCAAGCATGCCACACAAAAGTTAACACTCTTGAAAAATGCAACACGGCATGTATAAATGTTGCACCTATTAATTACTGTTCGCAAAATAATGTTCATTACAGGATAGAACACATCCGGCTTTGTAGGCTAACTTTTCTAGCTAGAGTAAAGGATGCTGCTTGCTTAGCGAGTGCGACTTCCTCTCGATCCGGCCCATACCTGGCACGAACTTGGGACCTCTGTTTGCTAACACACGTGACCGCCCTCCTCAAGCGTCTTAGCCGATCGCACCAACTCAAAAGCTGGCTAATGGGGCGACGCAAGCGGGACACTTAAGGCTGAGGAGTAAGTTTCACACATCCTCATGTGCTACATTACTACACTAGCCTAGAGTTGAAGCTAACATCAATTCAATACCCTAGTACTTTGTTTGTAGTAATACGCAAACCGTTACACAAAATAGTCTGATTTCAAAGCAAATACCATATAGTCATTGACAAAAACGTTATACATCTCTCCTCTCTCTCACTGTGCATGTGAATGACGTCATTAGGTCTTAAAGAGACAGCGCACACTAAAAGATTGCTTCTTCTATGCAAATGTTGTTTATCGGTGCAATAAAATAAGTCCCAAATGGGAAGAAAACAGATTGTTTTTCATCTCTAGCCCCATGATGTCAGCCCAAACATGCTCAATAACTCAATGCATGTACACACTCCTATTGAATATGCATTCACCTGTATTGTGAATAAGCCAAGGCTGCATCTTGATTTAACCAGTTTATCAAAATAGATTTACCATTCAAATTGTTATGTACACTGCGGTTCAAAAGTTTGGAGTCACTTAGAAATGTCCTTGTTTTCCATGAAAACATACATGAAATTAGTTGCAAAATGAATAGGAAGTATAGTCAAGATGTTGACAAGGTTAAAAATAATGATTTTATTTATGAAAGAATAATTGTGTCCTTCAAACTTTGCTTTCGTGAAAGAATCCTCCATTTGCTACAATTATAGCCTTGCATTCTAGTTGTCAATTTGTTGAGGTAATCTGAAGAGATTTCACCCCATGCTTCCTGAAGCACCTCCCACAAGTTGGATTGGCTTGATGGGCACTTCTTATATACCATACGGTCAAGCTGCTTCCACAACACCTCAATAGGGTTGAGATCCGGTCACTGTGCTGGCCACTCCATTATAGACAGAATACCAGCTTACTGCTTCTTCCCTAAATAGTTTTTGCATAGCTTGGAGCTGTGCTTTGGGTCTTTGTCCTGTTGTAGGAGGAAATTGGCTCCAATTAAACGCTGTCCACAGGGTATGGCATGGCGTTGCAAAATGGAGTGATAGCCTTCCTTCTTCAAGATCCCTTTTACCCTGTACAAATCTCCCACTTTACTACCACCAAAGCACCCCCAGACCATCACATTGCCTCCACCATGCTTGACAGATGGCGTCAAGCACTCCTCCAGCATCTTACATTTTTTTCTGCGTCTCACGAATGTTCTTCTTTGTGATCCGAAAACCTCAAACTTAGATTTGTCTGTTCATTACACTTTTTCCAATCTTCCTCTGTCCAGTGTCTGTGTTCTTTGCCCATCTTAATCTTTTATTTTTATTGGCCAGTCTGAGATATGGCTTTTTCTTTGCAACTCTGCCTAGAAGGCCAGCATCCCGGAGTCGCCTCTTCGCTGTTGACGTTGAGAGTGGTGTTTTGCGGGTACTATTTAATGAAGCTGCCAGTTGAGGACTTGTGAGGCGTAGACACTCTAATGTACTTGTCCTCTTGCTCAGTTGTGCACCGGGCCTCCCACTCCTCTTTCTATTCTGGTTAGGACCAGTTTGCGCTGTTCTGTGAAGGGAGTAGTTCACAGCGTTTTACGAGATCTTCAGTTTCTTGGCAATTTCTCGCATGGAAGAGCCTTCATTCCTCAGAAGAAAGTTATTTGTTTCTGGCCATTTTGAGCCTGTAATCGAACCCACAAATGCTGATGCTCCAGATACTCAACTAGTCTAAAGAAGGCGAGTTGTATTGCTTCTTTAAATCAGGACAACAGTTTTCAGCTGTGCTAACATAATGGCAAAATGGTTTTCTAATGATCAATTAGCCTTTTAAAATGATAAACTTGGATTAGCTAACATGCCATTGGAACACAGGAGGGATGGTTGCTGATAATGGGCCTCTGTACGCCTATGTAGATATTCCATAAAAAACTGCCGTTTCCAGCTACAAAAGTAATTTACAACATTAACAATGTCTACACTGTATTTCTGATCAATTTGATGTTTTTAACATTCCCAGCTAATAAGAAATCAGTCATGGTATTTAATTTAAGAGAATGAACAAGATTTAATAAGATAACATTGGGGCTAATTTGAATGGGTGAATCCATACCCCAACACGATCCATATGACCACCGTGAATTGAATTCCGTAAGGGACTATTCAGAAGCGGAGAAAATAGGAAAGATGGAGAGAGAACTCCGTCAACTCGAGCAATAAAAAATAATTAAAAAAAAACAGGCATTACAGACAGCAAAGTGGCCTTTCAAAATATCGCAGCCTCTCGTACGATATGGATATTGTGCATGTCAATATCAAAGTTTCGATTAACATTTGATTCATCATGCAGCCCTAGCCTCTGGTACATTCTAGTCTTGATTCCGTCTGAAATACAAAGTTAAATTGTTGAATACTTCAACGACTTTACCTACCAGATTGGTAAAATGTGTTGTGGTATTGGCTCCTGAGTGGCGCATCGCTCTAAGGCACTACATCTCAGTGCTAGAGGTGTCACTACAAACCCTGGTTCGATTCCAGGCTGTATCACAACTGGCAGTGATTGAGAGTCCCATAGGGCAGGGCACAATTGGCCCAGTGTTGTACGGGGTAGGCCACCATTGTTAAATAAGAATTTGTTCTTAACTGACTTAAATAAAGGTCTAAAAAAATTACGTTTACAATTAAAATGAATGAATTCAGTCTGTTGTTTTGGATACCTTCTAGGCCTATATGTTCAGGACTATTTTATTAGTAAGGTAAACTTTAAACCTGTCTTCTTTCAAGATTTTCAAGCAGACCACTCACATCTGTAGCCATGAAATTCTTTGAAAGGCTGGTTTTGACTCACATCATCCCAGACACCCTGGATCCCCTCCAATTCGCATACCGCCCCAATAGATTCACAGATGACACAATCTTGATTGTACTCCACACTGACCTTTCCCACCTGGACAAGAGGACGCCTATGTGAGAATGCTGTTCATTAACTACAGCTCAGTGTTCAACACCATAGTCCAGCGTTTCCCAAATTCGGCCTCGGGACCCCAACGGGTGCACGTTTTGTTTTTTTCCCTAACAGTACACAGCTGATTCTAATTATCAAAGTTTGATGATTAGTTGATTACTTGAATCAGCTGTGTAGTGCTAGGGCAAAAACTAAATGTGCAACCATTGGGGTCCCGAGGACCGGGTTTGGGAAATGCTGTCATAGTGCACCCCATGCTCATCACTAAGCTAAGGACCCTTGGACTGAACACCTCCCTCTGCAACTGGATAATGGACTTCCTGACGGGCCACCCCCAGGTGGTGAGGGTAGGCAACAACACATCCGCCAAGCTGACCACCAAAACGTGGGCCCTCTGCGTGGCCGCGCACGACTCCAACACCATCATTAAGTTTGCCGACGACACAACGGTGGTAGGCCTCATCACGATGACGACAAGACAGCCTATAGGGAGGTCAGAGACATGGCAGTGTGGTGCCAGAACAACAACCTCTCCATCAATGTCAGCAAGACAAAGGAGCTGATCGTGGACTACAGGAAACGGAGGGCCGAGTACGCCCCAATTCACATCAACTGGGCTGTAGTGGAGCGGGTTGAGAGCTTCAAGTTCCTCGGTGTCCACATCATTAAGGATATATCATGGTCCTCCTGAGGGGGAAGATGCACAACAACGCCTCTTCCCCCTCAGGAGGCTGAAAATATTTGGCATGGGCCCTCAGATCCTCCAAAAGTTATACAGCTGCACCACTGAGAGCTTCTTGACTGGATGCATCACCGCTTGGGATCGCAGCTGCTTGGCATCTGACCGCAAGGCTTTACAGAGAGTAGCGCGTACAGCACAGTACATCACTGCGTCCGAGCTCCCTGCCATCCAGGACCTCTATACCAGGTGGTGTCAGAGGAGGGCCCTAAAAAGTGTCAATGATTCCAGCCACACAAGTCATGGACTATTCTCTTTGCCACCACACAGCAAACAGTACCGATGCACTAAGTCTGGAACCAATAAGATCCTGAACAGCTTCCACCCCCAATCCATAAGAATGCTAAATAGTTAGTTAAATAGTTAACCAAATAGTTACCCGGACTATCTGCATTGACCCTTTTTTGCAAAAATATTTTTGTTTCATCACATACGCTGCTGCTACTGTTTATTATCTGTCACTTTATTCCTAGTTATATGTACAGTACCGGTCAAAAGTTTTAGAACAACTACTCATTCAAGGGTTTTTCTTTATTTTTACTATTTTCTACAATGTAGAATAATAGTGAAGACGTCAAAACTATGAAATAACGCATATGGAATCATGTAGTAACCAAACAAGTGTCAAACAAATCAGAATATATTTTAAATAGCCACTCTTTTCCTTGATGACAGCTTTGCACACTCTTAGCATTCTCTCAGCCAGCTTCACCTGGAATGCTTTTCCAACAGTCTTGAGTCTCCACATATGCTGAGCACTCATTGGCTTCCTTTCCTTCACTCTGCGGTCCATCTCAATTTGGTTGAGGTCGGGCGATTGTGGAGGCCAGGTCATCCGATTTTTTTATATAAACAATAAGTTAACTAGGCAAGTCAGTTAAGAACAAATTCTGATTTACAATGACTGCCTACCCCAGCCAAACCTGAATGACACTGGGCCAATTGCGCACAGCCCTAGGTGACTCCCAATCCCAGCTGGATATGATGTAGCCTGGTTTTGAACCAGGGACTGTAGCGATGACTTTCGTACTGAGATGCAGTGTCATAGACTGCTGTGCCACTCAGAAGTCACTGACGTGGGCACTCCATCACTCTCCTTCTTGGTCAAATAGCTCTTACTCAGCCTGGAGGTGTGTTGGGTCATTGTCCTGTTGAAAAACAAATGATAGTCCCACTAAGCCCAAACCAGATGGGATGGCGTATTGCTGCAGAATGCTGTCTAAACAAAAGACTCCACTTTGCCAGATGATTACATGACCCACATGACCCATCAAGTTAGCCAGGTGTGTCTGGAGGTTATTACGGCCACCCATTGTATTTCATGAACATATGTGCATGTCTAGACAATAGTGACCCATCCACTTCGACATAGTGTGTGTTTACCAGAGACGGTAATGTGAAGAACAACATGACCTGCACCAAAGTCAGATTAGGATGTTAGCTAAGGACTAGATCAAGTATATTTTTACCTGGACTTTTTGGGGTTATTTTAAGCTACTACTTTCACCACTTTTAGTCTTGAAATATTTGGTTGTTTACTACACTACCTTACTCACCCTGTTTAGTACATAGCCTCACGTGAATCCTTAAAGAGATGGGTTGGGCTAAGCTTAAGAGGGTGTGAACGATGCTGGACAGGTGTAGACAAAGAAGAGCTCTCCAGTAGGTGTACCAAATCACTCAAGGACCATTTTCTCAAAAGTGGGTTTACAAGTTTATCAAACTTCAAAGCAGAATTACTTTCCAATTGTTCCTCAACTGCAGTGTATGAGAAACCATTTTGTCTCTGCTTTTATCCAACGTAAAAAAAAAAAATACAATTTCAAATGTTGCTACATAAGACCGAATCGGTCACAAATATCCGCATAACACAAAAGATACACCTTCATATTTTACAATAGTTCTGTTTTTTTAATGCATTCTCAGTTCGACGCCAAACCCACCACTGTTGTGTGTGGCTAAAGAGCATTTTTTTCATGGCATCCAACAAATGTAAACACCTGGAGTATAATAAACGGCATTGCCACTAGGATTGGATCTGGTGCTTTGGTCAAATGTGTCACGGATCCCTCCGTAACTTTCATCATGCACACCTGTCCCCTATTCCCACTGATTAGTATTTGTATATACAGTTTAAGTCGGAAGTTTACATACACCTTTGCTAAATACATTTAAACTCTGTTTTTCACAATTCCTGACATTTAATCAGTGTAAAAATTCCCTGTCTTAGGTCAGTTAGGAACACCACTTTATTTTAGGAATGTGAAATGTCATAATAATAATAGAGAGAATGATTTATTTCAGCTTTTATTTCTTTCATCACATTCCCAGTGGGTCAGAAGTTTACATACACTCAATTAGTATTTGGTAGCATTGCCTTTAAATTGTTTAACTTGGGTCAAACGTTTCGGGTAGCCTTCCACAAGCTTCCCAAAATAAGTTGGGTGAATTTAGGCCCATTCCTCCTGACAGAGCTGGTGTAACTGAGTCAGGTTTGTAGGCCTCCTTGCTCACACACAATTTTTCAGTTCTGCCCACACATTTTATATGGGATTGAGGTCAGGTCTTTGTGATGCCCACTCCAATACCTTGACTTTGTTGTCCTTAAGCCATTTTGCCACAACTTTGGAAGTATGCTTGGGGTCATTGTCCATTTGGAAGAGCCATTTGCGACCAATTTTTAACTTCCTGACTGATGTCTTGAGATGTTGCTTCAATATATTCACATAATTTTCCACCCTCATGATGCCATCTATGTTGTAAAGTGCACCAGTCCCTCCTGCAGCAAAGCACCCCCACAACATGATGCTGCCACCCCAGTACTTCACGGTTGGGATGGTGTTCTTCGGCTTGTAAGCATACCCCTTTTTCTTCCAAACATAACGATGGTCATTATGGCCAAACAGTTCTATTTTTGTTTCATCAGACCAGAGGACATTTCTCCAAAAAGTACAATCTGTGTGCCCATGTGCAGTTGCAAACCGTAGTCTGGCTTTTTTATGGCGGATTTGGATCAGTGGCTTCTTCCTTGCTGAGCGACCTTTCATGTTATGTTGATATAGGACTCGTTTTACTGTGGATATAGATGCTTTTGTACCTATTTCCTCCCGCATCTTCACAAGGTCCTTTGCTGCTGTTCTGGGATTGATTTTCACTTTTTGCACCAAAGTACGTTCATCTCTAGGAGACGGAACGCATCTCCTTCCTGAGCGGTATGACGGCTGTGTGATCCCATGGTGTTTATACTTGCGTACTATTGTTTGTACAGATGAATGTGATACCTTCAGGCATTTGGAAATTGCTCCCAAGGATGAATCAGACTTGTGGAGGTCTACAATTTTGTTTCTGACGTCTTGGCTGATTTCTTTTGATTTTCCCATGATGTCAAGCAAAGAGGCACTGAGTTTGAAGGTAGGCCTTGAAATACATCCACAGGTACACCTCCAATTGACTCAAATGATGTCAATTAGCCTATCAGAAGCTTCTAAAGCCATTACATCATTTTCTGGAAATTTCCAAGCTGTTTAAAGGCACAGTCAACTTAGTGTATGTAAACTTCTGACGCGCTGGAATTGTGATACAGTGAATTATGAGTGAAATAATAATAATAATAAAAATTACTTGTGTCATGCACAAAGTAGATGTCCTAACCGACATACCAAAACTATAGTTTGTTAACAATACATTTGTGGAGTGGTTGAAAAATGAGTTTTAATGACTCCAACCTAAGTGTATGTAAACTTCCAACTTGAACTGTACGTGCCATTTGGCTTCCATGGTCTGGTCGATTATTGTTACAATGTCCATTGGTGCATGTGAGTACCTGTGCTATGTGTTTTGGGCTTTCGTGCCCTTGTGGATTGCGCAGATGATTACAGGTCTCGTCCCACGTGTTAATCATTCTGCGCTTGTGTATTTATTCGAGGTACTCCTCTCTTTTGTTTGGGTTTTCTGCCCTGTGTTTTGTGTACGTGTTTGTTTGGTCTTCGTCCCCGTGCCTTTACAGAGGGAAATAGACTGCAGAAGCATACAAAATATTCGACATAAGGAGCGTGGCATTTCTTATACTCTTTTTATTTTGCCAATCAAGCAGGACAAATCAACACGAACCGTACTCATTAGCATTTAAAACAGGCTCATTTTTCATACCAACAGGCTTGAGGCCCCCTTGACTGCAATTGAACTCAAAGACCCAATGCTGTTCAACTACGGCTGTAAATAACGGCATTGATAAAAGGCCGAAATTAAACTGTCTGGTGAGAAAAGGGAACCTTTGAATCAACTGAAAGGGCCTTTAATAACAGTGAGTGCTTGGCTGTGAAGCCCAACCATGAGAAGTGCTTTCTCTGATGAAGGCCACTCAAACGAATAAACACAGCTGATCAACTCTCTCCACAATCAGTCCTCCATTTCCAGGGTTCAGAGACAGACGATACTCTCCAGAAAAAGATCCAAGGCAAAATGGAGGATAACGATCATTCGCATCAGCTTGGTGAGGATGTCAGTCCATATACAGTACTGTATAACTACTGTATATGAGTGAGTAGAGGAGAGAGAGGGAGAATGAATTGTCGTCTTCGGATTTCATTTTCCGCAAAAGTGCATTGGCATCTCGCTGTTCTCACCTTTTGGAAATTCCAAGTTTTTTTTCCACCCCTTGCAGGCATTATGAGCAGTGTGTAGTTTGGCACCCCATCATTCTTCTCCTCCTGAGTGATCTTGCCAAACAACACCTGCAGACACATGCCGGGGTATCTCACTCACTTTAGCTCCCTGACTAATGTTGACAATTATTAATCAGTCTGTCTCTCTTTCCATCTTGAACTAGTTTGTTTTCTATTAAACTATATGTCAGCGTTGAGGTTCTCTCCAAATATTTCCAAAAGGTTAAGAGTTTGTGATTTCAGGTGTTATTTTGAGACTTGGCTGATAGTGGGAAAAAGTTTATACAGCTTTTGAGGTGAAGGCACATGTATTGTGCGACAGAACAAGCAAATGCATGAAAAACCACAGTTCCAAAGAGCATTTGGAGATAGCAAAGTGAGGGCTATCAGAAATGAAGGGTGAATGTTTTAACCCATCAGAGTCTAAACCCTGTCTAAGCTGGGGGGAGGTTCTACTAGGCTGAATGGAATTGTTTTAAGAAGGTCATATCACGGATCATTTAGCTATTTGATTTAGAATTTTAAGAAACCTTTAAGGTATCAAAACAATATATAAAAAATATGTAATTAACAAGCTTTTTTGGACTCATATTAGCCCATTCAAATGCACTGCATAACATATTCAGTACAAGGAACAACAGAGTCCCCCAAAAAATATCAAAAGTAAGTTTATACTGAAGTATCTCTCATATATCTGAGAGATATAAGAAAGATCAGGAAACATTTGTTGTTGTTTTTTTACATGTATTTAACCCCATATTATTTGGCATCTCCATATATACACAAAAGGGTCAAACGTTTTAGAACATCTACTCATTCAAGGGTTTTTCTTTATTTCTACTATTTTCTACATTGTAGAAAAATAGTGAAGACATCACAAATGGAATCATGTAGTAAACAAAAAGTGTTAAACAAATCAAAATAGATTTGAGATTCTTCAAATAGCCACTCTTTGCCTTGATGACAGCTTTGCACACTCTTAGCATTCTCTCAGCCAGCTTCACCTGGAATGCTTTTCCAACAGTCTTGAAGGAGTTCCCACATATGCTGAGCACTTGTTGGCTGCTTTGCCCAAACGAGATGGGATGGCGTATTGCTGTAGAATGCTGTGGTACCCATGCTGGTTAAGTGTGCCTTGAATTGTAAATAAATCACAGATAGTGTCATCAACAAAGCACCCCACACCATAACACCTCCTCCTCCAAGCTTTACGGTGGGAAATACACATGCGGAGATCATCCGTTCACCCACACTGCGCCTCACAAAGACACGCCGGTTGGAACCGAAAATGTCCAATTTGGACTCAGACCAAAGGACAGATTTCCACCGGTCTAATATCCATTGCTTGTGTTTCTTGGCCCAATCAAGTATTTTCTTCTTATTGGTGTCCTTTAGTAGTTGTTTCTTTGCAGAAATTCGACCATAAAGGCCTCATTCACAAAGTATCCTCTGAACAGGTGATGTTGAGATGTGTCTGTTACATGAACACCGTGAAGCATTTATTTGGGCTGCAATTTCTGAGGCTGGTAACTCTAATGAACTTATCCTTAGCCAGTTTCATCATAGCCTTTGAGGTACTTGTTATTTCAACCCGATGCGATAATCTGAGTACAGCGCTCAACCACCATACAGATACCCGCCATGTTGTGGAGTCAACAAAAGTCAGAAATAGCAATATATATTCACTTACCTTTGATGATCTTCATCGGAATGCACTCCCAGGAATCCCAGTTCAACAATAAATGTTTGTTTTGTTCAATAAAGTCCATAATTTATGTCCAAATACCTCCTTTTTGTTCGCGCATTTAGTCCAGTAATCCAAATGCACAAGAGGCGAGCACTAAGTCCAGACGAAAAGTCAAAAAAGTTATATTACAGTTCGTAGAAACATGTCAAACGATGTATAGAATCAATCTTTAGGATGTTTAATCATAAATCTTCAATAATATTCCAACCGGACAATTCCTTTGTCTTTAGAAATGAAAAGGAACGCAGCTCACTCTCACGGCCGCGCTCATGGCTGCCAGACCCCTGATTCAAACAGCTCTTATTCGCTCCCCCTTCACAGTAGAAGCCTGATGTTCTAAAGACTTTTGACATCTAGTGGAAGCTTTAGGAAGTGCAATCGGACCAAATTTACACTTTGGATAGGCAATCACTGAAAAACTACAAACCTCAGATTTCCCACTTCCTGGTTGGATTTTTTTCAGGTTTTCGCCTGCCATATGAGTTCTGTTATACTCACAGACATCATTCAAACAGTTTTAGAAACCCCAGAGTGTTTTCTATCCAAATCTACTACTATATGCATATCTTAGATTCTGGGCCTGAGTAGCAGGCAGTTTACTTTGGGCACACTTTTCAACCGGACGTAAAAATAGCGCCCCCAAGCCATAAGAAGTTAACAAGGCACACCTATTACTTGAAATGCATTCCAGGTGACTACCTCATGAAGCTGGTTGAGAGAATGCCAAGAGTTTGCAAAGCTGTCATCAAGGCAAAGGGTGGCTAATTTGAAGAATCTCAAATATAAAATATATTTTGATTTGTTTAACACTTTTTTGGTTACTACATGATTCCATGTGTATTATTTCATAGTTTTGATGTCTTCACTGTTATTCTACAATGTAGAAAAGTGTACAAATAAAGAAGAACCCTTGCATGGGTACAGTAGGTGTTCTAAAACTCTTAACCGTTAGTGTACTTCCAGTAAAAAAAAAATACCGGTACCGGGGGACCTTCAGACATGTACGTGAGAGTCTCACCTTTACATAGAGGGGTACACCTTTTACCGTTAATGCGGAAGTGCGACATAGGCACATGTGATGGATTTAGACCAATTAAAAAAAAAATATATGTCTTTAGCTTAAAATGACAGATTTTTATGGGGATTATTTTATTATGCTAATTATAATTCAGAGTGGGTTCGGGCGTCGACCTTAGTTAAAGCACTGTACTGAGCTGTTTTCGAGAAAGTCAAACAATTCAGGTGATTCAAGTTGTTTGACTTGGCAAAGGTGTGTTACTCTCGGTCTCTCCTTCTGTTTTTCTCCTGGCTGCTTCTACTTTGGCCCAGTCTGTCCTCAGGTGGGATGCAGTGTGGGTTAGCAGGGCAGGCCTAACAGCAGAGGCCTCGCCTGAGCTGCTCTACCCGTCTGGATAACATGACGGGCTGGCATGGGGCTGTCACTCCCAGCCAAGCCCCAGGGCTGCTTACAGGGGTTGTTTGGTTTCTGTCTTTGTCTCTGAGCATATCTTAGAGAAAATTAGGTGGAAAAAGGATACATCCTCAAACTCTCTCACTTACACTCTCAGGTTAGATTACATATCCAACACACATGCTTTTCGCACTTACATCGTCTTTTAGTCTCTGTTTCAGTCATGCCATTTCGCTTTGAGAGGGGTGAAGGGCGACTAGTTCTTGCACCAAGAGAGAAGGGGAAATAACATTAGTGTAGCAATAGGCGAGACGACAAAACAAAACCGACCGACAATTACAGGGCTGGCTAGAAGAGTGAGTAATCATAGCCTGAGTCACAGTCTCCTGTGGAGGAGCTCAAAAACATGTCCAGAGAGAGAGAAAGGTGAGTGAGGAAAGGAAACATGGGAGAACAGAACCTCAATCAATGAATTATTGGAGGCTTACAGGTGTTGCTAAACATTTGAAAGCATGAATTGCTTCTACAAGCGCTCAAACCACGGGAAAATGCATTAGATTTGGATAATATAGATCAGACTGGGTATTTGTATCAACATTTCCCTTTGTGGTAGCTCCAATGCTTGCTATGCTATGGAAAATACGACATTTACAGTACTCAACCTCAACAACAAAAAACGTTCACTTACATTACAGTCATCAAAACCACATGGCACAATTCTGTGACAAAATGAGCTAACCGTACATTTCTCCAACAACTGTGGTTGATATTGCAGTTGATAATCTCATCAACAGAGCCACAATAATCGACTTCACTGTATGATCTTTGGTGTGTAAAGAGAGTGCTTTACCGTTGTTAGTCCCACCTCTTAATTCAAGTTAGAGAGGGAGATATAAGACTCCATCTTCAGTCATTTTTGCAATTCGTTCCAGTCATTGGCAGCAGAGAACTGGAAGGAAAGGCGGCCAAAGTAAGTGTTGGTTTTGGGAATGACCAGTGAAATATACCTGCTGGAGCGCGTGCTACGGGTAGGTGTTGCTATGGTGACCAGTGAACTGAGATAAGGCGGGGCTTTACCTAGCAAAGATTTATAGATGACCTGGAGCCAGTGGGTTTGGAGACAAATATGTAGCGAGGGCCAGCCAATGAGAGCATACAGGTCGCAGTGGTGGGTAGTGTATGGGGCTTTGGTAACAAAATGGATGGCACTGTGATAGACTACATCCAGTTTGCTGAGTAGGGTGTTGGAGGCTATTTTGTAAATGACATCGCCGAAGTCAAGGATTGGTAGGACAGTCAGTTTTACAGCATGAGTGAAGGAGGCATTGTTGCGAAATAGGAAGCCGATTCTAGATTTAATTTTGGATTGGAGATGCTTAATGTGAGTCTGGAAGGAGAGTTTACAGTCTAACCAGACACCTAGGTATTTGTAGTTTCCACATATTCAGAACGGTCAGAACCGTCCAGATTAGTGATGCTAGTCGGGCGGGTGCGTGCGGGCAACAATCGGTTGAAGAGCATGCATTTAGTTTTACTAGCATTTAAAAGCAGTTGGAGGCCACGGAAGGAGTGTTATATGGCATTGAAGCTCGTTTGGAGGGTTGTTAACACAGTGTCCAAAGAAGGGCCGGATGTATACAGAATGGTGGTGTCTGCGTAGATGTGGATCTGAGAATCACCAGTAGCAAGAGCGACATATATATACAGAGAAAAGAGTCGGCCAGAGAATTGAACCCTGTGGCACCCCCATAGAGACAGCCAGAGGTCCAGAAAACAGGCCCTCTGATTTGACACACTGAACACTATCTGACAAGTAGTTGGTGAACCAGGCGAGGCAGTCATTTGAGAAACCAAGGCTATTGAGTCTGCCGATAAGAATGCGGTGATTGACAGAGTCGAAAGCCTTGGCCAGGTCGATGAAGACGGCTGCACAGTACTGTCTTTTATCGATGGCAGTTATGATATCGTTTAGGACCTTGAGCGTGGCCGAGGTGCACCCATGACCAGCTCGGAAACCTGACTGCATAGTGGAGAAGGTACGATGGGATACGAAATGGTCGGTGATCTGTTTGTTAAGATTTTTGAAAGGCAGGGAAGGATGGAGATCGGTCTATAACAGTTTGGGTCTAGAGTGTCTCTCCCTTTGAAGAGGGGGATGACCGCGGCAGCTTTCCAATCTTTGGGGATCTCAGACGATACGAAAGACAGGTTGAACAGGCTAGTAATAGGGTTGCAACAATTTTGGCTGTTATATTTAGAGAGAGAGGGTCCAGATTGTCTAACCCAGCTTATTTGTAGAGTTCAAGATTTTGCAGCTCTTTCAGAACATTAGCTGTCTGGATTTGGGTGAAGGACAAGTGGGGGGGGGGGGGGGGGGGGGCTTGGGCAAGTTGCTGCAGGGGGTGCAGAGCTGGGGTAGGGGTAGCCAGGTGGAAAGCATGGCCAGCCGTAGGAAAATGCTTATTGAAATGATTGATTATCGTAGATTTATCGGTGGTGACAGTGTTTCCTAGCCTCAGTGCAGTGGGCAGCTGGGAGGAGGTGCTCTTATTCTCCATGGGCTTTACAGTGTCCCAAAACTTTTTGGAATTAGTGCTACAGGATGCAAATTTATGTTTGAAAAAGCTAGCCTTAACTTTCCTAACTGACTGTGTACATTGGTTCCTGACTTCCCTGAAAAGTTGCATATCACGGGGACTATTTGATGCTGGTGCAGAACGCCACAGGATGTTTTTGTGCTGGTCAAGGGCAGTCAAGTCTGGAGTGAACCAAGGGCTATATCTGTTCTTAGTTCTACATTTATTGAATTGGGAATACTTATTTAAGATGATGAGGAAAGCACTTTTAAAGAGCAACTAGGCATCCTCTGCTGACGGGATGAGGTCAATATCCTTTCAGGATCCCCAGGCCAGGTCAATTTGAAAGGCCTGCTCGCTGAAGTGTTTTAGGGAGTGTTTGACAGTGATGAGGGGTGGTCGTATGACCGCGGACCCATTACGGACGCAGGCAATGAGGAAGTGATCGCTGAGATCCTGGTTGAAGACAGCAGAGGTGTATTTAGAGGGGAAGTTGGTCAGGATGATATCTATGAGGGTGCACATGGTTACGGATTTAGGGTTGTACCTGGTAGGTTCCTTGATCATTTGTATGAGATTGAGGGCATCTAGCTTAGATTGTAGGATGGCCGGAATGTTAAGCATATTCCAGTTTAGGTCACCTAACAGTACAAACTCTAAAGATAGATGGGGGCAATCAATTCACATATGGTGTCCAGGGCACAGCTGGGGGCTGAGGGGGGTCTATTACAAGTGGCAACGGTGAGAGACTTTTGTTTCTGGAAAGGTGGATTTTTAAAAGTAGAAGCTCGAAATGTTTGGGCACAGATCTGGATAGTATGACAGAACTCTGAAGGCTATCTCTGTAGTAGATTGTAACTCCGCCCGCTTTGGCAGTTCTATCTTGTTGGAAAATGTTGTAGTTGGGGATGTAAATTTCTGGATTTTTGGTGGCCTTCCTAAGCCAGGATTTAGGCACGGCTTGGACATCCGGGTTGGCAGAGTGTGCTAAAGCAGTGAATATAACAAACTTAGGGAGTCTTTTACGGTTACAGAAGTCAACAAATGAGAGCACCTTGAGGATGGGAGTGGTGCTGGGGGCTGCAGGGCCTGGGTTAACATCTACATCACCAGAGGAACAGAGGAGGAGTAGGATAAGGGTACGGCTAAAGGCTATAAGAACTGGTCGTCTAGTGCGTTCGGAACAGAGAGTAAAAGGAGCAGATTTCTGGGCGTGGAAGAATAGATTCGAGGCATAATGTAAATAATGGTAGGATGTGAGTTTTATTTTTATTTATTTTTTTCACCTTTATTTAATCAGGTAGGCTAGTTGAGAACAAGTTCTCATTTGCAACTGCGACCTGGCCAAGATAAAGCATAGCAGTGTGAACAGACAACAACACAGAGTTACACATGGAGTAAACAATAAACAAGTCAATAACATAGTAGGAAAAAAAAAAAGTACAGTGAGGTAAACCTAGGAATTGAGTGACGATGAGAGTTTTTTTTTTTTAGAGGCACCAGTTAAGCCAGGTGAGATCACCGCATGTGTGAAGGGTGTAACAAAAGGGCTATCTAAGGCATATTGGGCAGGGCTGGGGGCTCTACAGTGTAATAAGTCAAAAAACACTAACCAGAACAGCAATAGACAAGGCATATTGACATTAGGAAGAGGCATGTGTAGCCGAGTGATCATAGGGTCCAATGAGTAGCAATAGACCCGATTCAGTAGTCGCTAATACGCTAGGCGAGCTGAAGACACGGCGATTCAGACAGCTAGCGGGCCGGGGAAGCAGATGGGTCTCCGGCGATGTCGCAACGGAAGAGCCTGTTGAAACCATCTCGGAAGGTTACGTCGGCAGACTAGTCGTGAAGGATCGGCAGGGCTCCATGTCATCAGTAAAGGGGCCAGGCCAATTGGCAAAAGAGGTATTGTAGCCCAAGAATTGGCTGGTGGACGTCTTTGGCTAGCCGGGAGATGATCCTAGCTCCAGGCTAGCTCCAGGCTAACTGGTGCTTGCTTCGGGACAGAGACGTTGGCCTGGGTTAGCCACTCGGATTGCAGCTAGCTAGCTGCGATGATCCGGTGTAAAGGTTCAGAGCTTGTGGTAGGAATCCGGAGATGTGGTAGAGAAAAAGCAGTCCGATATGCTCTGGGTTGATATCGCGCTATGCAGACTGGCAGGTATTGACCGAGCAGAGGCTGGCTGATGTCCGAGTTAACGGTGAAGACCACTAGCAGTGGCTAACTGACTACTAGCTAGTAGCTAGTTAGCTGGCTAGCTTCTGATGGGGGTTCCGATTCTAAAGCATAAAAATAGCAGATCCGTACCACATTGAGTGAGGCAGGTTGCAGGATAGTATATTCAGTCCGTAGATGGAAAGTGAGATTAAAATATACAAAAAAACGAGGGAAAACGACTATGTACACATACATTGTGCAAAAGCACTTTTCCTATTGAGATATATTACATTGAAAATGTTACACTGTCTCTTTAAAAACGTCAGGTTTGTGATGACCACATGTAAGAGATCTGTCATTCATTCATTGCTATGATCTTGATATCTTGAAGACGCTGTCCTTTTTTCTTTTTTTCTGTTCCCCCAAATGTTTGGAGATACTGGTAAAGTTACCAGGGTTGTTAGCCGTCTAGCCAATGGGCTAACATGACTGAACAAAGTGTAAAGAAGTGGTTAACGACATCAAAGAGCGAGTAGTTTCAGAACGGCCTACGACACAGTTTATGAATGTGAAATGCGGCCCCAGCTATAGGAAGATAAAATGTAATATGGGTCAGTTCTTTGACCTGGTTGAAGGAAGGCGTTTCACTGCAGTAATGGTGCAACCATGACACTAACGAACTTACACTAGCTTGTTTCTAGGGCACTTGGAAAAAACAGCGAAGCCTTATCATTACAACAATTATTATCGTGGAGATTCTTTTCATAGTCACACAGTGCTCCCCCCAAAAAAACTCCTGGCCCCATAGCAAAATATTTAGTTGCATACGTGACCAAATTGGTCACACGTTAGAGCCCTGCCTGTGGGTGATATCTGTTGAGCATTACCCACCACCCCTGTGTTGTCGCAATCCTGCCGTCAGCATTGACAAGGAAGACATATGGCTGGTTCGCGGAGCAACAGTTGGACAAATGTATGCTGGAGCTCTGTGTGCGTTTATGAATCCACGGTGTTGGCATAACCTTGTCAAGGATCTCCGCGTGTCTTTAAACATCTCCAGGCTCTGTATCAGCACAATTAGCATTAGCCCGAGCAACTCATATGATTGCTTGCCTAATAATTGCATTATTATTAGACGCGTTTGCTGACCGAGAGTACATAGCATCTCTGAACAGATTTAGATGTCGAATCACGTGAAAATGTCAGCGGTCAGGGGGTCCCTAAAACACATTGCGCTGAACAATCGGCAGACAAACGCTAGATCCACATTTGTTGCGACGTGTGCAAGCCTGAAGCTATTTTCCCAATTCTGTATTGACGTTATGTACATCATCACTTGTCAAAGACATATGCTTCCCTATCCAGCGCATAGGTTTGACATCTAGGAGTTCGG
The DNA here is from genome assembly GCF_016432855.1 of Salvelinus namaycush. Lineage (NCBI taxonomy): Eukaryota > Metazoa > Chordata > Actinopteri > Salmoniformes > Salmonidae > Salvelinus > Salvelinus namaycush. The sequence continues at coordinate 7,020,284 of NC_052316.1, forward strand.
CCTGTTTCACAATTGCCCAAAGGCCCCAACTACCATCTGCATGCTTCCCAATGTCCGTGTCCCCCTTCCACCCTCATCCCAGTGCCCCTCTTGCTATGGACTGTTGACTACAGCTCTCATTAATGAGACTATTAATCTTATAATCAGAGATGGCTCAGGCTAACATGGCCCCCAGAGCGTCGCTTCAGACACACTTCTCAGACCGGCCGACTCGCCTTTAATTGTTTTCAACCGGGAAGAGAATTACCCAATGGCAACAATTAAAAAGCTGACTGACCAATTCGGTTTCTCACGACTTTTCTCTTTTTTTTAACATGACTTTGCCCTTTTATCTCTAGACTACAATCAAGGACATTATTGATTTGGGTAGAAAGATGAATAGCATGCATGTAAGTGGTGTTACGCTACATGTGTATGAATTCAGAGTTGCATGCAAGGGTTGTAATTGTAAAAGAGCTGCAAGCTAGCAGACTCTGATATTTGAGCAAGCTTGCTGAAGAATTGGTTTCGGAGTGCATTGTTGTGGTCACTGTACAAGATTCTGGCCACTGGCCACTGTGCTGGGTTGAGTGCTAGGCCCTAGGAGTTGATTGGCACACAAACACAAAGTGCTATTCATGGCATAACACATAGCCAACACTGTGAGACATTCATCCATTTTGTGTTGCGGCTCAATTCCATTTTGTCTTATTGTCTGCTTTGTTGTCATTATTTGCAAGTGAATGGATTTCATTGACTTTTTTTTGCCAACTGTTTAATTTCTTGGTAGCTCTCAAGACTCTGATGCCTACCTCAAAAGCCTCCCGCTGAACTCAAAAAGCACCAAAGACATAGAGACAAGAGCATCTCCCAAGACAGCTGTCATGTCATATGGCGTTTTTTGTTTTGATTCACTTCTCCATCAAATCCTTATTGAAAGTGGGACAAAGATGTCACTTGGCTCAAGCCCATGGGTACAGTGTTGCTAATGTCTTGGGCACCAGTGGTTACTGAACACCATATCAAGAACATTCCCAAAACATCAGAACATATAGGCTTTGCAAGCTGGTAACAAAATAGTCGACTGATTAGAGGACACGGGAAAAGCAGAAAAGTACTCAATGTTTGCCTCAAAATGAAAATAAAAGTATTTCCAGCTCGAATTCTATGTTCCCACAAACTGTACATCTTTTTCGTTCTCCAGGTAAGCATAGCCTGGAGCTTGAGTTCTAAATGTGAACGGTAACACCATCTTACTCAGTGTATTCAATGTCTCCTCTCCCGAAATCCCAGTGTGAGGTGAAGTCCCCTGACCTACTTCTGACTTCGCCAGCTTTGGATGCATTGTTTTATTAATTGAGGTCGGCTCTCAGCCTCCGACAAGCGGAGGAATGTAGGATGAAAAAGTCCTTGTCACTTTCCCGCCCAAAAAGTGCATCTATCTGCTGCTCTGTCTCCGGGTAGGCAGCCTAATTCTGTGCACCTTGCATAAAAAAAAAAGACTGTTCAGTAGACGAGTACACACTCTGCCGTCAAGATGGCAGCTGTCCGTTGAAAAGCCAGTGAGCGCTGCAATCTGCACGCAATACAAAAAAGGCTCTACCAGCACGCTGACACCTTTTCTTTCCTCTGATCCGTGTGCTTTAAATACCCACCGCCATATGGGACGTATCGTTCCAGTCAGAACACCCTGCTTCAACAGACACCCCTTACTTTGAGTGCTGGGAGAAGGAAGAGCCACAACACTGCTTCCCCCACTCCCTCCACTCATAGCAGATTAACAAACAGAGACGTGGCAGAACTAGCCACAGTGAACCAATGCCAACAACGATGGCTAATGATATGGCATGTACACACGTTCATGACATTTTATATAGCAGTTCATTGATACATGTTTTCACAGGCTTCCTTTTGAAGTCTGTTTGCATGATCTAACTCTATGCAGCTGATGGCTCACTAACAAAGACAACAAGCGAACCCATATAAAGTGAAATTATTGGTCTACTCTGCATACCATGAATGTCAACTTAGTGTAAGGTATCAATTAACAAGGGCTTTTCAAATACTTGCCACACCCTGATCTGGTTCACCTGTCCTTGTGATTGGTCCACCCCCTCCAGGTGTCGCTTATTATCCCCGGTGTATATATGCCTGTGTTTCCTGTCTCTCTGTGCCAGTTTATCTTGTTTGCCAAGTCAACCAGCGGTTTTTCCTTGCGCCTATTTTGCCCAGTCTCTGTTTCTAGTCCTCCTGGTTTCGACCATTGCCTGTCCCGACTCCGAACGCGACAGCCTGACCACTCCGCCTGTTCTGACTGCCAGCCTGCCTATTCCCTTGTCCTCTTTTGGACTCGGATCTTGGGTGCTGACCCCTGCCTGCCTGACCTCAAGACTGCCAATCGTCTGGTACTGTTTGAGGACTGTGACCTGGTTTATGAACTCTCGCCTGTCCCCGACCTGCCTCAAAATAAATATTGGCACTCTACCGTATGCATCCTGTGTCTGCATTTGGGTCTCGCCTTGTGCCCTTATAATACTAGTGCATCTATTGAGGCACTACAATAAATGCAGGTTAAGGGTATAGGGACTATTCAAAATATTTATCGTTTTAGGAATTATTCAGAGCTTTTATGCAAATCCTTCTCATGGGGAGCTAATAATGTCACTACACAATACAACTCTGTTGGTGATGCATAAAACATTAGAATACATGATATGAAACCTTATGTATCATTATGTAATAACTTCATTCAAATTCTTGATGAAGGATACTGGTTTATGGCCATTACGTTGCCTTTCTCTGGATGACCACAGAACCCTGCGTCCTTTTGTGGGGTTCAGATTTCTGTCGCTGTGATTATATCTGACCTGTGCCTCATGCAACAGACAGACGGTATATTGTTGTGAAATACCAAGGCATGATGAGATGGGATGTTGCAGGGCTATCAAAAAGAGATAAGAATAGGTTCAAAGCACACGTCACCAATGGATCCCATCTCAGACACACACACTCCTGCTGTGAGTGACCATCCTCCCTCTGAGGAAATTGTATTACCATTCTTAGAAAGCAGTACGTATTTCGGGCAATAATTGGAGTTATGAGGCGAAAAAACGATAGTTACATATCGCGATATTATGATTATTATAGATTCTTTTTTTCGTTAGAGCTAGCTAAGGCAGCGTTAGCTAGCGCTAGTCAGTTGTACATTAAGAACACCTGCTCAGGGTCCCCCGAGTGGCGCAGCGGTCTAAGGCACTGCATCGCAGTACCCAGATCTATAGTAGGCCTCACAACAGATCCTGGTTTCGATCCCATGCCGTGTCGCTACCGGGAGACCCATGAGGCGGCACACAATTGGCCCAGCGCCGTCCGGGTTAGGGGAGGGTTTGGCCAGCTGTAATGTCCTTGTCTCATCGCGCTCTAGCGACTCCTTGTGGCGGCCATGGCGCATGTACGCTGACTTCGGATGCCAGCTGTACGGTGTTTCCTCCGACACATCAGTGCGGCTGGCTTCCTGGTTAAGCGAGCAGTGTGTCAAGAAACAGTGCGGCTTGGCGGGTCATGTTTTGGAGGATGCATGGCTCTCGACCTTAGCTTCTCCCGAGTCCGTATGGGAGTTGCAGCAATGGGACAAGACTGTAACTACCAGTTGGCTATCATGAAATTGGGGAGAAAAATAGTAAAAATTACCAAAAAATAAGAATTAAAAAACAAACAAAAAAACATTTATAAAATAAAAATAACACCTGCTCTTTCCATAACATAGACTGACCAGGTGAATCCAGGCGAAAGCTATGATCCCTTATTGATGTCACTTGTTATATCCACTTCATGTAAAATAAGGATTTTTAAGCCTTGATACAATTGAGATGGATTGTGTATGTGTGCCATTCAGAGGGTGAATGGGCAAGACAAAATATTTAAGTGCCTTTGAACGGGGTATGGTAGTAGGTGCTTGGCACACTGGTTTGTGTTAAGAAATGCAACGCTGCTGGGTTTTTCACGCTCAACAGTTTCCCATGTGTATCAAGAATGGTCCACCTCCCAAAGGACATCCAGCCAACTTGACAACAGCGGGAAGCATCAGAGTTAACATGGGCCAGAATCCCTTGGAACGCTTTCGACACCTTGTAGGGTCCATGCCCCGACGAATTGAGGCTATTCTGAGGGCAAAAGGGAGGGGTGCAACTGAATATTAGGAAGGTGCTACAGTGCACAGTGAGCAATTTGTTCGGAACATCAAATTGTAATACAATCAAAGTATCAAATCACAATACATACAGAATTGTGAGAATTGCAATACATATCGTATCCGGCACCTAAGTATCGTGATAATATCATATCGTGAGGTCCCTGGCAATTCCCAGACTTAAGAAACAGCTAATTCTGCCATAAACAAGATAGTCTGTGAAAAATAGGATTGCTTCACATTGTGCATTTCATTACAGGGGAAGTGGCAGCTCTTTAATATTATGTTAACAGCATGGAGGAATAGCACTGGCCAAACTGGAGGAATAGCAGTTGCAGAAAGCAATTAGCTGAATTTTCATGTTAAATGCCTGCAGTGGCTTTAATCAAGCAAGGCATTAACAAATCTTTTAATTACCATTTGTCAACAACTGTGTTTAGAATCATTTCAGAGGCTTAATGTGTGGTTTTACGACACGGTTTTAATTTTAATTTTATTACCACATTTGCATTTCTTTTTAGATGCTGAAGAGGCATTCTTCCAACAAGTGCTCTGTGTTTGTGAGTTTTTCACTGACTGAATTGAGTTGTGGGACCGTGGTCAAGGACATAACCGCTGATATAAGCTTATCCATAGGATAGAAAGGTGCATAATGCATTGTGCAATATACAAAATCATTGCAGTGATGGTAACGTGTAGTGGCACAAGTACTAACCCACAGCTCCTCCTGCTCCTCTACTGTCCATGTACTCTCTTGTTGTCAGAATGTATTTGTATTTATTTATTTAACTAGGCTGGTCAGTTAAGAACAAATTCTTATTAACAATGACTGCTCTCCCCGGTCAAACGCAGACAACGCTGGGCCAATTGTGCACCGGGACTCCCAATCATGGCCAGATGTGACACAGCCTGGATTCAAACCAGGTTACTGTAGTGACGCCTCTTGCACTGAGACGCAGTGCCTTAGACCGCTGTGCCACTCGGGAGAATGACATAACAATGTCACGACCGTGTGACTTTAAGAGCTTATGAAAGTGGGAAAGTGAGAAATTCACAGTCAAGACAGGAGAAGTCTAAAATGCTGCATGCACGGAGTCTCTAAAGAAGGCTGAGTCCACAGGCCATTTACCTTTCCAAACGGCCCTCTCCTGCGAGAACCACTGAACTCCCTGTGTGGCTCAGAGCGGTACGGCGCTTAGGCCCGGCTACGGGCTTCACGCCAGCTTCATTTATCAATCCCCTGCTTTGAAGACTTGGCCTCCTTTAGCCTGTGTCTCTCTATCATCGGCCTGTCAGAACCCATTCCAGGGCCACAGAGCTGTCAGAACATATGCTACCCCCCTCAGACTCCACGAGAGGCCACATTTACCTCCACAAAGAGAGAGGGAGGGGTAGACAAGCAGGCATATACAGACCATGCGAGACAACAGAAGCACCCAGTGTTTGTTTGAGGATCCTCCTGTTTGCACTGCATTGAAAACTGTGGGAGAGGAGGAAGGGTACTACAGTGAGTGAGGGAGAGAGAGAGAGAGAGAGAGAGATTCAAGGGTTGTTTTAAAGACCAAAACTCTGGTTTTGCAAAAAGGGGGCAGTTAGCTCCATAGACAGACAGAGCCCTTGGGAAGACATCAGTAGGACCTCTGTTGCCTCAGCTCAAATCCATCCCATAATTAAAGATGTATGCCTCAAGGACAGAATTCAAACATCCTTGACAGTCACTGATATTTGCAATTGTTTGGTTTCAGTGTGGATTGCAATGCTGGAGGAGAGCGGGAGAAACATAAAATAAAAGGTAAGTGCATGAATAAATAATAAAGCACTCTCACACCCGTATAGGATTTTCTCATATAATACGCTGGCACTCGAGGATCCCCGGGCCTAGAAAAAGAGAGCAATTTGGCTCAGGGCTGAGATAAGACAGCATGAACTACACCCTTAATCATCACATGGAATTCACAATGGGCTCGGATCCTCCACGCTGACATGAGCCTGTCAGAGCCACACTTGGAGAGGGAGAGTCGGGAAGCGGCCTTCCTGGGTCGTATTCATCAGTGCACATGTAGCAAAACATTTGGAAACGGAAAACAAGCACATCTTACTGCTTCGGGGAGGTAGGTAGTCCTTCCCCGATTAGGCCCGTTTGCTTCCATTTGGTATCTAGTGAGTACCACCCAGAGCTCAAGGTGGTTCTGAGTCCATACAGCCCAGATGGGTCAGGAACAGGTTCACGCCCTAAGATGGTAATAAACAATATACAACAAGGTTAAGATACTAAAATGAAATGATCATGTCAATCATTCTCAGGGAGTGATGATGTGATTATACATGTTTCCATTAGAAAGACCATGAAATCATTATACTTCTAAGGGGTTTGTTTGTGACCCAATTTTTACGATTAATCTCCTTGTTTACCACGGCACAAAATGGCTGAAAAAATATTCATATGATTTAATGTTATATTAAAGTACACGGTTCTTTCTCAATATGACAGGGACGCATGAATCCGGTAAGCGATCGTAGATCAGAAGGGATGTTGGCGCCCGAAAAGGGGACAGCAGAGCCAAAGAACACACACCCCAAACGGAAGTCGCTGTCCAACTGAGGGGCAGCTGTGCTCTCTGTCAGGCTGGTGTCCGTCCAGACTCTCACCCACACCCCCGTCACATCTGCTGAGGTGCCACTCCTGACTATGTGAGGCGACAGCAGCCCCCCCCTGCCCTGGCTCAGTGCCAACAGCAGAAGACACAGGCAGCCTGCACTGACTCAACCCAGCCTTGGCCAAGCAAAGCACACTATGCTGCCATGGAGACAAGGGCACTGTCCGTGTGACAGCCACAGCGTTATTATAAGACGGGGTGGATATCGAAATGTAGCCAAAGCCTGAAAGACAACTAGTAAACTTTGTCTCTCTAACTCTCCGACCAGACAACTCATTTTCATGTGACCTCTGTGACAGTTAACTGACCGACCGCTCACTAACTTTCAGCAGGCTCTCTGATTTGTAGTTTCCCCAATGGTCCCTGGCTGCAGCTTTCTGGGCACGTAGGGTCTCACTCAGCTGTTTACAAGCAGGCCAGTTTAGGGAGAAATCAATCAGCTTGGCTTCCTGATTTATGATTCTAGCCATAGCTCTCTGTGTCTCCAGTCGGGAACTTTTCTCTCGCTTCTTTTCCAGTGCCGCATTTAGAGAGGCTTTGGAAGGCAGATCAATCTACCACTCTACGGGGATCTGAGAGGGAGAGTGCTTTGATTAAGGGTTCGATTAACCCACAGTAACCGAGAGGTCAGCGGGGCAGCAGCAAAATGTAAAGGCTCTTAAGTTTTGGAGAAATCCAAAATACCTTTTCGAGCTATCCACCCTCATTAGGAACCGTTTATCCATTTGGAGAAAGGCTTCATTTAAAAAAAAAAAAAACACTTGAAGAGAAGGGGAAAAGCGATGCATGTAAGCTATAGCAGCAACTAGTGGGAGTCATAAAAGAGATAGAGATAGCTAATTTGCACCTTTACTCCTTTATAAGTTGATGAAACTGTGCTCTGAAATGTTAAATGGTGTAGCACTCAAAGTCCTTTCAGTGCTTCTTCGTGTACAAGGTATTTTAAGTGTGCGGTAAGATATCTACAATAAACTCACATCTACCCCAGTGGTATTCAAATATATTTCTGGGGACCCCATTTTTTTGGGGGGGGGACTGAATTCCTGGCGACCCCACCCCAAATTTAATGACACCACCTTCAAATCTGTAAATTTCGATTTTTCGATCCACTCCCCTACCTTATTTTTTTAAGGAGTCTGTGACCACCAGATGCATATCTGTATTCTAAATCATGTGAAATCCATAGATTATGGCCTAGTGAATTCATTTCAATTGACTCATTTCCTTAAATTAACTGTAACAAATTGGTGCATGTTGCGTTTATATTTTTGTTCAGTGTAGATACATCTAAGAAGGGAGAGCTATGGGCTATGATACCGCACCGCAGGGGAAAGATAGGAAAATAGGAAGTACTGTTGCTTTCATGACTCACTGTCCCCATGATGAAAAGCAGCACTTCACCGCAGAGATGCCTAGGAATATTGTACATTATGGGTCCGCCCCATTAGGCATGACTATTTTCCGGATTTCAAAGGAAACCCTAAAATCAGTGTGTGAGGATTTGGAGGGGCAAAGGCAACTGTGCATTTTAGCCAGTATTTCAGTTTCAACAAATGACAGGGGAAACGAATGCCTCTAAATAATTACTACTGAGAAGCACTGCTTCAGAGACGGCACGGGCCAGGCTGCCCTGATGAAACCCCCTGGATGTGACTCCCTTCCGTTTCATCTCCAATCTGCCTCTACCGTAGCCTTCCTTCTGGCGCTGACTGTTCAAGCCATGAATGAGTTACCCTGCCTGCCATGATCGCCCATCTGTTGAACTATTTCTTCTTGATTTTCAAAATTGCTTCTTCGTGTCATGAAAAGCTTTATACAAGTTTTATATATAATTATTATTATTATTAACATAAAGTATAATGTCTCTACCGGGCGCTGTTCATTATTATATTGCTTGTTTGAATGTTGTGTCGTGACATCACGATCCGTTCATTAAGAGTCCATTTGCGCAGTAAACCCTCTATGCCTACATGCTTCCTAAAGCTTGCCATGTATTCAGTCAGTCGGTTAAGAATCCTCCAAATCAGAGATAAGAAACATCAAACTGCTTTGGAATTTACAGCCTCTATCAAGTACTAATGGAGAGAGAAGAGTCACTTTCTCCAAAACAAACATTCTCAGATGCTGGAGGAAATCCCGAAAGTGCTATTTCCTGTGAAAACGCTTCCAAGTCCTTGGCGGAGCCTTTCTTCTTCTTATCACACATGTCCATCCTGAGAACCCCACACAGTCAGAGCTCAACAATACAGGAAAATATGATTTTTTTTGGACCCCGAAAGCTAGCTAGTGGGGGGGAAAAAAGAGACATAACAAGGCTGCTGGTATGAGTACAGCTCCGGCTTCTATTTCGGGTGGAGGCGGGGGAGCCGGGAGTGTGTAAATATAAACAATAACAATGAAGAAGAAAATGAGGAGGGCATCATGGGTAATGCGACTGCTGTGAGAAGTGTGTGCTAAATGTAGCTCCCTCGCTCCCGCATGCGCACAACTCTGACATAAAGCCGCTGGGTGTTGAAGTTTGGCCCGGCAGCCGTTGTTTCCAGCTGCAGCAGGGAGAAAAGTTACTAAAAACGTGAAAAGCGAGCGAAGCTATTTGATTCTACCTTTTTTGATAACGTGAGAGGTAGAGAGAGAGAGAGAGAAAGGAAGAGGTAACGTGCCACCATCCTGCTCATCACCTGCTAATTAGGAGGCAGTCTTATACCCCGTTCCCGTTATATAATCCTCCTTCCTTCTGTGGTGCTTCTCTGCGACATCTCCGCTCACGAAGAACTCCAGAAGTAGGTTAGGATTTGAATATTGTTGTCATTAAGTGAAGTCGACAGAGAGATAATGCTCTCACTTCCTTCTCGGGCAGTTCTGAGGGGACTCTGGCACCGCACGCCGTTCACTAAACCGCCCTAATTAACTTTTAGCCGCTCTTCATCTCCACGTTCGAGGGGCAAAGCGTGTGAGTGATGGATTTTAATGAATGATGATGCGACAAGGAGTCACTTGTGGGTGTGCAGACCTTAAAAGATGGTGTAAACTTTGATAAGGCAATACAGTGGAAACACATGAGGACTTGAGTCACATCCCACTATGGTACAGTAAGGAGGACGAGGAACATGACTAAGCATTCCTACATCGAACGTGTAAGACTCGCTGTGACAGCCGTGTCAAAGTAGAAACAACATCCTGCTGTAAAATGTCATGTTCAGCATTTCAGATCCGTGTTTCAGAACAAACCTGCTAACCTTTAAATTGCTACAGCCAATGAGGGCCTTTTTTTTGCCAAGCTTTACCCCGGTGGGTGCAACAGATTGGTGGATGACACTAGTTACCTTCCATACAATACACCTAGGGGCATGGGGAAAAGCCTTAGCAAACCTAAAGCAGAGAGTTCAAACAAAGTCATAAGTCCCTTGAGCAGTGGTTTGTCAAAGCTATATTGATGTAAAGTAATTGGATCAATGACTAATGATGTAGATGGGAGACCATTTAACTCCATACATCTATATTACTGAATCCTAAAAAGTAACTGCGGCCGATGCAATACGTAGACCATCCATCAATAACCGGATCAATTGAATCTAATCAAGTGATCGGTCGATGACTGGCGCTGAGAGCCACTACTAGCGACACATTTCCTTTCGAGTATGTCCATACTATGGGCCACACCATTAGAGTAACATTTCAAAGGGATAATTCTACCCTCCAGGTAAAGATGGAATGACTCCCCACTCTGCTGTGTCTGCAGTGATTGAAGCCCCTTGTCTGGTGCTGTTATGGAGCCCCTGCATTATGACATGTAGTGCTTGTAATGACAGCCATTTGTTTTCATTATATCCACCGTTTTTACCCGCCACATTGGCCCCGCTCATCACTCTACTCTACCACACACTGTGGAAGAAGGGCAGCCAAGGGGAGAGAAGGAAAACAACATTGGGGGGGTGAAATTCATACAATATCTCCACATGTACCTGCACACACGAGCCAGAAAAGTATGTCTCTCTCAGCCACTCACACACACACACACACACACACACACACACACACACACACACACACACACACATACAATGCATAGCTATACGTTGACTGAGCACAGGTAAATATGCTAACTAATATGCTAACTACCTCAGGGTAGCCGTGTTCGCTCTTCGTCTGGAGGGATGAGAAGACGAGGATGCTGAAGTGGGGTAGAATGGGTTGAGTTATCTAGGTCACTTATGAAAGAGTACGTGGTTAACTCTGGTGGAGTGACAACCTCTCTGGGTTAGAACGTCCGTGGGTCTATGTTCAGACGGGGAACCTCAGGAGAAAGCTTGTGTGTTGAACAACCATGACTGTTGGGTTCTACCTCACTGTGAGGTCGTAAGGTTATTTTTCTATTGTAGAGACTACACGAATTTGTGCGCGTGTGTGTGTGTGTGTGTGTGTGTGTGTGTGTGTGTGTGTGTGTGTGTGTGTGTGTGTGTGTGCATGAGGGTGGGTGGGTGAATTAGTGTGTGTATGTATACAGTGGAAGGGCCGGCTGGCTTCTCTTTTTTTGCTTTAGGTTGCATCTCCCTAACAGCCCGGAGTACTCACAAGTTGTTGTTTGTGTGACACCAGGGTGAAGGGACGGAGGCTATGATTAATCCTGTCTCCTCCTCTCATGTTAATGACTCAAGACGATGCGCTGGCTTGTCACAAGATGTATTTCCTGTAGACGCGCTGAAATGTCCCAGGATATATTTCCTGTAGGCGTGAAGACAAAAACCACACAGGCGCGTGATGGATGGTGAAAACTTGTATCTTTTTGTAGTAGGTGGCTTTCAGTGGGAGCACAACCACTGATGTCACACACTGTATCTATTCACCGCACGCTAGGTTATGTTGGGCTGATATTCAGAATGGATGACAGGTACATTTTGTCCAATGGCAGTGCCAAACTCAGATGACACTCACTTGCTAATATTCAGTCGTTGTGGAGGACAGACGTGTGGAGGTTGACATAGGCCCATCTCTAACAACGGCATCATTAAAAACATATCAGCCATACCAGTAATTATTTTTGGAAGCCTAAGACACAGATCATTTATATGGGGGTGACTGGCTATGTTGTTTCTACCTCTTCATCAGGTTCATTCTAATGCAGGTGCTCACAGCAAGTGGCCCGTGCACAGTCTGGCAACCCATTCTGAAGTGAGCCCAGTCAATACATTTGCCAGCCAACCCAAGAGGCACTGGCACAGCGCCCTCTCTCCAAATGGCATTGTGGCTAGAGGCAGAGGCTACACCTGCATTGGGCATACTCCAGAAGGACCCATCCTAACAGTCTCTTCTCCCTCCCTCCCTGGCTCCCCTAGCTTTAGACGCAAACACATCGCGCTATAAAGGATGTCCGATTAAATCAAATCGACAGAGACAGTGGTAGCAAAAACAGAGCCCAGATTTCCATCCATGGCCCTTTCTTATCCCCCTGCCTGAGCCATCAAAGCCGCAGCCCCGGCAGAGCAATCAGAGCAGACAAAGTCATCACAATGTATCAGTGGGACAGAGGCCCTTATCTACCAAATGTCTGACCCTGACAAATCCTCCAGTAATGGCTCAGCACGCTGGCTTCTCTGATTAGTTCATAGACTTTGGGTAGTGCAGAGTGGTGTCACAGACAATGAGTTTTGTAGCGTAGAATTTTGGAACAGGTCACGGCTGAGGTCGAGGAAAGCGTCCACGAAGAAGGTGTGATAGTGTGCACCTGTGTCCTCTATTAAGAAGTGGGACTTTACCTGAGGGGGTATTGCCGGGGGATAGAGTCTATAGCAGAGGCAGACATTGGTTTTAAACAAACAGGATAGAATTGGGACAAGTTATCAAGACAAACAAGAGTTTCTCATGAAATGTTCAATTGATGCCTTCTGAGCAGGCTAAACAGCATTTGTAAGGTAAACGAAACAAGTGTACAACCATAACAAAAGAGACATTGGCAAATACTTTGTAGCTCTGTCCGCACATATGACAGACGAAACTAGGAAGAGAAACCCAACATTGCTACTGTTATGCACACAACATGACCACCGGGTCTTCCTAATACTCAGCCAATGAGAACACAGATCGACATCAGTAGGGAAGTTGCCCGCCAGCTGAAGGTTCCTGTCAATGCCTGCAAGTTTCTATTGGATAAACATAAACCCATTTGATAAGACAGACGCTGTCAGCAAAGTTATTTTACCGAGACCCCGTACAGAACAGGCATCACATTTAATGGGAGTAGAAAAAAAGCTGCCTGCAGACGCAACGCGAGTGGAAATTGAGACGGTGAGTGCAGCGCGTCGACAGCGTTGTGAGAGGGGCCAGGTGGAATGGAGTTCTTCATGCATCTCCTTTTCATTTCAACAGATGGGAGCAGTTTATTGCTGCTAAACCTTTTTGGCGAGTGAAGATATAATTACAGATTAAATGGGCTGAGGTAATTGGATGTTGAGTAAACATTCTCTCCATTTTCAGTCGCACTTCGTTCTTGAACTGACAAGCTGTAATGATGGGGTTTATGTGTGGCCTCTTGCATTGTGTATGTCCTATGCTTCATGTCTATGATGCAGTGCCTTCAGAAAGTATTCACACCCCTTGACTTTTTCCCCCAAAATTGTGTGTAACAGCCTGAATTTAAAATGGATTAAATTGAGATTGTTTTGTCACTGGCCAACGCAAAATACCCCATAATGTCGAAGTGGAATTATGTCTTTCAAAACATTTTACGAATTAGGGAGTGAAAAGAAAAGAAGGAAGCCTGTACAGAATATAAATATTCCAAAACATCATCCTTTTTGCAAAAAAGGCACTAAAGTAATAAGGCAAAATATACTTTTTGTCCTGAATACAAAGTGTTATGTTTGGAACAAATCCAAACCAATTTGATAGAACTTAAAGAATGTTGAAGAGAATAATGTGAAAATGTTACACAATCCAGGTGTAGAACGCTCTTAGAGACTTACCCAGAAAGACTTACAGATGTAATCGCTGCCAAAGGTGCTTCTAACAAGTATTGACTCAGGAGGGTGAATACTTATGTAAATGAGATATTTCTGGATTTAATTTTCAATAAATTAGCAAACGTTTCTAAAAACATGTTTTCACTTTGTTATTATGGGGTATTGTGTGTAGATGGGTGAAAAAAGTAAATTTAATACATTTTGAATTCAGGCTGTAACACAAGAAAATGTGGAATAAGTGAAGGGGTATGAATTCTTTCTGAAGGCACTGTAAATGTTGGGTGTTAAGTAATCGATACAGTGATTCTCAGAAAAGATTTGAACAAGACATTTCATTCAGCCGATCAGTATATGAGTTTTCTGTCATGTCATGCTTACCACAGCATCAGACAGGGTTTCAAGATTCAAGTAAGTGTTCATGTTAAGTGTTAATGTATTGATATTACTGTGGGTAAAGCATTTTCAGGAAATTCACCATTCACCTTGAGGGTTTCCATGAATTTAAATGCCATACTTTTCTGCAAAACTTTAATAAAGCTACGCTGACTGGCGACATACCGAGACAACAATATTAGCCAAAACATGCTGTCAGCTCATGACAGTCAACTGTGAAGCTTATGTACGATTTCAAGCACTTCCCGTGTTTGTCAGTGAGAGCAGATACTGTTGGGGATGTATTCTATTCATGAGGCTCCTCTCCCCGTGTCTCGACAACAAAGCACAGCGCAAAAAAGGAAAAGAAACCACAGGAGCTGCCAGGAACAGAGAAGGAAAGATGGAGGGAAGTGTGTTGGCAAGCTTGAAAGCTTGTTTTGTCTATGCTGACTCAATGGATGTCTTGGACGTGGGCAAAAGGAATTGACTGGAAATACCCCAATTTTCCTTTCTTCTTGTCTTTCATTGCTGTGTGTATACTCAGAGCCTCCTCTGCCCTCCCACTCTCTCGTCAGCCATGGTCCATTACACTGTCCATCCTCAGCAGGGGAAACCATAAGGGCCTTCTAGGACTTCAGACAATTGTTGTATTGTTAAAATATAATTGTTGTATTTACTACCAATAATTTTTCTACATTTTTTTTGTTTGATACAACGTTTAGGAAGATTGTATTTTCCCATTGAAGGCCTAGGTCCAATAGCCTCGGTTCACCACTGGTCCTCAGTCAGCAAGGACTTTCACATTTGCTGAAACGCCCAGTTATAAGGGCACAAGGCGAGACCCAAATGCAGACACAGGAGGCAGATGGAGAGTTCCGATATTTATTATAACAAAGGGAGTAGGCAAAGGCAGGTCGGGGACAGGCGAGAGTTCATAAACCAGGTCAGAGTCCAAACAGTACCAGACGATAGGCAGTCTCGAGGTCAGGCAGGCAGGGGTCAGAAACCAGTTCCGAGTCCAAAACAGTACAAGGGGATAGGCAGGCTGGCAGTCAGAACAGGCAGAGTGGTCAGGCAGGCGGGTACGGAGTCAGGACAGGCAATGGTCGAAACCAGGAGGACTAAAAACAAACAGAGACTGGGAAAAATAGGAGCAAGGAATACCGCTGGTTGACTTGGCAAACAAGACGAACTGGCACAGAAAGACAGGAAACACAAGGATATATACACCGGGGATAATAATAAGTGACACAATAACAGGAATATTTGACCCTACGACTTAGAGCTGTGACAATAAACTGAAATTATCTACACCGACCATACCGATCACTTATGGCATTCGCATTACGATAAATAGCCTGTATTTATCGTAATATGAGTGATTGTTAATGGGAAAATGGATGGCTACAACCAGTAGTAGTTTAAAGGATCATTTAAAAAAAAAAAAAACAGTGGTTCACATTAATCATATAAACGCATCATTATATTTACTGTTATCGCATCAATTCAGGCAATTTATCGCGATATGGATTTTTGTCCATATCGCCCAGCACTACTATGACACATAAGTCAAATAACTGTCAGCCCTGAATGTAAAACAAACCACGGTTCCAGAACTTGAACATTGACAGGTTTCCATGAGTCACTGAACAGTTGAGAGCAGAGCGGATTGGCAGAGGAGAAGGCCCGGTTCCCCTGGTGGCACCATCTCAACTCTGTAAATAACGAGTGTCCGTAAAGCAGTTGGGGGGGGGGGAGATCCCCAAGAGGACATTCTTTACACTCTATGAGACAGGCTCAGCCTTTTCCATCCATCCATTATAAATGAAGTCTGGCATCAGCGGCCCTGCTCATCCCTCTCTGTGGGCAGCCGGCGTGAAATATTCACCTGTTCCACTCTTTCAGGAGAGTGGGGGATTCATGGAAATAGAAGAGCTGAAGGAGTCCCCCCCCCCTGGTGAAAAGGTTGAAACGCTGACACTGGCTGCATCAGCAGAGCAGGCCCACGGGGATGGGAGGGGTCCGGTCCATGTTCAGGTAGTGTAGAATGATGTATCGCGGCAGCCCTGGCTATGTCTAACAGCAGCATCACCTGGCTGGACCCCACTCAAGGGTTCTCACTTGGTGGAGAAAATGTCTGCCTGAGAATCGCCCTCCGTCTGTGCCGCACACTTACGCCAAGAACGCGCTTAGCAACGGCATATCATACATAACATTACTCATCAGCCTGTCTTGCACCTTCTCTCTTGATGGCTGGTAAATATAGCTATAATTGGCATGTGATGGTAAAACACCAGTTGGAGGTAGCCAGCTGTCACAGAAACCACCACATAGATTTGTCAA
The DNA here is from genome assembly GCF_016432855.1 of Salvelinus namaycush. Lineage (NCBI taxonomy): Eukaryota > Metazoa > Chordata > Actinopteri > Salmoniformes > Salmonidae > Salvelinus > Salvelinus namaycush. Next base: position 7,036,783 of record NC_052316.1, read on the forward strand.
AACCTTCAGAGGGTGTGAGGCAAGCGGGTGACATGGTGAGTAATGGAGCTAGGTGTGGGAGAAGTGATTCTCAAAGAGAACTTAATGTTCCTCTTCACGCCCACTCCTATTCATAGATTACCATTATATTCCGAAGAACACCTTCTGCAGAGATATTGAAGTGATGGGTTGTTTTATTGATTAAACAGATCGGTTTTCACTTTAACCTCTGATTGGTCCAGGAGACAGGAAGTTCTACTCTCAGTAGTAGAACGGTCTAACAAATGCAACAGGGTTTGTGCGGGAACAATGATCGGTGTGTTCTTGTGTATGCGCATGTGGGACGGAGGGAGGGGGATCAATGAAGGTATGGAACACATTCAATCACAATGTTGGAGGTAAAGCTGAGTCATCGACTCCCAGCGGCAGACTATTCGGCAGAAAACTGAATGGTGGACACATTTTATAAGATCAAACCCCTGTCTCACACCCAGCATCAAAGCAAGGAAATGGAACCAAAATGGAAGAAAAGATTGGAGCAAAGTTCGAGAGCACCATTATACGTGAAACCCTGCAAGGAGAAGAGAGGTGTTGGGTGCACTGTCATTCACTATAATTACAGATAAATCCATGCACATGCTAGTCCTTGGCATCACAAGGTTCAAGAAGCAGTAGTGCATGAAACAGTAGCGAAGGCAAATAGAACATTCTGAAGCATGCCGATGTCTCGATAGCAACACACAGTCAACAGATTTGTTTTCAACACACTGTACTATGAGATCACATTCCTTTCTCACGTGTTCCCAATTGCATACAAAGAGTGATTGGAGACGTGGGAACACTATTGGATCAATCACAAGCTCCTCAACAGTGACCTGGGATTCACATCCATTACATTCAAATCCATAACCACCACTCTGCCCCACTGCTGGACTCGATACATGTATTAATGTCATTGGGGAACCATTTTCCCTGGGTTGCAATCAGAGAAATAACAACTTCTTTGATTGACCCACTACACTGCAATACAGACTGGGAGAAAATGGCCACGTGCAGATGGAGTGCTCTACATGACAGATCCCCAAAAGCAAGAAGTGGATGGAGCACCACTTGGAGAAATGTTAGTGCTTTGGCAAGATTCCTCGGCGCGTGAAGATTTATTGAAGATTTGATTTGACAGTATGTAATGTTCCATTTGAGGAGGGATTCACCGCTTTAGATTGGCACTGTGGTCGTCAGGCATTTTCTCAAGCAGGTTTATTGACTGTGCGTGTTGGGCTGCGTTTTCTTGTCAAATGGCCGCTCTCGCTGCGAGCCAAGTGGCCCTCCCACGCTTCAGACTGCGCGCTGCCTGGTGGAGGATTGTGGGTGCTCTCACAGACATGAAACGAGAGCCGTCCACCCTCCCCAGACGGCTACTTCCATCAGTGTTACATTGCAGAGAAGATTAAATAGATGCCTCTGTGTGGTGGAGCGCAATCGTTTCTTCTTCTACTGTTCACGTTGAGCTCGGAATGTTAGCTCGAACCAAACTCGGTCTGTTGGAGCATCTGGCAGATGAGGGAGGGAGTAAACAGGGTAACAGTGACTGGGATGGTATAGCAGGCTAAGACGGAAGCATAGCACTCAGATCATATTGAAGAGGACAGGCGAGAACAACAGACTGCTACTGAATCTGCCCGAAAGTCACACGGCAGAACGCACTGAAGTAACACACAGTTCCATTTATTCTTGTCGTGAATTATATAGCCCGGACTGTACCGTGTAACGGTTTGACAGGCAAAAAACGTGCGATCCAACCCAAGTGTGGACATCTCTTAGTCAGTTTGTAGAGAATGTTTAGGAACCATGCTCCTACAATGGCAAATGTATTCCCTAACTGGAACAGGCATGCAGTGAGAGTGAGATTTGTTCCCCATCATGTCCCCTTCATCTCTGAGATAATTAGAAATGGTAGAAATATCTAGTATTGAATCATATTCCGGGAGTGCCCTTTGATGAATATTGTGTTCACCAGCTCGAAGAAAACAAGTTATCCATCTCCTGCAGATAAAGGGGGTGATTTGTAGTCCACTTTGTGGTCCATTTGGTGTATTTTCTCAATGTTTCAGGTCTCCTCTCTCCCTGTGCCCGACTCCTCCCTCCACCCCTGATTAATGCTGATGCTTCCCTAAGTGCTGTAGTTAAGATGAAGAAGGGCTGATGATAATGGCTTTCCGCCTGGCTTGGTGGTGCACTCCGTCTGGAGCTGGGACAGATGTCAAAGCAGGGAACGAGAGGAAGAGAGCGAGAACCATTAGATTGAGGAAGGAGGCAGAGCAGAAAGCGAAGGACCTGGCTTTTACTCCTCATCTGCAGAGCCTCAAGTGTGTGAGCACCTACATAAAGCAAGTGAACTTACACAGCACGCGAGGCCCGCTGAAACAGAACGCTCTCTCAATCAATTGTGGTGAAATTGGATTAGAGCTGGCCATTAGGATTTCACTGAGTGTACCAAAGATAAGGAAGACCTTCCTAATATTAGGTTGCAGTTTGCCCTCAAAACATCCTCAATTCGTCGGGGCATGGACTCTACAAGGTGTCGAAAGCATCCAAAAGGGATGTTGACTCTAATGCTTCGCACAGTTGTGTCAAGTTGGCTGGATGTCCTTTGTGTGGTGGACCATTCTTGGTACACACAGGAAACTGTTGAGCATTAAAAACCCAGCAGTGTTGCATTTCTTGACACAAACCAGTGCGCCTGGCACCTACTACAATACCACAGGTAGCCTAGTGGTTAGAGCATTGGGTCTGTAACAGAAAGGTTGCTGGATAAAATCCCTGAGCTGACAAGGTAAAACTATGTTGTTCTGCCACTGAGCAAGACAGTTAAACCACTGTTCCCCGGATGCTGATGACATGGATGTTGTTTAAGGCAGCTCCCCTACACCTCTCTGATTCAGAGGGGTTGGGTTAAATGCGGAAGACACATTTCAGTTGAATGCTTTCAGTTGTACAACCGACTAGGTATCTCCCATTCGAAGGCGCTTAAATATTTTGTCTTGCCCATTCACCCTCTCGATGGCACTCATACACAATCCATGTCTCAATTGTCTCAAGGCATAAAAATCCTTATTTAACCGGTTTCCTCCCCTTGATCTAAACTGATTGAAGTGGATTTAACAAATGACATCAATACGAGAGCATAGCTTTCACCTGGATTGACCGGGTCAGCCTATGTCATGGGAAGAGCAGGTGTAATTCATGTTTTGTATATTCAGTGTTTATCACATGAATAACGTTATAGTGTGTGAGCAGTGCAACACTACTAAATGATGGATGCCGGCTACATGACGGAGAGGACATTTAGATAATAATACAGCTGCCTGTTCTCCACTAGATTAGTAGATTCGTACTCAGTTATGTCGAGCTCCACCAGCTTAAGCATGAATAATATTCCATTATTACAGTCACGTTAGATAACCAAGATGCTCCTGAGATCTAAGGTGCCCACAATATCAGTTATTACAGCCGTGACATCATTATTTATACTATGAACATTGGTATGGTGAATGACGATTTATGCTTTTCAATTCTATTTGAAAGGAAAAGCGAGATAGCAGAGGTGCCATTGCAAACACAGCAAGAAAGGAAAAATGTGAATTGAAAGATGAAAGTTCACAAACAAGTCTCTTTGGAATGGCTCTATGCAGAGGGAACATCAATGAGAGGGACCACTTTGATCAGCCAGCCACGAAATCTTAGAGTTTAGAAACAATTAGGAGTCCCTCTCTGTCCTTTAAAACAGCAATGCGGGAGGGGAGACAGTTTGCAGTTTATAATTTCTAGACAAACAAATAATGAACGATGGGGGAGTTCGTGGGATTGACTGTGGCAATTATGTCACCCTCATTTCCCGGCTACACTGGCATTTCCAGATATTAGTATTTTCCTCTTCGGAGCCTTCGTGGCACCACACATGTCAGTTCACATCAAAGGAATACTGTCTCCGATTCTTCTCTTGCCAATATCGGCCCCTCTCGCTCATCCCTCTCCCATGTCCAGGTTGTCATGTCTGATACTGAAAAATCACGCCACTCTGGAATGTTTTATTTCTTTTATTTAACCTTTATTTTGCCAGGGAGTCATGCTGAGACCAAAGTCTATTTTGCAGATGAGTCCTGTATACACATAAATAGACATTAATGTACACTATACACATAAATATACACATCAATATATTCACATCAACACACACAAAGCTAAACACAATCAGAGAAAGCAAGCACTTTCTTCAGTAAAAAAGGTCCTCATTCAGCCTTTGAGCATCAATTGTGGCATCAATTCCCCAAAAAATTGTGGGCTTTAGAGATTATTCCACAAGTGAGGTACAAAAAAACTAAAAGCAGATTTACCTAACTCAGTGGAGATCGAAGGGATCTCCAGGGTTAGCCATCTCTCAAACCGGGTCTGAGTACCCTGCGCGTAATTTTTTGAGTACCCTGCATGTGTGGGGCATTGAGTTTCTTGGCAATCTCCGTGCAATGTTGTTGCTGAGGGCAGCGGAGTGTGAAATCCATTGACGCTGTCTAAAAAGCCATGGCGCCGGCAATGTTGCTAGGGGATGAAGATTTGGACAAGTGTGTCGATATCTCCTAATGAAGCTTAATGGACCTGATCAGTGTGCGGCTCTCTGTGTCTTAAAGGCCACTCCAGCCTTGTTTATTTAAATGTCCCATTACTTCGAGAAGGGTGTAATTGCAGACCACAATTAGGGGTGTTTTCTGATAACGGCATTTCTTGATGTCAAGGTACACCCATTGATGCTCGCCATTGGTCCATGGCCTTTTCTTTCATGTTGGAATCAACAGTTGTTGACAACTGTAGCATTGTAGCTAAGCCTAACCCTAACCCTTTTCCTAACCTTAACCTCATTCTCCTAACCTACCACACTAGTTCACCTAACCTGACACATTAATTATCCTAACCTTCTATGTACAGCGGCAAGAAAAAGTATGTGAACCCTTTGGAATTACCTGGATTTCTGCTTATTGGTCATACAATTTGACACGATCTTCATCTAAGTCACAACAATAGACAAACACAGTCTATTTAAACTAATAACACACAAACAATTATAATTTGTCATGTCTTATTGAACATACCGTGTAAACATTCACAGTGCAGGGTGGGAAAAGTATGTGAACCCTTGGATGTAATAACTGGTTGACCCTCCTTTGGAAGCAATAACCTCAACCAAACATTTTCTGTAGTTGCGGATCAGACCTGCGCAACGGTCAGGAGGAATTTTGGACCATTCCTCTTTACAAAACTGTTTCAGTTCAGCAATATTCTTTTGATGTCTGGTGTGAACCGCTCTGTTGAGGTCATGCCACTGCATCTCAATCGGGTTGAGGTCAGGACTCTGACTGGGCCACTCCAGAAGGCGTATTTTCTTCTGTTGAAGCCATTCTATTGTTGATTTACTTCAGTGTTTACTGTCATTGTCCTGTTGCATCACCCAACTTCTGTTGATCTTCAATTGGCGGAGAGACAGCCTTACATTCTCTTGCAAAAAGTCTTGATAAACTTGGGAATTCACGTTTCCGTCGATGATAGCAAGCTGTCCAGGCCTTGAGGCAGCAAAGCAGGCCCAAACCATGATGCTCCCTCCACCATACATTACAGTTGGGATGAGGTTTTGATGTTGGTGTGCTGTGACTTTTTTTCTACACACATAGTGTTGTGTGTTCCTACCTAGTTTAATCTGTCCACAGAATATTTTGCCAGTAGCGCTGTGGAACATCCAGGTGCTCTTTTGCAAACTTCAAAAGTGCAGCAATGTTTTATTTAGACAGCAGTGGCTTCTTCCGTGGTGTCCTCCCATGCACACCATTCTTTTTTAGTGTTTTACGTATTGTAGACTCGTCAGAGATGTTAGCATGTTCCAGAGATTTCTGTAAGTCTTTAGCTGACACTCTAGGATTCTTCTTAACCTCATTGAGCATTATGTGCTGTGCTCTTGCAGTCATCTTTGCAGGATGACCAGTCCTAGGGAGAGTAGCAACAGTTCTGAAATTTCTCCGTTTATGGACAATTTGTCTTACCGTGGACTGATGAACATCAAGGCTTTTGGAGATACTTTTCTAACCCTTTCCAGCTTTGTGTAAGTCAAAAAGTATTAATCTTAGGTCTTCTGAGATCTCTTTTGTTCGAGGCGTGGTTCACATCAGGCAATGCTTCTTGTGAATAGCAAACTCAGATTTTGTGAGTGTTTTGTATAGGGCAGGGCAACTCTAACCAACATCTCCAATCTCGTCTCATTGATTGGACTCCAGGTTAGCTGACTCCTGACTCCAATTAGCTTTTGGAGAAGTCATTAGCCTAGGGGTTCACATACTTTTTCCAACCTACACTGAAGTTTTTAATTATGTTTTCAATATAGACAAAAAAAATACAATAACTTGTGTGTTATTAGTTGTATTTATGCAGAAATCCAGGTAATTCCAAAGGGTTCACATGCTTTTTCTTGCCACTGTAGGTGAGGATAACCTAACCTCTTAGTTATCCTAACCTCATTAAGTTAATGATACGGCAGTAGCAATACAAGGATATAACATCTACAGAAAATACAGGCCTGCCTATATGGGAGGTGTTGCAGTATATGTTCAGAGACATATTCCTGTAAAGCTTAGAGAGGATCTCATGTCAAATGGGGTTGAAGTGTTATGGTTGCAGGTTCAATTGCCTCATCTAAATCCTCTTCTTTTGGGGTGCTGCTATAGGCCACCAAGTGCTAACAGTAATTATTAGGATAATATGTGTGCAATGCTTGATCGTGTGTGTGATGTTAACAGAGGGGTCTATTGTCTGGGTGACCTGAACATTGACTGGTTAGCATCTAGCTGTCCTCTCAAGAGGAAGCTTCTAACTGTGACTAGTGCCTGTACTATGACCCAGGTTCTCAATCAACCAACTGGAGTGCATACCAATAGTGTTGGATCTGTGACATCCACTTGTATAGATAATATCTTCACTAATGCTGCACAGCTTAGCTCCAATGCAAAATCAATTCCCATCGGCTGTAGTGACCACAACGTTGTGGAAATAACAAGGAAAGACAAAGTGTCAAAGGTTGAGCCTCAAGTAATTTATAAGAGATCATACAAAATGGTTTCTCAGGACTCTTTTGTTTAATGTAAAAAAAAATGTATGTTGGTCTGAGGAGGAAGTGTATGAGGAAGTGAATTCAGGTGCAGCATTGGAAGTATTTGTAAAAGTAGTCATGCCAGTTGTTGACATGAATGCATCTGTTAAGAAAGTAACTGTGAGAACTGTTAGAGCCCTCTGGATCGATGATGAATTGAAAGTCACCCCCCCCCCCCCCCCCCCCGACATTCCACTGAAAAGGCAGCGCGCGAAATTCAAAAAATATTTTTTTGAAATATTTAACTTTCACACATTAACAAGTCCAATAGAGCAAATGAAAGATAAACATCTTGTGAATCCAGCCAACATGTCCGATTTTTTAAATGTTTTACAGCGAAAACACCACGTATATTTATGTTAGCTCACCACCAAATACAAAAAAGCACAGACATTTCTTTCACAGCACAGGTAGCTTGCACAAAACCCCCAAATAGAGATAGAATTAGTCACTAACCAAGAAACAACTTCATCAGATGACAGTCTTATAACATGTTATACAATAAATCTATGTTTTGTTCGAAAAATGTGCATATTTCAGGTATAAATCATAGTTTTACATTGCAGCTACAATCACAAATATCACCAAAGCAGCTAGAATAATTACAGAGAGCAACGTGAAATACCTAATTACTCATCATAAAACATTTATGAAAAATACATGGTGTACAGCAAATGAAAGATAAACATCTTGTGAATCCAGCCAATATTTCAGATTTAAGTGTTTTACAGCAAACACAATATAGCATTATATTAGCTTACTACAATAGCCAAACACACAACCGCATTCATTCACCGCAAAGGTAGCGATCGCAAAAAAACAGCAAAAGATATAAAATTATTCACTAACCTTGACAAACTTCTTCAGATGACAGTCCTATAACATCATGTTACACAATACATATATGTTTTGTTCAAAAATGTGCATATTTAGCGGTACAAATCGTGGTTTTACAATGTGAATACGTAGTCAAAATGCACAAAATTGTCCGGAGAAATCTTGGACAGTCACCTAATCTAATCAAATAACTCATCATAAACTTTACTAAAAAATACATGTTGTACAGCAAATGAAAGATACACTAATTCTTAATGCAACCGCTGTGTTAGATTTTTTAAAATAACTTTAGTACGACATACAGCTTACGTTATAGCGAGACAGCGCCCAAAATAAGGGCGGAAAATATGACTAAACATTTTCAACAGAAATACGAAATAACATCATAAATGGTTCCTACTTTTGCTGAGCTTCCATCAGAATGTTGTACAAGGAGTCCTTTGTCCAGAATAATCGTTGTTTGGTTTTAGAATGTCCTCTTCTCCTGTCGAATTAGCAAACATAGCTAGCCAAGTGGCGCAAACGTGCCCAACTTCACATGACGCAAAGAAAAGAAAATTCCGAAAATCGCAATAAACGTTCAATAAACTGATATAACTCGGTTTAATAAAACTACTTTATGATGTTTTTATCACATATATCAAATAAAATCAGAGCCGGAGATATAACGTGTATACCGAAAGCTTTTCAGAAGGCAATCTGGTGTTCCTTCTCGCGCCTTCGAAGACAATGAAAATTCCAGACACGTCATTCCAAAAGCTCTTGTTCGGCCTCAGATCAAGCTAGACACCCCATTCCACCTCTCACTGCCTGTTGACATCTAGTGGAAGGCGTATGCAGTGCATGTAGATCCATAGATTTCAGGCAAATTAATAGGAAGGCCCTGGAACAGAGCCTCGATTTCAGATTTTTCACTTCCTGTCAGGAAGTTTGCTGCAAAATGAGTTCTGTTTTACTCACAGATATAATTCAAACGGTTTTAGAAACTAGAGTGTTTTCTATCCAATAGTAATAATAATATGCATATTGTACGATCTAGAATAGAGTACGAGGCCGTTTAAATTGGGCACGATTTTTTCCCAAAGTGAAAATAGCACCCCCTACACACTAACAGGTTTTAAACTACATAAAACACAATGGAAAAAGACTTTGGAGTACCCTAAGTGATATCAAAAGCCAATTAACCTGTTTTGGCTGCAGGGGCAGTATTGAGTAGCCAGATAAAAGGTGCCCATTTCAAACGGCCTCGTACTCAATTCTTGCTCGTACAATATGCATATTATTATTACTATTGGATAGAAAACACTCTCTAGTTTCTAAAACCGTTTGAATTATATCTGTGAGTGAAACAGAACTCATTCTGCAGCAAACTTCCTGACAGGAAGTGGAAAGTCTGAAATTGAGGCTCTGTTCCAGGGGCTGCCTATTAAAGTCCATGTTATTTATTAGTTTAGATGCACTTCATACGTCTTCCACTAGATGTCGACAAGGAGTGAGAAGAAATGGACTGTGTAACTTGATCTGGACTCGAATTACAGCTCATGGAATGACGTGTCCTCCATTTCCTGTTTTCAGGAAGGCGCGAAGAGGGACATGGATTTGCCTTTTGAAAAGCTGTCGTTATAGGCGACTACTATCTCCGGCTTTGATTTTATTTGATACATGTCACAATATCATCGTAAAGTATGTTTTTTCAATATAGTTTAATCAGATTATTGAAATTTTTTCGGGAGTTTTGCCGTGTTCCGTTCTCTGACTTTGTTGACGATGGAGAGATTCGTGCCACTTGGCTAGTGCGCTTGCTAAATCGAGAGGGAAAGTGGCCGTTCTAAATCCAAACAACGATTGTTCTTGACAAAGGACCCCTTGTACAACATTCTGATGAAAGATCAGCAAAAGTAAGAAACATTTTATGATGCTATTTCAAATATCTGTCGTACATGTGAATTAGTCGTCGGCGCCCAACTTTTGGGTACCCTAGCTATACCGAAGCTGGATGTCGTAATGAAGTTATGTTTTAGAATTCTAACACTGCGATTTCATTAAGAACTAATGGATCTATCATTTCCTATACAACATGTATTTTTTAGTTATGTTTATGAATAGTTATTTGGTCAGAATATGTGTGTCAGAAAAAGTGTCAGAAAAAAATCTGGACGTTGTGGGAAAAAGTAGCTAAGTTAGCACAATGTGTAACCACTGATTTCAGCTCTAAATATGCACATTTTCGAACAAAACATAAGTGTATGTATAACCTGATGTTATAGGACTGTCATCTGATGAAGAATATCAAGGTTAGTCAAAAATTATATATCTTTTACTGGTTTGTCACGATCGCTAACTTTTACTGCTGGGGAAGGGCTTGTGTTTCTGGCTATTGTGGTAAGCTAATATAACGCTATATTGTGTTTTCGCTGTAAAACACTTAATAAATCGGAAATATTGGCTGGAATCACAAGATGCCTGTCTTTCATTTGCTGTACACTATGTATTTTTCAGAAATGTTTTATGATGAGTATTTAGGTATTTGGCGTTGGTGTCTGTAATTATTCTGTCTGCTTTCGGTGCAATTTCTGATTGTAGCTGCAATGTAAACTATGATTTATACCTGAAATATGCACATTTTTCGAACAAAACATAGATTTATTGAATAACATGTTATAAGACTGTCATCTGATGAAGTTGTTTGTTGGTTAGTTTGGTTGGTTCTTGGTTAGTTAGGTTGGCTTTGTGCATGCTACCTGTGCTGTGAAAAATGTCTGTCCTTTTTTGTATTTGGTGGTGAGCTAACATAAATATACGTGCTGTTTTCGCTGTAAAACATTTTAAAAATCGGACATGTTGGCTGGATTCACAAGATGTGTACCTTTCATATGCTGTATTGGACTTGTTAATGTGTGAAAGTTAAATATTTAAAAAAATATATCTTTTGAATTTCGCGCCCTGCACTTGAAGTGGCTGTTGTCATAAGTGTACCGACGTCGGCCTTGCAGCCAGAAGAAGTTAATCGCCATTGTTCATTGAAGTTGATAGGTCATTTATAACAAAACCTTTCGATAGTGCCAATAATTTCAATGTAGGCCTATCCCATCTTTGCTAAATATGTTGAACATGTTTGCAGTACATATTGTTCTAAGTAATTGCATGGCTTCAAGATGGACATATATTGTTAAACATAGAATTCACACTGATATAGGGGCTGGGCCCAATGATAATTTCAGTATGGCTGAGCCATGGACATTCCAAATAAATAAAATAGATTAAATTCACTATTGATAAGGCCTAAAAAGAGATTGAATTAAAACAGCTTGTTTTAAATAGGCTATGTCTAAAGGCACTATAATTGCACCCCATGGGCAAATAATATTTACGCACATCCAAACTTTTCACAGAAGCTGGACCGATATTAAAGGGACATTTCAAAAAAAACGTAAACTTCATATTCATCATCTCCAGCACCACCCCAACATCAGCAGATCACTTTTGTCAAGACTTTTCAAAGTGTATTGCATTATCGGTATAAAAATGGTCCGACATGCGACTACTTGTAGACTGCATTACCTGTACAACAACCAAAGTTATGAACTTTCGACTGCAGTCGACTGGAAATGTCTGCAGTTACTCCTCACTAACTGCAATTTGAAGTCGGAACCAAAGCATCATGGGAGACAATCTTCTTCCGGTTTGTTTTGGAAGCAAAAGGCTTTCCATGCTCATAGATATTTGAAGTCAACACCTATCATTGGTTATTATCAATACATGTTTACTGTTTTGGGTGGATGACTTAAATACATCTTCATCCTTACAATTGAATTACAGTGACCTACATATCATAAACATTTCTAACATAAATAAATGAAATGTCGTACTTGCGACAATATTGTAACGGCTTGCGTCGGTGGAAGAAGGAGAGGACCAAAGCGCAGCGTGGTTAGTGTTCATCTTAATTTAATAATAATCAAAAAACTGAACACTACAAATTACAAAACAACAAAAGTGGAAACAGTTCTATCTGGTGCAGAAACACAAAGACTGAAAACAACCACCCACAAAACCCAACAGAAAACAGGCTACCTAAATGTGGTTCCCAATCAGAGACAATGACTAACACCTGCCTCTGATTGAGAACCATATCAGGCCAAACACAGAAATAGAAAATCATAGAAAAACTAACATAGACAACCCACCCAACTCACGCCCTGACCATACTACAACAAAAGACAAAACAAAGGAAACTAAGGTCAGAACGTGACAAATATAGCTAATGTTTTTGTCTAGATGTTACTGCGACGTTGTGTCCCATACAATTTGTCTTGTCTGTGATATTGTTCGCGTCAAACAAAATTATAATTTGTTGATTGTCTATTAAGTGTGAATAAAATTGAATACATATTGTAGGTTACACATAGGTTATTGTAGGGGATTTCTACACTGGCAATATTAGAGGCTTAATATGTGTCCGGGAAACCGGCCCTTAAGGAACAAGTACCCCAGACACCAGTCAGGTATTGTTTGGCATATTGTTTACCCAGAAACTTATGTGAACTGCTGTACATGTATAGTGTAATCCTTTTCTGTACAGTGAGTGTTTTTTCCTTCATGGGATTGAATCAAATGCTGTTCTTTACATGCTTACTGACAAAAGCTACAAAGAGGTTGAGAATGAAAGAAATACACTGCAGGCTGTAGGGTTGCCGACATGCAGTCAATTACCATACAGTAAGGCTCTATCACGACTCAGGATATGACCCAGATGCACACACTGGAGGCGGATAGTACAGTTCTCAAATGATTTATTAGAAACACGGGGCAGGCAAAGGGCAGGTCGAGGGCAGGCAGAGGTTTGTGATCAGGTCAGAGTCAGGCAGGTACAGAACAGCAGGCAGGCTCGGGGTCAGGGCAGGCAGAATGGTAAAAACCCCCAAAACTAGGAAACGGAACTAGAGAAACGTTATTTAGGCTTGCCATAACAAAGGGGTTGAATACTTATTGACACAAGACATTTCAGCTTTTCATTTTCTTAATGAATAAAAAAAAATGTGGATAGGCCAGTGAAACAAAATCTCAATTTAATCCATTTTAAATTCAGGCTGTGTAACACAACAACATGTAAAGGGGTGCACATCTGAATACAGTAATTTCACATTTCTCGAGTTAACAATATTTCATTTGTAAACATAATACTTATTTTCATAACAAATACATTTTAAATTCCTCACTTTTTCTGGCCATGATATTACCGAAAGTATCTTACAACAAATGACCACTTCTCATGTAATTTGTTCTATTAGATATGCTATTATTTCAAGTATTTTGCTCTATGAATAAGATGGGGAGCATGGTACATAACATACAAGTAGAATTTAACAGGTGAACAGACAGTTTGTCTTTTGCTTTGCAGTGTGTATGGCTACCACTGCAAGTAGACAATGTTTCAGAATTCGCGGGCAGTGCAGCATATAGGTTTGAGAAAAAGTCAACGCAAAACATTAGGCTCTAAAAAAGTATCAACCCGTCTGTTCTACAGCTCCACACCTATTTGCAATTGTTTTTGTCTTCCGGAAACTTTTTGTCTGTCAGATAGCCTAGGCCTAAAGCAAATGTCACTACGAAAGTTTAACATTTTGACATTACCTCCAAAGACATTTGATCGAGTTCTCCATAGCTATTTCCTTAAGAAACTGCCTCGGCCTAATTCCAATACTTCCAAAGTATACAGGAAATAGGGGCGTTATTGTCACCATGAAAGGTGAATGATGGCCGATTTTCAGGTAGAGTTATAATTCTCGTTCACGTGCGCACAGTTTCAGTACGGATCTGATTTAGAACGGGAAACATGTGGGCGACAATTTTATAAATCTCATTATTTTTGTACGTGGGCAGTCTAATCACGAATGGCGCACGCAGATATTTAGTGTGATATTTACGCAACAGTTCTAAATGAGGCCCCAGCGTCTCAGATTACTGACTCAACACCACCACATACAATAGGGTGAAGCCGCGATGAGTGTAGACGGACTGGGCGATGAGTGTTGGGCAGACTGCACCTCCGACTACATCTAGTTGCTGTCAGTCGAGACTTGTAAAAATGTCCATTCTTTAATGCTTTACTTGTATATCTGCTTGTCCTGTGTAAATGCGAAGATATCTTTGGGTGCTGAAATCATTTGTTTTTTAAAATAAAAGTAGCGTTTCATGCAACCTCTTCCTAGGGAGGTGTTCTTTGTTAACGAGGAAGTAGTGGCTCGTCATTATACAACATGTAACGGCTTTCCTCCTCCTCTTCATCCGAAGAGGAGGAGCAGGGATTCGACCAAAACGCAGCGTTGTGAAATGACATGGTTTTAATGAACAAGACGAAAAAAACACGAAACGAAATACACTTGAATGATTAACAAAATAACAAAACGGAGTAGACAGACCTGGACATGGAACTTACATAAATACACGAAGAACTCACGAACAGGAACAGACTACATAAACCGAGACAGTCCCGTGTGGCGCGACAAACACTGACACAGGAGACAACCACCCACAAACAAACAGTGTGAAAACACCTACCTTAATATGACTCTCAATTAGAGGAAATGAAAACCACCTGCCTCTAATTGAGAGCCATACCAGGCAACCCATAAACCAACATAGAAACAGAAAACATAGACTGCCCACCCAAACTCACGCCCTGACCATCAAACACATACAAAAACAACAGAAAACAGGTCAGGAACGTGACAGAACCCCCCCCTCAAGGTGCGAACTCCGGGCGCACCCCTAAAACTCAAGGGGAGGGTCTGGGTGGGCATCTGTCCGCGGTGGCGGCTCCGGCGGTGGACGAGGACACCACTCCACCACTGTCTTTGTCCCCCTCCTTAGCGTCCTTTGAGTGGCGACCCTCGCCCCCGACCATGGTCCAGGAACCTTCACTAAGGCCCCTCCTACATAGAGGAGACAGCTCAGGACAGAGAGGTAGCTCAGGACAGAGAGGTAGCTCAGGACAGAGAGGTAGCTCAGGACAGAGAGGTAGCTCAGGACAGAGAGGTAGCTCAGGACAGAGAGGTAGCTCCGGACAGAGAGGTAGCTCCGGACAGAGAGGTAGCTTAGGACAGAGGGACAACTCTGTACTAATGGCAGCTCCGGACTGAGTGGCAGCTCCGGACTGGGTGGCAGCTCCGGACTGGGTCGCAGCTCCGGACTGGGTGGCAGCTCCGGACTGAGTGGCAGCTCATGACTGAGTGGCAGCTCATGACTGAGTGGCAGCTCATGACTGGAGGGCAGCTCATGACTGGAGGGCAGCTCACGACTGGAGGGCAGCTCACGACTGGAGGGCAGCTCATGACTGGAGGGCAGCTCATGACTGAAGGGCAGCTCATGACTGAAGGGCAGCTCATGACTGTAGGGCAGCTCATGACTGTAGGGCAGCTCATGACTGGAGGGCAGCTCATGACTGGAGGGCAGCTCATGACTGGAGGGCAGCTCATGACTGGAGGGCAGCTCATGACTGGAGGGCAGCTCATGACTGGAGGGCAGCTCATGACTGGAGGGCAGCTCATGACTGTAGGGCAGCTCATGACTGTAGGGCAGCTCATGACTGTAGGGCAGCTCTGGCAGCTCCTGACTGGCTGGCGGCTCTGGCAGCTCCTGACTGGCTGGCGGCTCTGGCAGCTCCTGACTGGCTGGCGGCTCTGGCAGCTCCTGACTGGCTGGCGGCTCTGGCAGCTCCTGACTGGGTGGCGGCTCTGGCAGCTCCTGACTGGCTGGCGGCTCTGGCAGCTCCTGACTGACGGACGGCTCTAGCGGCTCCTGACTGACGGACGGCTCTAATGGCTCGTGGCAGACGGATGGCTCAGAAGGCGCTGGGCAGACGGATGGCTCAGAAGGCGCTGGGCAGACGGATGGCTCAGAAGGCGCTGGGCAGACGGATGGCTCAGAAGGCGCTGGGCAGACGGATGGCTCAGAAGGCGCTGGGCAGACGGATGGCTCAGAAGGCGCTGGGCAGACGGATGGCTCAGACGGCGCTGGGCAGACAGATGGCTCAGACGGCGCTGGGCAGACAGATGGCTCAGACGGCGCTGGGCAGACAGATGGCTCAGACGGCGCTGGGCAGACAGATGGCTCAGACGGAGCTGGGCAGACAGGCAGTGCAGAAGGCGTTGGGCAGACGGCCGACTCTGCCCTGCTGAGGCGCACAGTAGGCCTGGTGCGTGGTGCCGGAACTGGAGGCACTGGGCTGGAGACACGCACCACAGGGAGAGTGCGTGGAGGAGGAACAGGGCTCTGGAGACGCACTGGAAGCCTGGTGCGTGGTGTAGGCACTGGTGGTACTGAGCTGGGGCGGGAAGGTGGCGCCGGATATACCGGACCGTGTAGGCGTACTGGCTCCCTTGAGCACTGAACCTGCCCAACCTTACCTGGTTGTATGCTCCCCGTCGCCTGACCAGTGCGGGGAGGTGGAATAACCCGCACCGGGCTATGTAGGCGAACCGGGGACACCATGCGTAAGGCTGGTGCCATGTGAGCCGGCCCAAGGAGACGTACTGGTGGCCAGATATGTAGGGCCGGCTTCATGACATCCGGCTCAATACTCAATCTAGCCCTGCCAGTGCGGGGAGGTGGAATAACCCGCACCGGGCTATGCACACGTACAGGAGACACCGTGCGCTCTACTGCGTAACACGGTGTCTGCCCGTACTCCCGCTCTCCACGGTTAGCCTGGGAAGTGGGCGCAGGTCTCCTACCTGCCCTAGACCCACTACCTCTTAGCCCCCCCCCAAGACATTTTTGGGTTGTACTTGCGGGCTTTTCGGGCTTCCGTGCTAGACGCGTCCCCTCATAACGCCGGTTCCTCTCTCCGGTTTCCTCCGCTCTCCGAGCTGCCTCCAGCTGTTCCCATGGGCGGCGATTTACTCCAACTTTAGCCCATGGTCCTTTTCCTTCCATGATTTCCTCCCAAGACCATAAATCCTGCTTCGTGCGCTGTCCGTTAACCCGCTGCTTGATCTGGGTTTGGTGGGTGGTTCTGTAACGGCTTTCCTCCTCCTCTTCATCCGAAGAGGAGGAGCAGGGATTCGACCAAAACGCAGCATTGTGAAATGACATGGTTTTAATGAACAAGACGAAAAAAACACGAAACGAAATACACTTGAATGATTAACAAAATAACAAAACGGAGTAGACAGACCTGGACATGGAACTTACATAAATACACGAAGAACTCACGAACAGGAACAGACTACATAAACCGAGACAGTCCCGTGTGGCGCGACAAACACTGACACAGGAGACAACCACCCACAAACAAACAGTGTGAAAACACCTACCTTAATATGACTCTCAATTAGAGGAAATGAAAACCACCTGCCTCTAATTGAGAGCCATACCAGGCAACCCATAAACCAACATAGAAACAGAAAACATAGACTGCCCACCCAAACTCACGCCCTGAACGTCAAACACATACAAAAACAACAGAAAACAGGTCAGGAACGTGACACAACAGATCATTTCGTTTTGGCAAGGGACGCATAGAATGCAATTTTTTATCAAAAACTATGGATTCCAAAGCCAACTGACAACTCTATAAACAATCAGGACAAGCACAGGTACAGAGTAAGCGTTAAATAATGGATATTTATAAGTATTGAGTGGTAGTGCATTCTGGAAGTTGTAACTTACAAATCCATTGGAAAACGTACAGTTATAAATACAATTACTGTTCCCTGAAGGAGGAATGAAGGTATATTATAAACTGGGTGGTTCGAGCCCTGAATGATGATTGGCTGACAGCCGTGGTATATCAGACTATTTTTCATGAAACAGGTATGCCAAAACATTTATTTTTACTGCTCTAATTACATTGGTAACCAGTTTATAAAGCAGTAAGGCACCTCTGGGATTTGTGGTATATGGCCAATATAGCACAGCTAAGGGCTGTATCCAGGCACTCCGCATTGGGTCGTGCTTTAGAACAGCCCTTAGCCGTGGTATATTGGCCATATACCACACCCCCTCGTGCCTTATTGCTTAAATATACCACGGGGAGTTAACGACCACGATCATATTAACCTGTCTGGCTCTGGCGTTCCGCTAGCGGAACTCCTCCCACATTCCACTGAAAAGGCGAAAGTGCGAAATTCAAAATATATTTTTTAGAAATATTTAACTTTCACACATTAACAAGTCCAATACAGCAAAGGAAAGATACACATCTTGTGAATCCAGTCAACATGTCCGATTTTTAAAATGTTTTACAGCGAAAACACCACATATATTTATGTTAGCTCACCACCAAATACAAAAAAGGACAGACATTTTTCACAGCACAGGTAGCATGCACAAAGCCAACCTAACTAACCCAAGAACCAACCAAACTAACCAAGAAACAACTTCATCAGATGACAGTCTTATAACATGTTATACAATAAATCTATGTTTTGTTCGAAAAATGTGCATATTTGAGGTATAAATCAGTTTTACATTGCAGCTACCATCACAGCTACCGTCACAAATAGGACCGAAGCAGCCAGAGTAATTACAGACACCAACGTCAAATACTCATCATAAAACATTTCTGAAAAATCGATGGTGTACAGCAAATTAAAGACAAACATCTTGTGAATCCAGCCAATATTTCCGATTTTTTAAGTGTTTTACAGCGAAAACACAATATAGCATTATATTAGCTTACTACAATAGCCTACCACACTACCGCATTCATTCATCAAGGCACGTTAGCGATAGCAATAGGCACGTTAGCGATAGCGAATAAACCAGCAAAAGATATATAATTTGACTAACCTTGATAAGCTTCATCAGATGACAGTCCTATAACATCAGGTTATACATACACTTATGTTTTGTTCGAAAATGTGCATATTTAGAGCTGATATCAGTGGTTATACATTGTGCTAACGTAGCATCTTTTTCCCACAACGTCCGGATATTTTTCTGACACTTTTTCTGACCAAATAACTATTCATAAACATAACTAAAAAATACATGTTGTATAGGAAATGATAGATACACTAGTTCTTAATGCAATCGCCGTGTTAGAATTCTAAAAATAACTTCATGCCCAAACTCTGGGCGCAAACGACTAGTTCACATGTACGACAGATATATGAAATAACATCATAAAATGGGTCCTACTTTTGCTGATCTTCCATAGCTTTCCATACCAGCATGCAAGCTAGCTGCGTCCCCTCTAAAACAGTTCCATATTCATGCAACTTGGCTGAATGTGAGTTGTTTCAGGTCAAAAACCTGGAAAAAGTAATTGCTTGGCTGGGATGCCCATCGGGGAATTGAACCACAGTCCCCCGCATGGCTCATGATAGCCGGTGACCAACTCTGACCACAAACAGCCCCTCTCTCCCAGGTTCCGGGAGCCCTGAGGCCGTCATACAAAGTTTTTTTTCTTTTAAAGACAGGGCCTTCTCCAATAACCCCAATCTCCTAAGAAGTCAATGTACAACAGAGTCTGAACTCAGCCAGTGATACCCGTCACACAAACGTGCTTGTTTCCACCCCAGGCAAACAAGACAGCACTTGAGAATATCTTTCATTTTTTCGTTGTGAAACCACATGCCTTAGGGCACGGTCGGAGGTTCAAATCTGTCTGGTTAGCCTTTTTGAACTTACTCTTATCACTGGCCATCTTACTCAAGGAAGCACTGGCTACACAAGCAGAGCAAAAGTGGTAGGCTTTAAGCTAAAACAAATCCTACCAAAGCAAGGAGGCATTAGCGACACAAGCAGAGCAGAAAGTAGTTAGCGTTTAGCAAACAAAAAAACCAAAACCAAGACCCATAGTTCACAACATCTAGGGGGACGAGTACACTATCCCCACTAACAGATACCTACAATACCTTCAGAAAGTATTCACACCTCTTGACTTTTACAATATTTTGTTGAGTTACAGCCTGAATTTAAAATGGATTAAATTGAGATTTGTTGTCACTGGCCTACAAACACAAACAAACAAAAAGTTACAGATGATCATGTCAACAGAATAAGACCCTCCATATTTATTGGAAATGAGCATCATGCTCATCACCTTGCACTTTCACCACCCTGTGAAGTTAATCATAATTTATTTCATCTGTAGTCTAATAAACTGCATACTTTCCCAACAGAACATGTCATCGCATGACTCCATCGCATGACTTTACTTCGATATGATGGTTATTATATCAATATTTGTGCATAAAAGCGTTTCCACCTATATTTCTCACATAATTCATTTTACTCACACAAAAAGATCCCACCTTGTCTGGAGTATTTTGTTTTGTTAACATTTGGAAAGTTGAACAAAAAATGTAGGTTTCTATCAGGCCTGTCATTACATGTTTTATCCAACATGTACTTTACTCAGATAAAAAGGTTGGATGGAAACCTGGTTACAGCCCAAAACTACCACCACGTTGGGTCTGGACTGTGAGGGATCGCCGCTGACGACCCAGTCTGCACCCATCGCATCCAGCGCCCACGACAAATGGAGCAGGCAGGGGTATTAATGGGTGTGCAACTTTTATTTTCATTATCTTCAGGAAACAGCAGAGGGAGCACGCCCGATCCACATCGACGGGACCGCAGTGGAGAAGGTGGAAAGCTTCAAGTTCCTCGGAGTACACATCACTGACGATCTGAAATGGTCCACTCACACAGACAGTGTGGTGAAGAAGGCACATGTTAGAAAGCTCTTTATTAAGACCGAGGGTGCGTATTCCGGGGCGCATTCTCAGAGCATGCGCAGAACAGCTGGCAGGCATAGTCACGGTCATTTTCAATCTCTCCTTGTCCCAGTCTGTAATGCCCACATGATTTAAGATGACCACCATCTTTCCCATCCCCAAGAACTCTGAGGCTTCATGCCACAATGACTACCGCCTTGTTGCACTCAATTCTGTAATAATGAAGTGCTTTGAGAGGCTGGTTATAGCATACATTAACTCCACCATCCCAGACATCCTGAGATGACGCAATCTCAATTGCTCTCCACACTGTCCTAACCCACCTAGTTAAGAGGAATGCTTACGTGAGAATGCTGTTCAACGACTACAGTGCAGCGTTCAACACCATTGTCCCCTCCAAGCTCGTCACCAAGCTTAGGACTCTGGGTCTGAACACCTCCCTCTGCAACTGAATCCTGGACATCCTGACGGGCCACCCCAGGTGGTGAATGTAGGCAACATCAACTCCGCCATGCTGACCCTCGACACAGGGGACCCACAGGGGTGTGTGCTCTCTGTTCACCCACAACTTCGTGGCCGTGCACGACTCCAACACCATCAAAAAGTTTGCCGACGACACGACGGTGGTAGGCGTAATCGCCAGCGATGATGAGTCAGCCTACAGGGAAGAGGTCAGTGACCTGGCAGTGTGGTGACAGAACAACAACCAAGGAGCTGATTGTGGACTACAGGACGAGGGGAGCACTGATTTGATTTATTGATGGGGCTGCAGTGGAGCAGGTCGAGAGCTTCAAGTTTCTCTGTGTCCAAATCACTAAAGACTTAAAATGGTCCAAACACGTGCACAGTCAGGAAGAAGGCGTGACAGCATCTCTTCCCCCTTAGGAGGTTGAAAAAGATTTGTCATGTGCCCTCAAAACCTCAAAAAGTTCTACAGCTGTACCATTGAGAGGATTTTGATTGGCAGCATCACACCCTGGTATGGCAATAGCACCGCCTTCGATCGCATGGTGCTACAGAGGGTGGTGCGGACAGCCCAGTACATCACTGGGGCCGAGCTCCCTACCATCCAGGACAACCATATCAGGCGGTGAGGAAGGCCTGGAAAATCGTTAAAGAAACCAACCACCCAAGTCATAGACTATTCTCTCTGCTTCCGCACGGCAAGCGGTACCGGTGCATCAAGTCTGGCACCTACAGGCTTGTGAACAGCTTCTATCCCCAAGCAGTAAGACTGATTAATAGCTAAGAAAATAGCTACACAGACTATCTGAGTTAGCCTTGTATCTTTATTGACCTTTTTATTTTTATAAATTGTACTGTCTCAATGCAAACTCGAAGGGCCCTACACACACTCACTCCATCATCTGCTCACTCAAACAAAATATTCACCTACATTTTTACTGACTCTACACACACCCACACCCACTCATATACAAGCTGCTGCTACTCTGTTTATCTTATGTCCTGTTGCCTAGTCACCTTACCCCTATAATGAACATATTTACCTCCATCTATCCAGTGTCCCTGCATATTGCACATATGGTATTGGAACTCACCCTGTATATAGTATGCTTACTTACTTCATATTTCTTCTTTCTCATGTTTTGACTTGTATTGTGTTGTTATGGATAATTGCATTGTTGGGTTTTGAGATTGCAAACTGTACTTGTGCATGTGACATTAAACTTGAAACTTGAAAGGGTTCTACCTGGAACCAAAAAAGGGTTGTGCCTGGAACCAAAAAGGCTTCTCCTATGGGGACAGCCGAAGAACTTCCTTTTGAGCCCTTTTGTTCTAAGAGTGTACACAATCTCAAACACATGTGTACGTACACACACCCACACCCATCTGTCCACCTGGGTGGTGTAACAATAGCCACGATTAATGGTGACTGACATTATCAAGGGATCTACTGTACCTGCATCAGAGTCCTAGAGACTGAGGAACAAATTGACTGCTTCCAGACGTGGGGTTGGTGAACCGGAGGATGAGTATAGTCTCATGAACACAGGCCTCTGGAAGGAGGAAGGGGGTTTAGGGAGGATGGGAGGTATTGTTTCAAATCAGCAGGAAAAAAGAAGTGTGGCAATTTATCCTTGACAATAACGAGAATGAGGAAAAGCTGGGCTGCTGCCGTATTTACCCCTCCCAGGCATCGCCTCGATGGGCTCCGGAAATGGCTGTTTAACACTAGTGTTTCAGTTCAAGTATAGAATCAAACGCTAAGGACATAAATGGTATCGTGTAACAGTTGAACTATCTTGTAACGTCAATAGAGTAAGTGGTTTAAGAAGTAGGCAATCATTTTACAAATCGTTCCATTTATATAATTACTTAAGTCTCTGAATTTAAGAACCAGGTAGAATTTCTTCACATAAAAAAAAAACCAGTGAGAACTAAAAACGGCAATCTTTACACTTGCGGAATTACAATGAAGTGCATTATTCGAACAATGCCTGAATGCAGTTACAAATCACAACCCTCTGGATGTCCATTATGACCTACTTCTACAAGTAATTCAACTTGCTATACCCGTGTAGGAACACATCGGCGCAGGCAAACACCTACAGTTCAATATCTCCGCTGATAATTGAATGGTTTTAAAGTACAGTGTGCGCAAACCCCCTCCTCCGTGCATCAAATCTAAGCAGCCTCTTTCATGGACTCGATTGTCCACACATAAAAACTGCTGACCGAGCCAAAGCGCTGAAGTAAGCATTACTCACTCCTCCTGTGTAGTATACATAGCACAAATATACAGTACCAGTCAAACGTTTGGAAACACCTACTCATTCCAGGGTTCTTCTTTATTTTTACTATTTTCTACGTTGTCGAAAAGTAGTGAAGACATCACAACTACAACATAACACATATGGAATCATGTAGTAACCAAAGGAAAGTGTTAAACAAATCAAAATATATTTTATATTTGAGATTCTTCAAAGTAGCCAACCTTTGCCTTGATGACCAGTCAGTATCTGGTGTGACCACAATTTGCCTCATGCAGCGCGACACATCTCCTTCCCATTGATCAGGCTGTTGATTGTGGCCTGGGGAATGATGTCCCACTCGTCTTCAATGGCTGTGCGAAGTTCCTGGATATTGGCGGGAACTGGAACACACTGTCATACATGTCGATCCAGAGCATCCCAAACATGCTCAATGGGTGACATGTCTGGTGAGTATGCAGACCATGGAAGAACTGGAACATTTTCAGCTTCCAGGAAATATTTACAGATCCTTGCAACATGGGGCCGTGCATTATCATTCTGAAACATGGGGTGAAGGCAGCGGATGAACGGCACGACGATGGGCCTCAGGATCTCGTCACGTATTGCTGTGCATTCAAATTGCCATTAATAAAATGCAATTCTGTTCGTTGGCCGTAGCTTAAGCCTGCCCATACCATAACCCCACCACCACCATGGGTCACAGTGTTAACAACGTTGACATCAGCAAACCACTCTCCCACACGACACCATAAAATCTGTCTGCCCGGTAGTCAGGTCAAGACCCTGGTGAGGACAATGAGCACACAGATGAGCTTCCCTTATACGGTTTCTGACAGTTAGTGCAGAAATTCTTTGGTTGTGCAAATCCACAGTTTAATCAGCTGTCTGGGTGGCTAGTCTCAGATGATCCCGCAGATAACACAGATTGGCATGGTTACACATGGTCTGTTGTTGCTGCCAAATTCTCCAAAACAACATTGGAGGCGGCTTATGGTAGAGAAATGAACATTCAATTCTCTGGTAACAGCTCTGGTGGACATTCCTGCAGTCATCATGCCCATTTCACGCTCCCTCAAAACTTGAGACATCTGTGGCATTGTGTTGTATGACAAAACTGCACATTTTAGTGGCCTTTTATTGTCCCGAGCACAAGGTGCACCTGTGTGATGATCATGCTGTTTAATCATCTTCTTGATACGCCAGACCTATCAGGTGGATGGATTATATTGACAAAGGAGAAATACTAACTAATAGGGATGTAAACAAAATTGTGCACAACATTTGAGAGAAATAATATTTTTGAGCATATGGAACATTTCTGGGATCTTTTATTTCAGCTCATGAAACATGGGACAAACACTTTATATGTTGTGTTTGTTTATTTTTTTCAGTATAATTCAGAACATGTGAGGCACACTGGCTACAGGGAGTAGTTGTGCCTGGTAAACAAGTACACACCTGGCATCACTCTATTTCACGACCCAATACTGCAGGTAGAGGAGCGGTGGAAGGAGAGATATCCTCTCAGCTGTGCTGTATTAAGAAGGGATCAGCCGCCCGGATTTCAAAAACCTCTTCCTATCTGTCTGTCATCTCACTAAGAAATCTAATAACATGGCAGGGGAAATAGGAGAGAAAAGGGACAAGCATGCATTATGAGGGAGGGGGAAAAACTGAGGAGGAGAAGTAGGTGTTTTTGTGTGGTTGAACACATTGCCAGGGTAACTGCAGTTAACAGTTCTATTCTCGTCATGTGTCTGTAAATACAGTGCATTGTCGTCAACAGAGCATATTTTGCTCACAGAGTTAATTGAGTGTGAAAGGACGTTATTAAGGTTTAGAGCCTTGGATTTGTAGGGGGGAATAAAGGTGTGATGACTGATGGGATTAGCGCCTGCGCTTATTGTAACACCTCTTTTTAAACTCACATGAGGCAAAATGTACAGTATCTCTACATTCTTGAGCAAGCTAAGTTACCCAATGGCAGCTGTGTGCCTCAACTCAACACATTTTCTCTGTTATTATAGAGGAAGTACACTAAAGAGAAACATTAGGCGTATTCAGTTGATTTGATTTTTCAATCAAATAATATCAAGTAAAATGTTATTTGTGACATGCTTTGTAAACAACAGGTGTAGACTAACAGTGAAATACTTACTTACGGATCCTTTTCCAACAATGCAGAGTTAAGATAAAGATATATATTTAAAAATATAAATAAATGAAATGGTGACATGAGGAATAAATACACAGTGAAAAACAAATTACAATAGCGAGTAAAAGTCACATGGCTATATGTGACCCGTTTCAGAAAGCTGGGTATTTAACAGATGTCACTATTATTCATCAAAATGTTATTTCTTTGCAGAAACGCCTTCTTGAACATGTGACCTTTCATGTGCCTTGATAACAAACTTGTATGTCATCTGTAAATAAATTACGAGCCTAGTTGGTACAGGGAGTACCAGTACCAAGTCAATGTGCAGGGGTACGAGGTTATTGAGGTAGCTATGTACATATAGGTAGGGGGAAAGTGACTAGGCAATAGGATAGATAATAGACAGTAGCAGCAGTGTACAGTATGTGGTGTGTGTGTGTGTGTGTGTGTGTGTGTGTGTGTGTGTGTGTGTGTGTGTGTGTGTGTGTGTGTGTGTGTGTGTGTGTGTGTGTGTGTGTGTGTGTGTGTGTGTGTGTGTGTGTGTGTGTGTGTGTGTGTGTTGTCAGTGTAGGTGAGTGTGTGGTAGAGTCCAGTGTCTATGCATAGAGCCAAGAAAGGGTCAATGCAGGTAGTCCGGGTAGCTATTTGGTTAGCTATTTAGCAGTCTTGTTTAGCAGCCTTATGGTTTGGGGGTAGAAGCTGTTCAGGGTCCGGTTGTTAGCAGACTTGGTGCACTGGTCCTCCTTGCCGTGCAGTGAGAACAGTATATGGCTTGAGTGGCTGGAGTCTTTGATTTTTTTGAAGGCCTTCCTCTTACACCGCCTGGTATAGAGGTCCTGGATGGCAGAGAGCTCGGCACCAGTGATGTACTGGGCCGTACTCACTACCCTCTGTAGCCCATGCAGTCGGATGCCTTGCAGTTGCCGTACCAACTGGTAATGCAACCTGTCAAGATGCTCTCAATGGTGCAGCTGTAGAACCTTTTGAGGATCTGAGGGCCCGTGCCAAGTCTTTTCAGCCTCCTGAGGGGGAAGAGGCACTGACTTGCATTTTTAAAAAGGCCTAGACGTTTTAGCTGTTGCATGGCAACGCTATTAAACTCAACCATAAATAACACGCGTGGACACATCTTAACACTTCTTCAGGGTTATTTATTTCCGCCACTCAGGAATGTTTCCAATTGTCCTCCAAACTCCGATATGCTTTAGCGATCTAATCTGGAAGAATAATGTGGGAATTTGTATGGGTGTCTATGACAGTGGTGCCACAATGAGTTTGACAGGAAGCTTGACTTTGCGGTAGAGGGGCTTAAATGTAATTCTCCACTCCGTGTCGCTCTCCCTCATCTGCATTCGTCCATTCTAGCCCCGCTCTCTATTCAGCTGCACCTACAGGGCTCTACGTTGCACAACCACAACCTGATAGCCTCCTTGCCCTGTGGATAGATTAGCGAGCCGGCTCTGTTACTATTCCATTGTTCCATCAAGTCGAACGGTGGAGAGCTTCATTTCCTAGAGCTTCTAGTGTGGAGGAAACTAAATGTGTCTGTGTGGAGGAATAAAGGGGGATCAAAAGGCTCTCTTTGAGGTGTCACAAAGAGTTCTATCACTCCCCGGAGACAAGATGGCGGCCAGTATGGTGATAGTGCCTCTCGGTTGTCAGCAGGATGGTAGTTGGACGATTACCACTGGCTCAGCAATGTGAAAGACGCTATCGCTACCTTGAGGTTTCGTTTCAACAAGGTGTGGAACATGGTATCTAAGTGAGACACTGTTCCATTGTAGCTGCTTGTATGTACTCTAAAATGCGTCAGCCATATGAGAAATACGACATACAGAATTATTGGGTTTTGAAGGTCACTGACGAGAGTGCTCGATATTGAGAGGGTGCGAGTTCACGTGAAATTTTAGATGGTACTCTAACCCTGATCTCCAAAATGGATGATTATCATGCCTGATTCCTTCCCTGTCAGACATGTCACTTCCTTTCAAAGTTCATCAAGGTGACAGTGGTGTAAGTCTTTATCACCTTAACTGTCTATCCTACATATTAAACTTGTATACACTTAATAAAGCGTGCATGACAAGAATCTATGCATAGCCGTCTTGCTGAGCAGTACTTTCTACAATCAAACTCCAGCGGTACCCCTTAACCAGATAAGGTGAACTGTAGGTCCAAACAATAAGAGCTCCCTGAAATAGAAGTCATGCTAGCTGTATTATCAAATTGTTCCTAATAGGCTAGTCCTTATGGTCTACCAGAGGTCCAGAGTCTCCCAGTCGGACTCATGTTATTACCAGGCCCAAATTAAGTTAAACTATGTCAAATGCCACAGCGTGACCGTGTTGTTGGCCGGTGATTCCCACACTGTCAGGGGTTCTTTAATCGGTGGCACAGTGACGTCTGTATCACGGGGCTTCCATTTGGTGAATGTGATTGTCTTCGAAATGGCTCCTAGTTTTTTTCTTTATTCACCTCATTCCACCGGGCCAAGACGAAGCGGTGACCCAAGGACCGGATCTGATCATTACAGGGGTGGTGACGGACAGTGTCCTGAACTCTGGGTCAACCGCTGTTGGCCAGCTTTTTATGTCTATTAAGGCTGTCAAATTCAATTTGAGTAGAAGGGACGGGTGTGGTTCAACATCCTATTATCCGTCTGCAAAAGGGGTTTTAACAAGCATCTGCTGCTGTGGAATCTAAACATACTAGTCCAACCTATTACGACTGCTGGGCTTTGAAAGGTAATCACTGGGTTCCTGTGTGTGTGTGGTGGGGGGGGGGGGGGGGGGGGTTAACAAGCATCTGCTGCTGTGGAATCTAAACATACTATTCCAACCTATTACGACTGCTGGGCTTTAAAAGGTAATCACTGGGCTCGTGTGTGTGTGTGTGTGTGTGTGTGTGTGTGTGTGTGTGTGTGTGTGTGTGTGTGTGTGTGTGTGTGTGTGTGTGTGTGTGTGTGTGTGTGTTTAGTTACATGAATGTATTAAAAATGGATGGTTGGTCCAGGGCAGGGAACAGACTAAGAGCTAGAAGAAGAGAAAGAAATAGAATCGTTGTCATGGATGAAAGGGAAAGGGGAAAGTGGGATACCTAGTCAGTTGTACAACTGAATGCATTCAACTGAAATGTGTCTTCCACATTTAACCCAACCTGCTCACCTCAGACACTGACGGCTTTTCATGCCTCAGACAACTTCCCACTAAACACCTCCCCGTGCTCTTGGAGAGAGCAGTGAGTGAAGACACTTGAGATGATAAAATAACTCTGTAATTTGTCTGTTCACTGTGTCAGGGAGGAGGTAGAAACCTACATTTACTGTAGAAACCACTTCTCTGGTGAGTCGTGGCAAAATCAAACAATTATCACATCTACAGTGCACAGTGTATGATAAGAAATGGCAATATGTGACATAACACTTCTACATTTACATTTAAGTCATTTAGCAGACGCTCTTATCCAGAACGACTTACAAATTGG
The DNA here is from genome assembly GCF_016432855.1 of Salvelinus namaycush. Classification (NCBI taxonomy): domain Eukaryota; kingdom Metazoa; phylum Chordata; class Actinopteri; order Salmoniformes; family Salmonidae; genus Salvelinus; species Salvelinus namaycush. The sequence goes on from NC_052316.1 coordinate 7,065,850, forward strand.
AAAGTTCATACATATTCATCCTGGTCCCCCCGTGGGGAATGAACCCACAACCCTGGCGTTGCAAGCGCCATGCTCTACCAACTGAGCCACACGGGACCTACAAATGGGCATACAGCAGCACTGTTAACTAACGGTGTAAAAAAAAAAAACTTTTAGGCTTGATTTTAAAAGTAACTTCACTAAACAAGAGGTGGAGAGAGCAACAACCCAGCAATCTCATCTGTGACCAAGAAGAACATAGCCACAGAATCATCATGACTCTTTTCCCACATTGATCCAACTCTTCCTGGTCGACTCGAACACAATCAATGGCATTGCGCTTGTATATCCTAGAGTCACCAACAAAGTCTATTAGATCATCCATCCAGTGTGTGCTCTATTCATTCTCCGCCAAGAAAGAAATGCTGTACTGAAGACCTCACACACATGTTCTGGCTGTACGAGTTCATCTGGTGACAAACTATCCTTAGAAAGAGTAGTTTCTTCATAATTCTGCTAATGCAATACAAACAAAAGGAAAGAGCCTTCGAGGTCTCTTCATTATACTGTGTGTATAAATATTGTTTCTATGGGAAAAAAGCCCAAGATCTTGTGTTTGTAGCTGCTGCTAATACTACTGCTACTACCACATCTCAGTACGGAGCGCAGTTCACAATGCACGTAGACCTATCATCTCATTATGGTCACTTTTCTGCTAGACTAGAATAGCTTGCTAGACGTAATTTGTTTTACCATTTCTTATGCCAATAGACTATTCGAAGAGGCACTTGTTTCCTGAATGTTAAATACAGCAACCAATAGCACTCACGGGTGGTTTGAAAGAAGAGCGAACACGCAATGGCGGTAAGCTACAGCAGTTATCTATTCAGACCCATAACCATTTAATCCTCGTGAAAAGCCTTTTGCATCTACTTCTAGTCCTATATTATTCAAGGATGTCGTTAGAATGATGAAGATGAGGACAATGAAACTGATTTCATTTGACTGTTGAAAACGAGGAAGGAATGAAGCAACAATAGAGAGAGAAAGAGGATGTAGGCAAATAACATTAGAGGAAATATTATGAAGTATATACAGTTGAAGTCGGAAGTTTATATACACATTAGCCAAATATATTTAAACTCAGTTTTTCACAATTCCTGACACTTAATCCATGTAAAAATTCCCTGTCTTAGGTCAGTTACGATCACCACTTTATTTTAAGAATGTGAAATGTCAGAATAATAGTAGAGAGAATTATTTATTTCAGCTTTTATTTCTTTCATCACATTCCCAGTGGGTCAGAAGTTTACATACACTCAATTAGCATTTGTTAACATTGCCATGAAATTGTTTATCTTGGGTCATGTCACGATCGTCTTGAGGATAATGAGTGGACCAAGGCGCAGCGTGTGAAAAATACATCTTCTTTTATTTGGAAGACAAAACGAACGAAAACAAAACAACAAACAGACGAACGTGAAGCTATAAAAGACTAAGTGCTAACATGCAACATAGAACATAGACATTTACCCACAATCACCTAAAGCCTATTGCCTATGGCTGCCTTAAATATGGCTCCCAATCAGAGACAACAATAAACAGCTGTCTCTGATTGAGAACCAAACTAGGCAACCATAGACTTTCCTAAACCTCTACACTGAACCCCATACACTCTACAAAACCCCCTAAACAATACACACACCCTAAACTAGACAAAACACACAAACATCCCCCATGTCACACCCTGACCTAACTAAACTAATAAAGAAAATCAATATAACAAAGGCCAGGGTGTGACAGTACCCCCCCCCCCCCCCAAAGGTGCGGACTCCGGCCGCAAAACCTGACACAGAAGGGGAGGGTCCGGGTGGGCTTCCTATGGCGGCGGCTCGGGTGCGGGACGTGGACCCCCCTCCACCATAGTCACTACCCGCTTTGGTGGCGCCTCTGGAACGGCGAGTCCCGGACTGAATACCATCCCAGAGGGCGCCACTGGACGGAGGGGCAGCTCCGGACTGAGGGGCAGCTCCGGACTGAGGGGCAGCTCCGGACTGAGGGGCAGCTCCTGACTGAGGGGCAGCTCATGACTGAGGGGCAGCTCATGACTGAGGGGCAGCTCATGACTGGCAGATGGCTCTGGCGGATCCTGGCTGACTGGCGGCTCTGGCGGATTCTGGCTGACTGACGGCTCTGGCGGATTCTGGCTGGCTGGTTCTGGCGGATCCTGGCTGGCTGGCTCTGGCGGATCCTGGCTGGCTGGCTCTGGCGGATCCTGGCTGGCTGGCTCTGGCGGATCCTGGCTGGCTGACGGCTCTGGCGGATCCTGGCTGGCTGACAGCTCTGGCGGATCCTGGCTGGCTGACGGCTCTGGCTGATCCTGGCTGGCTGACGGCTCTGGCTGATCCTGTCTGGCGGACGGCTCTGGCAGATCCTGTCTGGCGGACGGCTCTGGCTGACGGCTCTGGCTGGTCATGGCTGGCTGACGGCTCTGGCTGGTCATGGCTGGCTGACGGCTCTGGCTGGTCATGGCTGGCTGACGGCTCTGGCTGGTCATGGCTGGCTGACGGCTCTGGCTGGTCATGGCTGGCTGACGGCTCTGGCTGGTCATGGCTGGCGGACGGCTCTGGCTGGTCATGGCTGGCGGACGGCTCTGGCTGGTCATGGCTGGCGGACGGCTCTGGCTGGTCATGGCTGGCGGACGGCTCTGGCTGGTCATGGCTGGCGGACGGCTCTGGCTGGTCATGGCTGGCGGACGGCTCTGGCTGGTCCTGTCTGGCGGACGGCTCTGGCTGATCCTGTCTGGCGGACGGCTCTGGCTGATCCTGTCTGGCGGACGGCTCTGGCTGATCCTGTCTGGCGGACGGCTCTGGCTGATCCTGTCTGGCGGGCGGCTCTGGCTGATCCTGTCTGGCGGGCGGCTCTGGCTGATCCTGTCTGGCGGGCGGCTCTAGCGGCTCGGGACAGACGGGCGGGACAGACGGGCTCGGGACAGACGGGCAGCTCTGACGGCTCGGGACAGACGGGCAGCTCTGACGGCTCGGGACAGACGGGCAGCTCTGACGGCTCGGGACAGACGGGCAGCTCTGACGGCTCGGGACAGACGGGCAGCTCTGACGGCTCGGGACAGACGGGCAGCTCTGACGGCTCTGGGCAGACGGGCAGTGCAGGCGGCACTGGGCAGACGGCAGACTCTGGCCGGCTGAGGCGCACAGTAGGCCTGGTGCGTGGTACCGGAACTGGAGGTACCGGGCTGAGGACACGCACCTCAAGGCTAGTGCGGGGAGCAGCAACAGGACGCACAGGACTCTGGAGACGCACAGGAGGCTTGGTGCGTGGTGCCGGAACTGGTGGTACCGGGCTGGAGACACGCACCATAGGGCGAGTGCGTGGAGGAGGAACAGGGCTCTGGAGACACACTGGAAGCCTGGTGCGTGGTGTTGGCACTGGTGGTACTGGGCTGGGAGGTGGCGCCGGATATACCGGACCATGCAGGCGTACTGGCTCCCTTGAGCACTGAGCCTGCCCAACCTTACCTGGTTGTATGCTCCCCGTCGCCCGACCAATGCGGGGAGGTGGAATAACCCGCACTGGGCTGTGTAGGCGAACCGGGGACACCATGCGTAAGGCTGGTGCCATGTATGCCGGCCCGAGGAGACGCACTGGAGACCAGACGCGTTGAGCCGGCTTCATGGCACCTGGCTCAATACTCAATCTAGCCCTGCCAGTGCGGGGAGGTGAAATAACCCGCACCGGGCTATGCACACGTACAGGAGACACCATGCGCTCTACCGCATAACACGGTGTCTGCCCGTACTCTCGCACTCCATGGTAAGCATAGGGAGTTGGCGCAGGTCTCCTACCTGACTTCGCCACACTCCCTTGTAGCCCCCCCCCCCCCCCCAAGAAATGTTTGGGTTTTACTCACGGGGTTCCAGCCTTGCTTCCGTGCTACCTCCTCATATCGCCTCCTCTCAGCTTTCGCTGCCTCCAGCTCTTCACGAGGGAGGCGATATTCTCCCGGTTGTGCCCAAGGTCCCTTACCATCCAGTATCTCCTCCCAAGTCCAAGAATCCTGTGTATATAGCTCCTGCTGCTGCTTTACACGCTGCTTGGTCCTTTTGTGGTGGGTAATTCTGTCACGATCGTCTTGACTTGGAAGAGAGGACCAAAACGCAGCGTGTGAAAAATACATCTTCTTTTATTTGGAAGACAAAACGAACGAAAACAACAAACAGACGAACGTAAAGCTATAAAAGACTAAGTGCACACATGCAACCTAGAACATAGACATTTACCCACAATCACCTAAAGCCTATGGCTGCCTTAAATATGGCTCCCAATCAGAGACAACAATAAACAGCTGTCTCTGATTGAGAACCAAACCAGGCAACCATAGACTTTCCTAAACCTCTACACTGAACACAACACCATACACTCTACAAAACCCCCTAAACAATACACACACCCTAAACTAGACAAAACACATAAACATCCCCAATGTCACACCCTGACCTAACTAAACTAATAAAGAAAATCAATATAACAAAGGCCAGGGTGTGACAGGTCAAATGTTTCGGCTAGCCTTCTACCAGCTTCCCACAATAAGTTGGGTGAATGTTGGCCCATTCCTCCTGACAGAACTGGTGTAACTGAGTCAGGTTTGTAGGCCTCCTTGCTCGCACACGCTTTTTCAGTTCTGCCCACAAATTTTCTATGGGATTGAGGTCAGGGCTTTGTGATGGCCACTCCAATACCTTGACTTTGTTGTTCTTAAGCCATTTTGCCACAACTTCAGAAGTATGCTTGGGGTCATTGTCCATTTGGAAGAGCCATTTGCGACCAAGCTTTAACTTCCTGACTGATGTCTTGAGATGTTGCTTCAATATATCCACATAATTGTCCTCCCTCATGATGCCATCTATTTTGTGAAGTGCACCAGTCCTTCCTGCAGCAAAGCACCCCCACAACATGATGCTGCTACCACCGTGCTTCACGGTTGGGATGGTGTTCTTTGGCTTGCAAGCCAAGACAGTTCTATTTTTATTTCATCAGACCAGAGGACATTTCTCCACAAAGTACGATCTTTGTCCCCATGTGCAGTTGCAAACCGTAGTCTGGCTTTTTTTATGGTGGTTTTGGAGCAGTGGCTTCTTCCTTGCTGAGCGGCCTTTCAGGTTATGTCAATATGGGACTTGTTTTACTGTGGATATTGTAACGGCTGTCGGCTTCCTCCTCGTCTGAGGAGGATAAGTTAGAAGGATCGGAGGACCAATGCGCAGTGTGGTAATTGTTCATCTTGTTTTAATAAAGGTGAACACTCAAAATACAAAACAACAAAAGTGACAACCGAAACAGTTCTATCTGGTGCAGACACACAAAGACTGAAAACAACCACCCACAAAACCCCGACACAAAACAGGCTACCTAAATATGGTTCCCAATCAGAGACAACACAAAAGCCCTGCCTCTGATTGAGAACCATTTCAGGCCAATCACAGAAATAGGAAAACATAGAAATACAAACATAGACTGCCCACCCCAGCTCACGCCCTGACCATATTAAATAAAGACAAAACAAAGGAAATAAAGGTCAGAATGTGACAGTACACCCCCCTGACCGGCTCTGGTTCCATCCTTGGCTCCTTACGGTAATCAGGGGGAGTTGGCTCAGGTCTGACTCCTGACTCTGCCACACTCCCCGTGTGCCACCCCCCAAGAAATTTTTGGGGCTGCCTCTCGGGCTTCCAGCCGCTCTGCCGTGCTAGCTCCTCATAATGCCGCCTCTCTGCTTTTGCTGCCTCCAGCTCTGCTTTTGGACGGCGATATTCCCCTGGCTCTGCCCAGGGTCCTTTGCCGTCCAACTCGTCCTCCCATGTCCATTCCTCCTTCTCGCGCTGCTCCTGCTGCCGCTGCCTGTTACCACGCTGCTTGTCATCCAGTAGGCTTTGATTACACTTCCAATATCCCCGTCCAGTTATATGGTGGACCGATTTCATTCGATTTCATAATACTTTTTGACTTTTGATGCCAGCAAGAATGAGACCAGGAAGTAGTCAAGACAGCTAGTTAGATTAAGCCTCCTCCATGTACTGTATATCTCAATAGGTCAGGGTTTTTCAGCCTCCATAGATCCACTAGTTCTAATATATCCATGATATTTGTGATCACCTTAAGTGCATTTCAATATTAGTCTACACCTGTTGTTTACGAAACATATGATAAATAACGTTTGATTTGATTTACAAGCCAGTGTTCGCGGTACAAAAAGTTCACTGACTTGCACCTCTGTTTCATCACTGTCCTCATTTCAACTGGAAAACTGAATGAAAGCATTTTCATTATGTTCCGAGACACACAGAGGCTTGCATGCTGAGGAGGACCATGTCCGTAGACAGAGGGACGATAATGATTTGATTTAAAAACTTCAGCCATTATTGTGACTGCAGGTCGTTTTCTTTTATGAGGGCACCAAAATGGGTGCTCCGCTCCTCACTTTGGTCCAAATGGGTCTTGGCAAGAGGTAGAACAGAGAAAAATAATATTAGAAACCAGCTCATTACTCCCTGACAAGTAATTTGCCATGACAGATGGAGTTAATGAAAATAAACTGGCCAAGCAAGATTTAACAAACATTAAATGATGACGTCTGTCCTTAGAGCTACAGGTTTACAGGTGTGAATGACATAATCACCAGTGGGAGGTTTCATGGGATAAGCTGTCCCACCACCATGACACCATGTCCATTCTACAGGGCCGAGTCAGACAGCTTTCATGGGCACCCTGTGGAGGAAAAGAAAAAGCTCCTTCAAGGAAGGGCTGATCACATCAGTAATTGACCTCTCCTCCTGCAGTGACGTGTGTGTGTGTGTCTTTGTGAGAGGGTCACTGACGTGAAGGGTAACAGGCGTATGATTAAAGCTTCAGCCGTGCCCGGCAGATCATGAATAATTCCAGATAAGAGCCCAAACATTGACTTGCGAGGGTCGGCCTCAGAAGTGCCCAGGGAGCAACCCCTGTCGCAGCAAGCCAGAGCTACAAGCGGACATAAATTACCCTGGCTCTGTGTGACAATACAGCTCACAACAGGGATAGACCTAACCTACCCCCACCACCTCCTCTGAGCACGAGCCTGTGTCTGTGACATTGTCCGAGGGGAAGGAGATGAGGGATAGAGAAGGGAGGGTATGGATTATTTGATTGTGTCTGTATGGCAGGTCAAGCAAGCTTGAGGGGTCCATGCACAGTATGGGCTTGTGCGTGACAGTGTGTGTATTACAGGGAAGGGGAGGGGAGCCCTATGGAGTGTACAGTGTACATGTCAGAGCAAACAGATTACTGCCTGTATATTCCTGGTGTACAGTGCCTTGCAAAAGTATTCACCCCCCTTGGCGTTTTTACTATTTTGTTGCATTACAACCTGTAATTTTAAAAATATTTTTATTTGGATTTCATGTAATGGACATACACAAAATAGTCCAAATTGGTGAAGTGAAATTTAAAAAATAACCAAAAAATCAAATACAGAAAAATGGTGCGTGCATATGTATTCACCCCCTTTGCTAAGAAGCCCCTAAATAAGATCTGGTGCAACCAATTACCTTCAGCGGTCACATAATTAGATAAATAAAGTCCACCTGTGTGGAATCTAAGTGTCACATGCTCTGTCACATGATCTCAGTATATACAGTTGAAGTCGGAGGTTTACATACACTTAGGTTGGAGTCATTAAAACTCGTTTTTCAACCACTCCACAAATGTCTTGTTAACAAACTATAGTTTTGGCAAGTCGGTTAGGACATCTACTTTGTGCTTGACACAAGTAAGACAGATTATTTCACTTCACTGTGCCTTTAAACAGCTTAGAAAATTCCAGAAAATGATGTCATGGCTTTAGAGGCTTCTGATTGGCTAATTGACGACATTTGAGTCAATTGGATATGTACCTGTGGATGTATTTCAAGGCCAAGCTTCAAACTCACTGCCTCTTTGCTTGACATCATAGGAAAATCTAAAGAAATCAGCCAAGACCTCAGAAAAAAAATTGTAGACCTCCACAAGTCTGGTTCATCCTTGGGAGCAATTTCCAAATGCCTGAAGGTACCATGTTCATCTGTACAAACAATAGTACGCAAGTATAAACACCATGGGACCACGCAGCTGTCATACCGCTCAGGAAGGAGACGCGTTCTATCTCCTAGAGATGAACGTACTTTGGTGCGAAAAGTGCAAATCAATCCCAGAACAACAGCAAAGGACCTTGTGAAGATGCTGGAGGAAACAGGTATAAAAGTATCTATATCTACAGTCAAATGAGTCCTATATCAACATAACCTGAAAGGCTGCTCAGCAAGGAAGAAGCCACTGCTCCAAAACCGCCATAAATAAGCCAGACTACGGTTTGCAACTGCGCATGGGGACAAAGACTGTACTTTTTGGAGAAATTTGCTCTGGTCTGATGAAACAAAAATAGAATTGTTTGGCCAAAATGACCATCATTATGTTTGGAGGAAAAAGGGGGAGGCTTGCAAGCTGAGGAATACCATCCCAACCGTAAAGCACAGGGGTGGGAGCAGCATCATGTTGTGAGGGTGCTTTGCTGCAGGAGGGACTGGTGCACTTCACAAAATAAATGGCATCATGAGGATGGAAAATTATGTGGATATATTGAAGCAACATCTCAAGACATCAGTCAGGAAGTTAAAGCTTGGTCGCAAATGGGTCTTCCAAATGGACAATGACCCCAAGCATACTTCCAAAGTTGTGGCAAAATGGCTTAAGGACAACAAAGTCAAGGTTTTGGAGTGGCCATCACATAGCCCTGACCTCAATCTTATAGAAAATTTGTGGGCAGAACTGAAAAAGCATGTGTGAGCAAGGATCCTACAAACCTGACTCTGTTACACCAGTTCTGTCAGGAGGAATGGGCCAAAATTCACTCAATTTATTGTGAGAAACTGGTGGAAGGCTACCTGAAACGTTTGACCCAAGTTAAACAATTTAAAGGCAATGCTACCAAATACTCATTGAGTGTATGTAAACTTCTGACCCATTGGGAATGTGATGAAAGAAATAAAAGCTGAAATAAATAATTCTCTCTACTATTATTCTGACATTTCACATTCTTAAAATAAAGTGGTGATCCTAACTGACCTAAGACAGAGAATTCTTACTAGGATTAAATGTCAGGAATTGTGAAAAACTGAGTTTAAATGTATTTGGCTAATGTGTATGTAAACTTCCGACTTCAACTGTAATCCATTATTAAAAAATGAAAAGAATATGGTACCACATCAAACCTGCCAAGAGAGGGCCAAAACTCACGGACCAAGCAAAGAGGGCATTAATCAGAGAGGCAACAAAGAGACCCAAGATAACCCTGAAGGAGCTGCAAAGCTCCACAGCGGAGATGGGAGTATCTGTCCAAAGGACCAGTTTAAGCCGTACACGCCACAGAGCTGGGCTTTACAGAAGAGTGGCCAGAAAAAAATAAGCAAACTTGTTTGTGTTTGCCAAAAGGCATGTGGGAGACTCCCCAAACATGTGGAAGAAGATACTCTGGTCAGATGAGACTAAAATTGAGCCTTTTGGCCATCAAGGAAAACACTAAGTCTGGCGAAAACCCAACACCTCTCATCACCCCGAGAACACCATCCAGCATCATGCTGTGGGGATGTTTTTCATCGGCAAGGAATGATGGATGGTGCTAGATACAGGGAAATTCTTGTGGGAAACCTGTTTCAGTCTTCCAGAGATTTGAGACTGGGACAGAGGGTCACCTTGTAGCAGGACAATGACCCTAAGCATACTGCTAAAGCAACACTCGAGTGGTTTAAGGGGAAACATTATACATTTCTTGGAATGGCCTAGTCAAAGCCCAGACCTCAATCCAATTGTGAATATGTGGTATGACTTAAAGATTGCTGTACACCCGCGGAATCCATCCAACTTGAAGGAGCTGGAGCAGTTTTGCCTTGAAGAATGGGCAAAAATTCCAGTGGCTAGATGTGCTAAGCTTATAGAGACATAACCCAAGAGACTTGCAGCTGTAATTGCGGCAAACTGTTTAATTGACTGTATGTTTGTTTATTCCATGTGTAACTCTGTGTTGTTGTAGTTCAGTGTGTCAAATCGGAGGGCCTGTTGTCCAGACCTCTGGCAGTCTCTTTGGGGGTGCCACAGGGTTCAATTCTCGGGCCGACTCTCTTCTCTGTATATATCAAGGATGTCGCTCTCGCTGCTGGTGATTCTTTGATCCACCTCTACGCAGACGACACCATTCTGTATACCTTTGGCCCTTCTTTGGACACTGTGTTAACTAACCTCCAGATGAGCTTCAATGCCATACAACTCTCCTTCCATGGCCTCCAACTGCTCCTAAATGCAAGTAAAACTAAATGCATGCTCTTCAACCGTTCGCTACCCGCACCTGCCCGCCAGTCCAGTATCACTACTCCGGACGCTTCTGACTTAGAATATGTGGACAACTACAAATACCTAGGTGTCTGGTTAGACTGTAAACTCTCCTTCCAGACTCACATAAATCATCTCCAATCCAAAGTGAAATCTAGAATTGGCTTCCTATTTTGCAACAAAGCATCCTTCACTCATGCTGCCAAACATACCCTCGTAAAACTGACCATCCTATCGATCCTCGACTTCGGCGATGTCATTTACCAAATAGCCTCCAACACTCTACTCAACAAATTGGATGCAGTCTATCACAGTGCCATCCGGTTTGTCACCAAAGCCCCATATACTACCCACCACTGCAACCTGTATGCTCTCGTTGGCTGGCCATCGCTTCATACTCGTCGCCAAAACCACTGGCTCCAGGTCATCTACAAGTCTCTGCTAGGTAAAGCCTCGCCTTATCTCAGCTCACTGGTCACCATAGCAGCACCCACCAAAGCCAATTCTTCCTTTGGCCGCCTCTCCTTCCAGTTCTCTGCTGCCAATGACTGGAACGAACTGCAAAAATCTCTGAAGCTGGAGACTCTTACCTCCCTCACTAGCTTTAAGCACCAGCTGTCAGAGCAGCTCACTGATCACTGCACCTGTACATAGCTCATCTGTAAATAGCCCATCCAATCTACCTCATCCCCATACTGTATTTATTTATTTATTTATCTTGCTCCTTTGCACCCCAGTATCTCTACTTGCACATTCATCTTCTGCACACCCTACCATTCCAGTGTTTAATTGCTATATTGTAATTACTTCGCCACCATGGCCTATTTATTGCCTTTCCTCTCTTATCCTACCTCAGTTGCACATGCTGTATATAGATTTTTCTACTGTATTATTGATTGTATGTTTGTTTATTCCATGTGTAAATATGTGTTGTTGTATGTGTCGAACTGCTTTGCTTTATCTTGGCCAGGTCGCAGTTGCAAATGAGAACTTGTTCTCAACTAGCCTACCTGGTTAAATAAAGGTGAAATATTTGTTATTTTTTTAAAGGTACAAAGTATAAGCGTGCATCATAAGCGTGCATCACTATTCACCACCTCCCAAAGTATTGATTTGGGGTGAATAGTGATGCATGCTCAAGTTCAGTTTTTTTGTCTTATTTCTTGTTTGTTTCACAATAAAAAATAATTTGCATCTTCAAAGTGGTAGGCATGTTGTTTAAATCAAATGATACAAACCCCCAAAAAATCTATTTTAATTCCAGGATGTAAGGCAACAAAATAGGAAAAATGCCAAGGGCTGTGAATAGTTTCGCAAGCCACTGTATATCCATTGATTAATAAGCAGTTACTTACAGGCATCTCATGAGCTACCTCTAAAATCCTACCAATTAAAAACCCAGGAAAACCGTACTGTACTAGAGTTGAACTGCATTTAGAAATAAAATCGTTTTTCCAGGTTTTACCAGGTGTCCTTTGACGGTTATGTATCTGATAACAAAACAAAAGACAAAACATTGGGTTCATGTAATGTTTAAATGAGAGAGCTGTACTCGTACCATATATCCTTTACTCACACTGACCTCTCACTTCTACTCCATTCCTACAGCTCATTCCATATCAGCGTCTGTCTGCGTTAGCTCATTGGCAATCCTCTGGTTTTTAGTCAGCTGAAATGACATTATTCTTGTCCCTTACCCTTTTGTCTGCTCACATTAAAATAATGTCATTTCATTAAATAATTCACCAGGCCCGAACGTCACTTTGGCTCTTCCCTTTGTCTTCCACTGCAGGACATAGTCAATTAACAGAGCATGAAATGTAAAGGCTCCTCCACTTAAAGTGTCGTTATTTCGGTGTCAAACGACATGATAGGGGGTTGACTTTAATGTGGCACCCTCCTGTGCAGATGCTAGTCAATCAAATCTCCATGCAGGTGTGAGCGCTCCATTCAGGTGTGTGTGGTGAGTTAAGAACACTGGGGGAAACCTGAGGCTACTATGGAAGTTAGCCAGCACAGCAATGAATGACAATAAAGCCCAGGTCAATTTTCAGCTGTATCATTTCTGCTCACTGGGGATATGAATCTGTACTGACAAATTACATTCAGTTTCTCATTTCACCTGCAGTCAAATGGAAATCAAGTGACCATTTTCCTCTTTGTCTCCCCAAAATGGCGGAGCTTTGTTTACCATCCCCCTCAGCAGACCTCCATTGACCATCCTACCCGCTGACTAACTGCAACTGACATATTGAATGCCTCACATGTTACTTGTTTGGCTCCAGTGGCAATTTAAAGTGTTGACAGGCAGAAGACGTGAGCCACTGGAAACAGATCCCTCGGTCTCCTCCGTTAAAGGTAGACACTCCCCAGGGCACCCCAATCAATAAGGCAATGGGAGATCTCCTTTTTTAAGAGTGCCGTCCAATCAGAGAGGAGAGAGAGGAGACCCTTAAAGGCACAGGGGCTTTTTCCCACAGTGTCAGCAGCCAATTTGAGCGATAGAGGCTAATGGGAATATCGGATACCTGACCACTGCCCTAACCAGAGGGAGGTAGAGACACTGATCCTCATTGACTTGAAACTGAACCATTCCCCCCTTAATGACTTATGGGCACAGTAACCGTTCGCGTGACCTTGCCTTTGATGGGACAAGCCTGTAGCACGTGTGCCGTTTACATTGACTGGGTGAGGGGTCCATGTCTTTTGGTTTCAGAGGTGTCTGTCTCTCAAGCTGCTCTGGTCTAAGCTCCAGGCTCCTATAGGTTTTGCATTTCGTGCCTACCCTAGCCCATTGTGGTGAACCCAAAACAGTGTTCATCATCTCCTGACGTGTGTACCCCCCCCCCCCCCCCCCCCACCCCCCCCCCCCCCCCTCCCCTCCTACTCAATCCAGCCACAGGTCAAGTGGAACCATTACGGGAAAATGATTTGACATAAACAAGATATTCGTCCGCTCTGTGGATAATTGTGTATTGATTGTAAATAATGGAATGGCTTTGTTGTAGTATATTATAATGAAGAGCGCACTACAGCACTTTTCCCCTGTGTGTCCTGTCCCTGTACAGAGTCAGAGCCAGTGCAATCTGGTCACTAGTATTCCTAGACCTACAACAGGCCTTCTATGTGACACTACTGTATGGTGCTTCTCCATCAACTGATTCTACCTTCATCACTATTTACCAAATCCCCATACTCACACCAGACAACATACAGTAGTGTTTTCCCTACCAGTCTACGGCCATGTCTAAAACGGACTTTTCTTCTATTTAAATGTAATATATGGGGAAACCCTGTCAAGTTACTGTACTGTACACTTTACTTGCAGTTTCTCCCATACATTCTATTTTATAATACATTCTGAAGCAGACATCCCTCCAATTTGGAGGGATTTGTTCCTATAATCAGTATTCAAAGCAGTCCACTACTACTACTGACACCTAGTAGGCAATGCAGAATAATGGCAAGAGTAAAAAGTGTCCACATGGTTTCAAATTGAACAACCTTACAGAAACCTTAAAGGGTTCTTCGGCTGTCCCCAAAGGAGAACTCGTTTGGTTCCAGGTCGAACCGTTTTGGGTTCCATCTAGAACCCTTTGTACCGAGGGTTCTACATGGAACCCAAAAGGAATATACCTGGACCCAAAGAGGGTTCTACCTGAAACCAAAAAGGGTTATCCTATGGGGACAGCGAAGGAACAATTTTGGGAGCCTTTTTCCCCCCCAATTGGTACAGTAGTGACAGTCTTGTCCCATTGCTGCAACTCCTTTATGGACTCAGGAGAAGCAAAGTTCGAGAGCAATGCGTCCTCCGAAACACGACCCTGCCAAGCCGCACCACTTCTTGACACACTGCTCGATTAACCTAGAGGCCAAACTACAGTGTGTGCAAGCAAGGAGGCCTACAAACCACAGGAGTCGCTAGAGCGCAATGGGACAAGGACACCGCAGCCAACCAAACCCTCCACTAACCCGGACAACGCTGGGCCAATTGTGCACCACCTCATGGGTTTTCCAGTCGCGGGCCAGCTGCACCACAGCCTGGGATCGAACCCGTGTCTGTAGTGATGCCTCAAGCACTGCGATGCAGGGCCTTAGACAGCTGTGCCAATCAGAAGGAGCAGCTACAGTACAGCCACTGGGTACTGTAGTCTGCTGTAAAACACAGCTACAGTGCAGCCACTGGGCTAACTCTAGCTAACTGTAAAACACAGCTATTGCACAGCCACTGGGTTAGCTTTAGACTACTGTGAAATACAACTACAGTACAGCCACTGGGTGAATTTTAGCCAACTGCAAAACACAGCTACAATCACTGGGTGAGCTTTAGCCTAATGTAAAACACAGTTTCAGTACAGTCACTGGGTTGGCTGTAGCCTAGCATAAAGCCACTATAGAGGGTTAGCCATAGCCTAAACAAAGCACAGCTACAGTACAAGCACTGGGTTGGCTGTAGCCTAGCATAAAGCCACTATAGAGGGTTAGCCATAGCCTAAACAAAGCACAGCTACAGTACAAGCACTGGGTTGGCTATAGCCTAGCATAAAGCCACTATAGAGGGTTAGCCATAGCCTAAACAAAGCACAGCTACAGTACAAGCACTGGGTTAGCCCTGGCCTAGCACTTTATTTTGAAGGACCTCAAAGACTTGTCTCTAGAGTTGCTATGCGAATGACACCAGCATATATTCAGCTCCCGGTGCATAGCCTACCCCTCCTTCTTCCTCATCCACTCTTGCAGAATTCCGTCTGTATTTTTCATACTCCTTCAGCGCCATAAATGTTTGTAAGCATTAACTGCTATCACGCATACCCCGGAGAGAAGGAGGGATGGAGAAAGAAAGAGAGGCTGAAGAATGAGAGCACACACAATGGGAGACACCAATGTGAGGACCAGCAAACATGGGGGGTATTGAATACCTACAGTTGAAGTCGGAAGTTTAATTTAAACTCGGTTTTTCACAATTTCTGACATTTAATCCTAGTAAATATTCCCTGTCTTAAGTCAGGTAGGATCACCAATGTCACGCCCTGACCTTAGAGAGCCTTTTTATTTCTCTATTTTGGTAAGGTCAGGGTGTGATTTGGGTGGGCATTCTAGTTTTTCTATTTCTTCGTTGGCCGGGTATGGTTCCCAATCAGAGGCAGCTGTCTATCGTTGTCTCTGATTGGGGATCATACTTAGGCAGCCTTTTTTCCACCTTTAGTTTGTGGGATCTTGTTTTTGTGTAGCTGCCTGTGAGCAGCCCAGAACGTCACGTTTCGTTTGTGCTTGTTTGTTTTGTTTGGTGAGTTTCGATTTATTAAATGATGTGGAACTCTACACACGCTGCGCCTTGGTCCATTCATTTCGACGAGCGTGACAACCACTTTATTTTAAGAATGTGAAATGTTAGAATAATAGTAGAGAGAATGATTAATTTCAGCTTTTATTTCTTTCATCACATTCCCAGTGGGTCAGAAGTTTACATACACTCAATTAGTAGGTGGTAGCATTGCATTTACATTTTTTAACTTGGGTCAAACGTTTCGGGTAGCCTTCCACAAGCTTCCCACAATAAGTTGGGTGTTGGCCCATTCCTCCTGACAGAGCTGGTGTAACAGTCAGGTTTGTATGCCTCCTTGCTCGCACACGCTTTTTCAGTTCTGCCCATACATTTTCTATAGGATTGAGGTCACTCCAAAACCTTGACTTTGTTGTCCTTTTTGCCACAACTTTGGAAGTATGCTTGGGGTCATTGTCCATTTGGAAGACCCATTTGCAACCAAGCTTTAACTTCCTGACTGATGTCTTGAGATGTTGCTTCAATATATCCACATAATTGTCCTTCCTCATGATGCCATCTATTTTTTTTAAGTGCACCAGTCCCTCCTACAGCAAAGCACCCCCACAACATGATGCTGCCACCCCCGTGCTTCACGGTTGGGATGGTGTTCTTCGGCTTGCAAGCCTCCCCTTTTTTCCTCCAAAGATAACGGTGGTCATTATGGCCAAATAGTTATATTTTTGTTTCATCAGACCAGAGGAAATTTCTCCAAAAATTACGATCTTTGTCCCCATGTGCAGTTGCAAACCGTAGTCTGGCTTATTTATGGCGGATTTGGAGCAGTGGCTTCTTCCTTGCTGAGCAGCCTTTCAGGTTATGTCGATATAAGAATCGTTTTACTGTAGATATAGATACTTTTGTACCTGTTTCCACCAGCATCTTCACAAGGTCCTTTGCTGTTGTTCTGGTATTGATTTGCACTTTTCGCACCAAAGTACATTAATCTCTAGGAGACAGAACGTGTCTCCTTCCTGAGCAGTATGACGGCTGTGTGGCCCCATGCTGTTTATTCGTGTGTACTATTGTTTGAACGGATGAACGTGGTACCTTCAGGCGTTTGGAAATTGTTATTTTTTGCTTTTTTTCTGAGGACTTGGCTGATTTTTGATGTTCCCATGACGTCAAGCAAAGAGGCACTGAGTTTGAAGGTGGGCCATGAAATACATCCACAGGTACACCTCCAATTGACTCAAATTATGTCAATTAGCCTATCAGAAGCTCCCAAAGCCATGACATAATTTTATGGAATTTTCCAAGCTGTTTAAAGGCACAGTCAACTTAGTGTATGTAAACTTCTGACCCACTGGAATTGTGATGCAGTGAATAATAAGTGAAATAATTTGTCTGTAAACAATTGTTGGAAAAATGACTTGTGTCAAAGCACAAAGTAGATGTTCTAACCGCCTTGCCAAAACTATAGTTTGTTAGCAAGAAATTTGTGGAGTGGTTGAAAAAACGAGTTTTAATGACTCCAACATAAGTGTATGTAAACTTCCGACTTCAACTGTATATGCTAGTGGTTTGCTTATGATTGAATAAGCTAGGGGCTCTAGCAGCAGTGGGGAACCATCAAGGCCTTCTACACCTCCAGAGAAGGCCCAAGGATTTAGAAAATAATTGTTGTATTTTTGAAACACATTTTTACATTTATATTTCATCTTTTCAATAATAATAATAATATTGAAATTATATTCTGATTATATTATTTTCAATGACATTCTGATTCAATATATTTTGTAATGGGTGGGAACATTTTTAAAACAACAACGCATGAAAACTTCCAGACGCAATAGCAAGCAGTAGTTTTCCCACGGTCTAAGCTAGCTAACTTTTGTTGTAGGCTAGTGTGCGGCGACTGGAGTAGCAGGTGTTATTGCAGCCCATTATCTAACTGAATACGAGTGGAGGTGACGATTCTGCTGGTACCAGATTACGTTTGGACCTGGCGAAATGTGGAAGCTATACCGTCCACTAGGGGCAATGTGAGTGCCTATTACCTTGTAGTAGGCTCACGGCTTGCTACAGTGTTGGGGATGGCGGATGGGTGTTAAAGGCGTCAACTCCTGCTCCGAGGGTCACGTCTTCAATCCCAGTGTTAGACACTCTTTTTCTTTCTTTTTTTGTTTTGAGCCTTTCCCAAACCTTTAACCCTTAATGCGGCGGCAGGTAGCCTAGTGGTTAGAACGCTGGCCCAGTAACCGAAAGGTTCCTGGATTGAATCCCCGAGCTGACAAGGTAAAAATCTGTCGTTCTGAACAAGGCAGTTAACCCGGTAGGCCGTCATTGTAAATAAAAATGTGTTCTTAACTGACGTTTTTGAAATAAAAAATCAAGAAGTATAAAAATTGAACTACTCAGAATGAATGCCCAAACATAATTCTAACGCTATCCTTAACCTTAACCGTTCATAATGAATGCCTAAAATGTTGTTTTAGTTTCACTTTTGAAGAGTTTGACTGACAGCTAAGATATGGCACCACTTGGTGAAATTAAAACATCAAGCCTTGACGAATTCTGTTGAGGAATTCTGCTGCGGCAGTTTCGTCGCCGAGTATCGTTATATTTGGAGATTGCATTATGTTTTCAAAGCGGATGTCGGCGCGTGATTGTTAGCTCCGCCCTTTTCAAGATGAACTTTCAACAAGAAGTGAAGTTACAAATGATCACCGTCTGCTGAGCGGAACGTTTTTTTTTCATTGCAGCTCGCTTGCTGCTAGCTATCTCTTTGAAAATAAGGATTCATGCTGGTGAAACATTGTTCCATTTAAACTTTAGATCACTGTTTGCTTTGTGTGCTGAACGTGATAACGATGTTTGTAATGGGAAGTAACAGTGCGATTTGGAAATGTTTTCACTAATGGTTCTATTTTCGTATTCTTAAGACTGGGACCTACTGGCTTATTATGTCAGAGTGAATGGACTGCTTATTCTTTGACATCATGCTGTGTTTGACTGTGGTCTTTGTTTCGGCCTATGTGTTTCACAAAAAGTGTGTTCTGGAGTGTGCAGGTATTACGGTCGCTGTCCTTTCAGCATCATGAGTCTGTAAAACTCACATCCTCGGATGTGTCACTGTTGCAGTGTGGTTGTTGTTGCTGGTAACGTTAGTGCGTGTGATTTCTCTGTGTTCTGGATTTTTGAGTCTGGTATAACAATTAGCCACAAAATAGCCACGATTCCCCACTGTCTAGAAGCATTTTCCTGTTGTTCTGTGTCTTTCAGAGAGGCCGTCAAAGAGATCTAAAATACCAGCACTGACTTGAATGTCACGCCCTGACCTTAGAGATCCTTTTTATGTCTCTATTTTGGTTTGGTCAGGGCGTGAGTTGGGGTGGGTATTCTATGTTCTATGTTTTGTAGTTCTATGTTTTGGCCGGGTAGGGTTCTCAATCAGGGTCAGCTGTCTATCATTGTCTCTGATTGAGAACCATACTTACGCTGCCCTTTTTCCCACCTGTGTTTGTGGGAAGTTGACTTTGTTTAGGGCCCATAGCCTTTAGCTTCACGGTTTGTTTTTGTAGTGTTTATTGTTTTGTTCGGCATCATTTTTATTCATTAAAGGGAAATGTACGCTGACCACGCTGCACCTTAGTCCTCTTCTTTTAACGGCCGTGACATTGAAGGGGGTAGAAGTCCACTGTTTTATGTGTCTTGAAGAGGGACTGTAGACATAGTATACAGAGCTGCAGAGCGAGTAGGGAGATGACGAGAGGAATAGAGTCCAGTACAGTAGGAGTTACTGTTTGCGGGGGCTGCTGCTCATGCTCAAGTTGCAGGAGGTCTGGAAGTAATTTGTGGGTGATGGTAATTTTATGTACAGTAACGCTAACGGGAAAATGGGTGAATACACTTGCCCACACAGCGGAGGCACGAAGTCAGTTGATGATGGCAGTGCGTGAGTGTGTGTCGACAGAATGAACTGCTTGCTGCAGCAGAGAAAAGTTGTTGATTCCTCAGTTTCCATCCAACAGTTCTCCTCTTCATTCTTGCTTTAAACTATGGCCTAGTAGCCTTTCCCTGTTCCAAACCCCATTTCACTTCTCCCTTCCCTATAGCCTTCTCAAGTAGAGGTCTTCACGGATGCACCTGTAACCGAATACCCAAGACCTGATACGGGTCCGGATCCAGAATTCTGAATAATATCAAGGGTCTGGGTTGGATCTGATTGTCATATGTCTCGTGTATGTGTAATTTTAACTGACGTTTCCTGTAGGACCCGTACAGATCTGAATGTGACTGCTACAGTAGAGATAGCGAGAGAGAGAAATGTTCCTTGCTTTTCACCACAGAGGTGCATGTAGCTTGTTGTTGTTGTTGGCCAATCATAAGTCATCAAAGCGGGCAATAAGCTGCAGTCACGGAGCCTCTGTTTTGGGCAAAAGTTAGGAGGTATCTAATCAATGGAAGATGGAATTAAAATGATGGAATTTAAAAGTTAAAGGAGAAGGATAGGCTACAATGACCAAGAGCAAACAGGTAGGCTACTACTTAATATTATGAATGGAGTTGTTGTTGTTGTTTGTGACTGTTAAGGAAGAGATCACACGTGCAGCCTCAAATAGCCTAGCTAGCTAGCTCAACTAGCTTCTTCCTGTTTGATGCATTCAAGACAGGTACTAAGTAATTATATTGGATGAAAACTAACCTAGCTATTGCAGCTATTCCTCAAAAAGTTCTACAGCTGCACTAAGGAGAGCATCCTGACTGGTTGCATCACTGCCTGGTACGGCAACTGCACGGCCTCCGAACGCAAGGCACTACAGAGGGTAGCGCGTACAGCCCAGTACATCACTGGGGCCAAGGTTCCTGCCATCCAGGACCTCTATACCAGGCGGTGTCAGAGGAAGGCCCTAAAAATTGTCAAAGACTCCAGCCACCCTAGTTATAGACTGTTCTCTCTGCTACGGCACGGCAAGCGGTACCGGAGCGCCAAGTTTAGGTCCAAATACTTCTTAACAGCTTCTACCCCCAAGCCATAAGACTGCTGAACAGCTAATCAAATGGCTACCCAGACTATTTGCATTGCCCCCCCCCCCCCCCCCCCCCCCCTCTCTCTCTCTTTTACGCTGCTGCTACTCTCTGTTAATTATCCTTATTATCTTACATTAACTCTACCTACATGAACATATTACCTCAATTGCCTTGACTAACCGGTGCCCCGCACATGACTCTGTACTGGAACCCCCTGTATATAGCCTCACAATTGTTATTTTACTGCTGCTCTTTTAATTATTTGTTACTTTTATTTTAATTTTTTTACTTATTTATTTTTTACTTAACACTTATTTTTCTTAAAACTGCATTGTTGGTTAAGGGCTTGTAAGTAAGCATTTCACTGTAAGGTCTACTTACACCTGTTGTATTCGGCGCATGTGACAAATAACATTTGATTTGATTTTGATATTAGTCTACTATAGCACGAGTCGGCTTGGTTGGTTGCTGTCTCTCTTCTCTCCCTCCCCGCCTCCTTGTTCCTGTGTCACTCACTCACACTCACAGTAGCCTACACACAGAGCTAACTCCTCTCCCTCGCGCTTTATAAGCACCGGTTAATAAAGTAGCTTAAAAATGTACTTTTCTGCTGCTTCTTCTCACTTGGATTGGAACGGATCTGGCTCCAACTTGGTCTATACTGAACTGGTCTAGTTATCCTCAGGTCCGTTCGGAATGGGTCTCTATAAATATATATACATATATATAAAAAATGCAACTGTTTGGATCCGTGAAGGCCTTCTCAAGTCAAGTGTTCCTCTCATGAATGGGAATCAGGTTGCATGGTAACATAACATAAAATAACATTTAACCCATTTTAAAAATCAGATCTTTCAAACATGTCATGGACATCCTTGCAACCTCAAATGAAGGCTCTTTCTTTAATGACGAGATTAAGCTCCCCTTCTCCCTGCTCCCTCCTGCTCTTTCCTTCTCTGTCTTCCTCCCTGCCCATATCTGAGACCATTTCTCAATCCACTACTTCTCCCATTGCTGCTCACGCTCTAGTGCACCCACCAGCTTCTCAGGTGCTATCCACCAAGCCACCACTGCCATTATCACCACACTAGAAGGGCTGACTCAACGCAGCGCTTAATTACACAAGTGACTTAAGAGTGTGTTTATGCACCCACTGATTGATATTAGCCCTCTTTGCTTCAATCTTCCGGGCCAATAGAACGATGGGATGCCAGGCGGGCGGATCACTGACCGAGAGGAAAAGGAGGACGGAAGGAAAAGCACACAGTGCCCTCCACTGTACGCTAGGAGAACTGACATCTCTTTCACTGTTGCACCTGCATCTCTTTTTATTATTCTCTGCTTATTAGTTTATCTTCTCCTTTGTCTTCCTTTAAGATATTGATGGTGGGTCCAGCTCCAAGTTAGTCAATCGCCTCTCTTAACCTGTTGAGACTGAAATCGTACAGATAGAAAAATGGTTTCACTTGAAGAAAAGAAAGCTGTCACTTCTAATCAGTGAACGGGAACAGTTTGGCGTGCAGTCTTAAGATTCCTACTCCGCTGATGTAGACAAATCCCGATACCTGCAGTAAATCTGGTTACCTTTTAACCTCTGACCCTTGTTGATTTAATGGGGTCACTTCACAGCTGATTTGCAAGGCGGGGGGGGGGACGCCGTGTAACTGTGATTGGCTTCTGTAGAAAGGTTCTGAGTTTGCCACCGGTCGATGAGAGAGTCCCACAAGGACAGGCATAGAGGGGGGGATAAGTGCATGCTCAATGTCAGGGGCTCATTCAATCACGTGTCTCAGCCATAGGCTCCAAGCCAACCTTGGTAGGATAGAAACTAGGCACTGTTACTGTGTATACATTAGGTTATGCAGCTGTTGGTTGTATTGCAATATATCCATGTTCAGGTTCACCCGACCTCCTCTAATAAACACCCAAAGTCAAGGGGAGGTAGTACAAGAGCAAAACATCAACATACTGTAGTATCAGCTAGACATTTCCCAGTACTCTGTGTGGTAAGGGGCTCATTTGACTGTGCGCTGAGCTGCTTCAACAGGTGGCAACGGTGAGAGCCAGGCTCAGCATGTGACCCCTCTCCAGAGTCTACCCACAATTCAATAGGATCACCTAGCCTTCCCACTGGGCTGGTTACCGCACACTGCGTTAACGACCCCCAGCTCACACACACTCACACACTCCCACACCAACCCTTGTGCAAGCGACTCTTCTCAAATGTACACATGTTGTGATAGTGACTATGGCAGTGTATGCATACATACAGAAGTACTGGTATAAAAATAAGAGTATGGGTACTGCCTGTAGTAGAAGTATAGAACAGTGAATACATTTCTGTGAATTGCACTGTGTGGCACGACACACTTCCCCCATCAACACAATCATACAACCACCGGAAGCTTTGAACAAGTGCGACAGCTGTGCTCTGTGGATGCATCAACAGCACTTAAAAACATGTATCGGGTATTTTATACTTGTCAGATCAATCCTACGAGGCCAAGGCCTGGTTTATCTGTCACCAACGTCCCAAACCAAACAACAGCCAGATTGATGGTCGGATCTGTGGGCTTTTTAGATAAAGCTAACGGGGTGGTTCCGCAGTTCCTTTATGGTTTTTGGCAGTCAGGCTATAATTGTTACCCTTGTGAAGGCCAGAGGGGTCATACATCAGCCTCTCCATCACTCACTGTCAGAAATCAGGAAATGGAGGGAGGGAAGGAGGCTGAGACTAAAGGCTTTTTCCAATATAGCCGGGACCCAGCTGAACACTAACTGCTACTGAGCTGGCACGCAGCGTGGCTATAAAACTCAGGCTTTTGCCTTCCTGTCTTCCAGCTAATTAGAATAACTTTCAAGTGCAAACAAACTGTCTGTCATTAGTGGAAAAGGCAACATCGAAAGCTATGCAGACAGACACACACACACAAATGATTTGCATCTGTCGGGTTCTGAAAATACAAAATATACTTATTCATGTCACTGAAGGAGAGAGGGGAATGTATAACATTTACGTTCTGTCCGGATATGTTATTGTTAGACATCAGGGATCCTATGGGCTGAAAAAAGACACAGTCTGGTAGGAGTCAACATGGCAGCTGTGAGTTGGGGAGGAGTGAGCACTTTGGGGCATCGTCGCGTCAGATGAAGTGAGGAACAGATATCAATAATGACGTGGCTGTTCAGATGTGTAGGACGAGACTCAGCATAGGAGAAAGGGTTAAATATCCGTGTTTGTGTGAATATGTCTCTTGTCTGTTCAGCTGTTCGATCCATTGGGCGAATAAACTTGGTTGGAACTTTCATAGTGTCCGTCAATTCCTGACTCTGACATTTAGAACCTAACACATCATAACTGGACACAGTTTGACCTCTGACAAGGCACACACAAACACACACAATTTAGACCGGCGTTTGAATATCTTTCGAAACGGTTGTTACCAAAACTTCAGCTGGCATTAATGCGAGAGAACATGCAAGGTGGTAAAGGTGCAGCATAATTTAGAATGATACCAAAGAAGCCAGAGAAAATTGACCAGAGACGTTGAAAAGAAGAGAATATCCCTTTGCATCAGGTTGATAGACTTGACTGCAGTGAATTGAATAAACAGTTGATGGTAAAATCATCTCCAGGAACCCCCACTTTCCCACATTTCATTATAGGTTTTATTTTGAATTAGAATAGCAGAGAGATGGGTTTGGGTGTGTGGGTATGTCAGCGATAGATACACTACACCAGTGAAAAATATTGTATATCAAGGCATAAAGCTGCATCAGGTCTTCAATGCAGAGTAAATTACTTCAAAAAGGTCATGGTTTGACATTTACTCAGAAAACCATTTAAACTATGTATACTGGGTGGACATGGCTTTATCAGTGCAGCTATGGGGATGAAGCAAGTCTTTGTACCTGGCTGAGTAAGTACATGGTGTTCCCATGACTTTCAAAGGACAAGATTCGGCTGTTACCAACCGCTCTGCAGTTTTTCACTCTGTTTTATTTTCAAATGATAATCTGACATACCGGTATACCAGTCTGGCTCTTACTTTTCCTGTAAGAGTAAAATTTACGAATCTCTTCCCAATAATAAAATGTTGTACCCAATTCTTGGTCGCAGATGGGAAAAGGAACGAATCAAGACGAGGCCAAGACCGTGCAAAACCCCGTTTCCACTCAATTCAGGCTCAATACAAGCCTATTAATCCCTTTGGCGTGGGTATTTTACAGGCAAGGTCAGACCTTCAAGTCAATGTCACTCCATATGTGAGCCAACAGTGGGCATCACCAGTCAATCATATTACCTCTGTTTAAGTGTGTGCTGTACGTGTGAGATGGGGTGGGGCTGGGTATAACACATGATTGAATGGACGAACGCTGCTGGGTACCTCCGCCATGGGGCCCATTTCATTTATAGAGTGGCCTTTGAGTACAGACAGAGAGACAGAGAGAGGTAGAAAAACAATCCCCCCAGGATTTCCCTCTAGTCTAGGGCTCCAGCGGGGCCACATTAACAGTCTAGGGGGAAAGCACTGAGTTACAGTAGCAGGGCCTGTGATTCCGTATGCACGTATGCACACACACACACACACACACACACACACAGAGAAACACAACATTCAGGCAGGGGGTGGAGGGATGGTGGTGGGAGAGGGGGATGGGAAGGAGGGATATAGGGGTTGGACCTCAGGTGTCCAGTGGTTTCCTCTCTGCGGGGGGCAGCGTTCTTACTAATTGGTGGGTGTTTGCGCAGAGATATATTCCGCTCCGCAAGCATCCAGGAGGAGGAGAAGCGAGGTGTGAAACCAATTAAGAGAAGTCTGTAAAGTCTATATAAACTCATCAAAAAAAGAAACGTCCCTTTTTCAGGACCCTGTCTTTCAAAGATAATTTGTAAAAATCTAAATAACTTCACAGATCTTCATTGTAAAGGGTTGAAACACTGTTTCCCATGCTTGTTCAATAAAAAATAAACAATTAATGAACATGCACCTGTGGAACGGTGGTTAAGACACTAACAGCTTACAGACGGTAGGCAATTAAGGTCACAGTTATGAAAACTTAGGACACTAAAGAGGCCTTTCAACTGACTCTGAAAAACGCCAAAAGAAAGATGCCCAGGTGACCTGCTCATCTGCGTGAACGTGCCTTAGGCATGCTGCAAGGAGGCATGAGGACTGCAGATGTGGCCAGGGCAATAATTTGCAATGTCTGTACTGTGAGACGCCTAAGACAGCGCAACAGGGAGACAGGACAGACAGCTGATCGTCCTCGCAGTGGCAGACCACGTGTGACAACACCTGCACAGGATCGGTACATCCGAACACCTGCGGGACAGGTAGAGGATGGCAACAACAACTGCCCGAGTTACACCAGGAACGCACAATCCCTCCATCAGTGCTCAGACTGTCCCCAATAGGCTGAGAGAGGCTGGACTGAGGGCTTGTAGGCCTGTTGTAAGGCAGGTCCTCACCAGACAACGTCGCCTATGGGCACAAACCCAACATTGCTGGATCAGACAGGACTGGCAAAAAGTGCTCTTCACTGATGAGTCTCGTTTTTTTCTCACCAGGGGTGATGGTCGGATTCGTCGAAGGAACGAGCGTTACACCGAGGCCTGTACTCTGGCGCGGCATCGATTTGGAGGTGGAGGGTCCGTCATGGTCTGGGGTGGTGCGTCACAGCGTCATCGGACTGAGCTTGTCATTGCAGGCAATCTCAATGCTGTGCGTTACAGGGAAGACATCCTCCTCCCTCATGTGGTACCCCTCCTGCAGGCTCATCCTGACATGACCCTCCAGCATGACAATGCCACCAGCCATACTGCTTGTTCTGTGCATGATTTCCTACAAGACAGGAATGTCAGTGTTCTTCCGTGGCCAGCGAAGAGCCTGGATCTCAATCCCATTGAGCACGTCTGAGACCTGTTGGATCGGAGGGTGAGGGCTAGGGCCATTCCCTCCAGAAATGTCCGGGAACTTGCAGGTGCCTTGGTGGAAGAGTGGGGTAACATCTCACAGCAAGAACTGGTAAATCTGGTGCAGTCCATGAGGAGGAGATGCACTGCAGTACTTAATGCAGCTGGTGGCCACACCAGATACTGACTGTTACTTTTGACTTTGACCCCCCCTTTGTTCAGGGACACATTATTCCTTTTCTGTTAGTTACATATCTGTGGAACTTGTTCAGTTTATGTCTCAGTTGTTTAATGTTGGTATGTTCATACAAATATTTACACATGTTACGTTTGCTGAAAATAAACGCAGTTGACAGTGAGAGGGCGTTTCTTTTTTTGCTGAGTTTATGTTTTTTACCTAGTTCTTGTGCTGGTATCTTGTCGCAACAGACATTGTCCGTGTACAACACCACAGATAAGAGTAGCCTGTTTGACACGTTTTTCCCAACCTCTGAGAAACCACTGCAGTCTCTTCAATCACTTTCTATTTACTCCAAACCCACAAAAATGTACAAACATATAAATTAGAGATTGACTCAGTCGTGTGTGAGAGGGTCCAGCTAAGCCTGGCCTGTGTGTGTGTGTGTGTGTGTGTGTGCACACCTGCTGCCGGAGCCAGCCAAGCAGAGCAGTGGTGGCCTGGCCACAGTGCGGACTTGGTGCCTGGAATCACACGGGCGAGGAGAGATAAAGCGGCAACTCAATTCCACAATAGCACACAGTCCCAAGCCAAATGACAGCTTCCAGGAGCTCCTCTAAGCCTCTTACTAGGATGAGACGGGTGGTGGGCAGAGAGGGGGAACGTCAGTGCAGTAAGCAAGGCATGGTGGAGATAGTGGTTCACACCAGCCTGGCAGACATTAAGCACACGTCAAAATAATACAGCAGGGGCATCAGATTGAAAACAGCAGTGATGAAGGAATGGGATCTTTTCCTTAAATCTTCCCATGATGCATTGAGCTCCCGGCGGGGTTCCCTGGCTGCCTTGCGCCACCTGATAATTTCAGGGACAAGTACACAGCTCATGTCTGGTCTAGCAATCCCTCTAGTAAGGCAAGCATGGGGTATGGCATCTAATGGAGAAAAAAACATGCATTTTTAGGAAGGAGGTTTGGGTGGCTGCCTTTTATTTCAATGGTATCAGTTTTGGAGAAAAGGGATATAAGTTGGATAGTGTGAAAGTTGCTGTTGGCAGTTGAGTGACAGGATGTGTCCAGGTGGGCTGAGCGATGGCTATGCCACCTCTCGTCCAAAGCTCTGGCCAAGCTTTCAGAAATCTGCATTTTCAAAATGCAGGCCATCAAAAAAGCTGCATTTTAAACCATTCCACCTGCATTTTATATTGAAAGTCCAGCTCTCACAGTCTCACGTGAGAATTAGACGTTTGTCCATATCTCTCAAAGTATCATTTTGAAGTTGTTCCAAACGACAAATTTCAAAGTGTTTAAGGTTAAGTTTAGGCATTAACTCCAAATGTTTAAGGTTAGGGTTGAGTTCAGGCATTAACTTGGGCTCCCTTGTGGCACAGCGGTCTAAAGCACTGCATCTCAGTGCAAAAGGCATCACTACAGTCCCTGGTTTGAATTCAGGCTGTGTCACATCTGGCTGTAATTGGCAGTCTCATAGGGCAGCGAACAATTGGCCTAGCGTTGTCCAGGTTTGGCCGGGGTAGGCTGTTCATTGTAAATAAGAATTTGTTCTTAACTGACCTGCCTAGTTAAAAGAAATAAACTCAAAATTCTTAGGGTTAGCCATTAACTCCGAACGGTTAAGGTTTGGGATAGACTTGAAACAAAAATATGAAAGAACATTTTCTATCTCTGTATTCAAACTTGTAGATGCAGATGCTTACGCCTATTCGCCATCCGCGTCCAAAATGCACAAGCAAAACTGAAACCTTCTTGAAGGTAACAGCGCTCACTGTTTCCCCTAGTGGCCAGTTTCCACGTCATCTCCCGACGTCCTCAGACATGGATGGACGTTGAGTACTGACTTGTATCACGGGTGACCTGGCTGGAAAGTAAACAGTGTTATTTTGCTTCAATAGAGTGATCACGGGCATGCAACTATAGCACATATCAGTCAGAGTGTTGTCTGCTGATAGAATGCCTGTTTGTGAACGGGGAATTTGATTAGTCTGACGATGAGAGCAAAGATTTCTCATTCGTGTCAAGATGTGAAACTGAAAAAGAATTAGTCTGAAGCTGAGCAGAAATGACAATAAGAAGCATTTCTTAAGCATTTTTTGTGTGTAAAAAATGCAGATTTCAGCATTTACTTGACCCCTTGGCCTGTCGCTGTAAATCACCTCGCTCAAAGATTTTTAACAGACTGCCGCATGCCATAAATTTCCCCCCAACAATTATTGATTAAATGCTTTCTCCCAATAATGAAAGGGATAAATCTCCCTTTCTAAATAGACAAGGTATATAATCTAATCAAAGAGTTACATGCCCCCGATCCCCAAAGGCAGCTCAAAAAGCCAGAATGATTACAATAAGAACAGAGAGAGAGAGAGAGAGAGAGAGAGCACATGAGAGGAGAGAGATGTAGTGAGGGAGGATGGGAGAAGAGAGGTCAAGAAAAGGGAAGGAGGGTGGAGAGCATGTGATGAAGATGTCGTGAGGGAGGGATAGAGTGATGAGAGAGAAGAGAGCAAATTAGGGGGATGTAATAAAAGAGGGAGTGAGAGGGAGGTAGCGAGAGAAAGAGAAGAATGGAAGGCTTGTATCTGCAACCAACAATGGTATTAGTAATCAGAGGGTCCATCGCTCAGAGAAGCCAGTAAAGTACTTATTGATCCCAGAGTACTGTGTTTTCTTTATATACAAAAAAGACAGAGCACACAGACATGATAGGACTGTGTTATTTAAAAGGGGAGTGGATGGTTATGCCTGGAATGTTTGATCAATGCTGATGGGTGGGCAGGGGCAGATCCATATAAGTCTGGATAGGTCAGATAGTAGAATAAATCACCCACACCTGTGGCTTGTTCAGTAAGGCACACTGTAACAAAATGTTTTCAACCAACTGTCACGATCGCTGTCGTCGTGGAAATGACCGGACCAAGGTGCAGCATGGTGAGCGTACATTTCTTTTATTGATAAATGTTGCCAACAAAACAAAGAACAAGGAAACGACCGTGAAGCTTACTTCAGCTATAATGCCAGTAACAAAGACAACTACCCACACATCCAAAAGGAAAAAAGGCTGCCTAAGTATGATTCCCAATCAGAGACAACGATAGACAGCTGTCCCTGATTGAGAACCATACCCGGCCAAAACATAGGAACATAGAGTTTCCCACCCGAGTCACACCCTGACCAACCGAACATAGAGAATAAAAAGATCTCTACGGTCAGGGCGTGACAGCAACAAAAAACAAAAATGTGCTTTTCTTATTGGACAAGTTCACTCCAATATGCTTCCTCCCCAGTGGACATGACCCAGGTACACAGTTGCCATGCCAGCAACACGCATGTAGATTGCAGTGTATCCTTTGAGCGCTGCACGGATTTGAATGACCAGGCCCGTTTTCCCGATAACGATTGAACGTAGGCTTAGAAATGTTTTAAGAATGCATAATTTCAACAACGGCTGAAGATGTAACGTGCTGAAGATGTAACGTGCGTTTCCCAAAACACAGCGCAAAGAGAATGTTCGCTAAGTGCGTCATTAGACCATGTGTCGATACTGATAGGATCGAATGAAAAGCAGCGCTGATCTCAGATCAGCTTTTTCCATTCAAATCTGACCTTAACATTCTAACTACTCCACAGTACTGATGATCGATCAGCTCAATTGAGAGATATTACCACCTGTGGCTGCATATATTGAGGCGGTTACCCAATAATAACGCACTAAATCACAGATTGGGCACATCATTGCGCTGTTGTTACACATCATTAAATATATTGAGGCAACAATTACAGTAGCGTATTGGCAAAATAGAACGCAAACATGATTGAACATATGATTGAAATGTATAGGCCCATGTAGAGCCTGTGATGTACAGTCATCTCAGTTTTCATTTGAAGCATATTTGTATCCTTCACTTGTTTTTGAACAATTGCACAGACTTTGTAGTCAACTTTGTCCTGAAGTTATCAGCGGTCAAACATCTTGATTCTATGTTTAGCGGAGATCTTCTGTGAATAAAGTGATGCGGAGGAGGCAAAAAAGGGTCTAGCAACACACTTAGCTATTCTACGAGTGGTCTGCTGCGGCAGTCAGGTAAATAACGAGTGTTTTCAAGTGCAACTTTAGTGACAATGGTTTTGGGAAAACGGCTCGGATTTAATGATGCTCCTACAAAGGTTCTAACGGTGAATTTAGCATTACATTTATTTTGGGAAACCAAGCCCAGATTAGATGTGGCAAGCTCTAATCACGCGGAGCCTCCAGGTATGATTCCCAACAAGCCAGTATTATCAATTATGTAGGTGGCCGATGTAGACGTACAGATCTGTTACAAAGAGATTGGTTTTATGAAAATCGCCGGGTGACCAGTGCGACCGGGGTATCAGAGATTGATTACTAACTCCAATGATGGGAAATTGCTTTTTTCATCGTTTCCCCCCCCCAACCCCCCTCCGCTTTTTCATAGAGATGAAGTCCATGTATTATAATGCTGGACAGCGCCGTGGCGCTGGGACTGTATTGGCAAATAGGAATAATGAGCTGGATATATCCGTAAGCTCCCTATCTCAGAGCCTCGATCAAGGATAGTCCCTCTCACTGTGTAGGTGGTGACCCGCCGCAGTTTGAGGGCCAACAAGACCCTCCCTCACGCCTCGCTGAAAATCATCTACCCACAACAAACAAAGAAAAGTAGCACCCCTTTCGACACACACCACACACACAACCGCCTCCTTCAAGGATGCCGGGTCGAACAGATCTTCCCGGATGTGGGAGGGAGGGTCATCGGCAAGCCTTTGGGACGCAGCCACTAGAGAGAGACGGGAGAGCTCAGGATCGATGACTGATCGTCAGCCATTTAGGTTTCCCAAACCTTAGACTAGGAGGGGTTAGCCATTTTCACAGACGCCTCCCAGTCAGATGTAGAGGTTGGTGGTGGCTGGAAGATGGGGGGTGTGGGGATCGTGAAACGATGGGGGGGAGGGCTGGAAAAAGTGAGGATTGTTGCTGGTAAACAAACACCGTCTGAGCGTCAAATCAATGCACATGGACACATAGAGATATGGATTAAGGTTGATGGTCCAAGCAAATGTGAGAAAGAAAACTAAAGCTATACGGCCTCTTCCTCGAGCAACGCCACACTAAAGCGGAAGAACCCCATACTGGATTTCCTCATGCTTACTTCTAGTGCCCTTTCAATGCCGTTTGAATGGCTGGCTGTTACCCAAGTGCAATTCTCACGAGTAAAGCACAAAAGCCCACTCCCCACTGCCTCCATCGTGACAATGGCTTTGCCTTGCTGGAGGAAAAGACTCGGCTGCAGTTATAGGAGTGGGGGAAAGTAGACACTACTGTGGCATTTATTTCTGTCCTGAAATGAGGTGGATGTGCACTGGCAGTCATGGCTGGCGTGCAGGCTGGGAGATTTGTGCGGTTCCTGTTTATAACACGATTTGTCCCGACATTCAAGAAAGGAAGTCCACATCAACGAAAGTGACCTCCTACGGCAGCGACAAAGGAAGAGCTTTGCAGAGGGCATTGGGTCTGGCCGTGTGGATGGGGAAGGGTTTTACCATTACTGCGAGTCAAGGGGAGGCTAAAAGGATCTATCTTACTGTTCTATTTTCATCCTTCCCCGGGTTGACGGACTGATGACTGCTGTGAAAAATGACAAAGTCATCTCTATGCTGAAAATGGAAATCGGTGCGACGTGTTATTATAGAATCAGATGCCTGTGCTTACGCAGGTGTTCGGTATGTTTGCGTGTATATAGAGAATGTGCAACACATCCTAAAATGTCATTTTAGGGTGTGTTGTCTTTCAGGAGGACTGATTGAAGGGAATATACCTTACACCGCCCTCGAGTCAGATAGAAGAAGGGTTCCTACATGTACCACCAAGCCCAAATTAGCCCAGCTGTTGAATTTCATTTTCATAAAATCATTATTTGTTCCGTAATGAGGGATCCCAGAAGCGCTGAGGGCTTGCCTACCTATGCAAATTTGATTAGGCATTCTCCCTCTCCGTGCTGTCGAGCCAGCAGACAGGAACTGAGCAGATGCAGATCAAGCAACAGAGAGAGAACCTCTGTTTTTGTGTGTGTGTGAGAGAGAGAGAATTGTGTGTGAGTGAGTGAGAGAGACTCATAAATATTTCCCACTATCCAAGAGACCTCATTTCCTCGAAATAACATTTAACTCCTGTTAGTAGAAAAGAAGAAAGAGTCATCTCTAAAGAGGCAAACACATTTTGCGTGTCCAAACAGCTTTGCAAACGATAATAGTAGAATACCACTAATAGAAAAAAACAAGTTGAAGTGCTTAAGGTCTTATGTCATTTTTTTCCCTCAAAGCCAAGCTTTTTGAAAAGCTAGATTTTTGCCAGCTCTTGAAATAACAAAAAAAGCTCTCCCTTTTTTTGGGGGGGGGGGGGACTAAATCACATTCATTGTGGCATTATCCACATGGCCAGCTCGGGTTGCTGGGGAAGATAACCCTGGCCAGACTTCCCTCCTTCTCTGAAGTGATTTGTCCCGCTGAGTGCCACCCCCATGGTCTCCTAGTCTTTGAGCTCCTGATGAAAGGCAGAGTGCAGCTAGGCTGACACACACCCAACACCAGCATACACAAGAGGCCAAACACAGTCAACAACACAGACAGACAGAGGACGAAATATGGCCAACAACATGTCATCGATACAGCGCAGAGACGGCCAAAGCAACATCTGTGAGACTTAATCTAGATCAGAGGATCTATCAGTTAAAATGTACCTAGAGGGGATGCATCCAAACATCAACAACCAGGGAGACCCCAAACAGTTGATTACAACAAAAGAGAGACCTATCTACCTCAGTTGACAAATCTAACAGGGTTGATAACAAGAGAGAGAAAAGATAGTCAATAGCACACAGTCAGATGAACAACACATTCAATAGCAGCCAGAACAGACCAAACAAGATCATTAAGCGTCAGAGAGACCTACCAGTATCCCCGTCAAACCAAAGAAGAGGGGGAAGCTTGCTGTGATGAAGTGATTGTGTTGTGTGTTTAGTAAGTCTGCCTATTTTGGTAACCAGGTTTATAACACACAACATCATTTAAAATGTGGAGACTTTTTCAATATTTGGGCGACACGTTGATCAATGAGACAGTCAAATATTTGTTGAATCCCCAATGTGTTATCACTATACTTTCAACCATCTAAAAGCACAACCAAATTCCAACGGAAAATGTGTCCGATTTTTGGTTTAGTTGTTACCTAAATGTGATATCGCTGCACTTTCAGCCATTTGAAAGCAGTGTTCAAATGGGAATACAAGATGGGAATACAAGATTAGATGTTTTGTTTATTTATACAACAAGTTAATTCGTTATCACCGTGCTTCATCTAATAGCACATCCTGGATGCAGTTGAGATTATTTAAGTACATGCTGCAAGTGGCCAATGCCGTTTTGAGGCTGTGTACAGAATATTATAGCAATTGTGAAGATCTTCACAGACATGCAACATTTGCATGCTATCTTGAACATACACACTTTCTATGATTACATAAGAAGACATTTATTGTTACAGTAACCTCAAATTGTGGCCAGGGACGTGTTACTCATTTTAAAGTTGAATCATTTATATTATACTAGTTTGTAAGATAGCCTTAACGTTAGGCTATTTACTGTATTACAAAAGTACAACTGAATTGTGTTTGGTTGACAAAACAACCAAATATCATAATTTAACTGCTTGGCTAGTTCAATCTGAGCGACTGGCTTAATCCTATTCTTTACCTTACATTTTTGATGGAGTCCTGAATCCAACATACAGTACCAGTCAAAAGTTTGGCCACACCAACTCATTCCAGGGTTTTTCTTTATTTTTACATTGTAGAATAATAGTGAAGACATCAAAACTATGAAAAACACATATGGAATCATGTAGTAACCAAAAAAGTGTTAAACAAATCAAAATAGATTTTAGATTTTAGATTCTTCAAAGTAGCCACCCTTTGTCATGATGACAGCTTTGCACACTCTTGGCATTCTCTCAACCAGCTTCATCTGGAATGCTTTTCCAACAATCACGGACAGTGTCACCAGCAAAGCACCCCCACACCATCACACCTCCTCCTCCATGCTTCACGATGGGAACTACACATGTGGAGATCATCCGTTCACTTACACTGCATCTCACAAAGACACAGCGGTTGGAACCAAAAATACAACATTTGGACTCATCAGACCAAAGGAAATATTTCCACCAGTCTAATCCATTGTTCGTGTTTCTTGGCCCAAGCAAGTCTCTTCTTATTATTGGTGTCCTTTAGGAGTGGTTTCTTTGCAGCAATTCGATCATGAAGGCCTGATTCACGCAGTCGCCGCAGTCTCCACAGTTGATGTTCAGATGTGTGTGTTATTTGAACTCTGTGAAGCATTTATTTGGACAGCAATTTCTGAGGCTGGTAACTCTAATGAACTTATCCTCTGCAGTAGAGGTAACTCTGTGTCTTCCTTTCCTGTGGTTTGACTGACCTTCATGTCTTAAAGTAATGATGGACTGTCATTTCTCTTTGCTTATTTGAGCTGTTCTTGCCATAATATGGACTTGGTCTTTTACCAAAATGGGCTATATTCTGTATACCACCGCTACCTTTTCACAACACAACTGATTGGCTCAAACGCATTTAGAAGGAAAGAAATTCCACAAATTAACTTTTAAAAAGGAAAGGAACGGAAAGAGGAACACTTTTTTGGATACTACATGATTCCATACGTGTTATTTTATAGTTTTGATGTCTTCACTATTATTCTACAATGTAGAAAATAGTCAAAATAAAGAAAAACCCTTGAATGAGTATGTGTGTCCAAACTTTTGACTGGTACTGTATGTTAACTGCTCAACAAGTTAATAGGCTATTTACTGTATTTCAAAAGTTATATTGAATTATATTTGGTTGTCAACGCAACCACTGCCTGTGCCACTGAGTCTGGCTTTAATCCCAGTTTGTCTACAAATTAATAATTTATATGTTTGATTCACATCTCTATTTCAGTCCAAAATATAAGGTAATTAATAGGACTAAATCAAATCAAGCTCTAAATTCTCTTTAAGTACAGTTTGATTTGACACTTGTGAAGGTAGTAAATTACCTTTTATTGGTGTTATCTGTCCTCGTGTAACTAGACCTTAGTGTCGCTTTTGACACCATCGATCACCACATTCTTTTGAAGTGATTGGAAACCCTTATTGGTCTACACGGAAAAGTTCTTGCCTGGTTTAGATCTTATCTGTCAAAAATATATCTGTTCGTCTCTGTGGATGGTTTGTCCTCTGACAAATCAAATATTGTTTTCACTATGTATTCTACCTCTTGGTAATGTCATTCGAAAACACAATGTCAACATTCACTGCGGACAACACACAGCTGTACATTTCAAGGAAGCATGGTGAAGGCAAAATTGCCTACCCTGAAAGCCTGTGTTTCAGAGACAAGGAAGTGGATGGTGACAAATGTTTTACTTTTAAACTACTTTTAAACAGAGACGCTAGTTCTAGGTCCCAAGAAACAAAGAGATCTGCTGTTTTATTCTGACAATTAATCCTGATGGTTGTACAGTCATCTCAAATACAACTGGACCTCGGTGTTACTCTGGACCCTGATCTTTCTTTTGACAAACATACCAAGAATACTTCAAGGGAAGCTTTTTTCCATCTTCGTAGCATTGCAGAAATCAGAAAGTGTTTGTCCAAAAATTATGCAGAAAAGCTAATCCATGCTTTTGTTTAGATTAGACTACTGCAATGCTCTACTCTCCGGCTACCAGAATAAACCACTGAATAAACTTAAGTTAGTGCTAAATACGGCTGCTAGAATCTTGACTAGAACCCAAAAATGTGATCATATTACTCCAGTGATGGCTTCCTGTTAAGGCTAGGGCTGATTTCAAGGTTTACCTACAAAGCATTACATGGATTTGCTCCTACCTATCTCTCCAATTTGGTCCTGCCATACGTACTTACACATATGCTATGGTCACAAGATGCAGGCCTCCTTATTGTCCCTCGAATTTCTAAGCAAACAGTTGGAGGCAGGGCTTTCTCCTATAGAGCTTAATTTTTATGGAATGGTCTGCCTATCCATGTGAGAGACACAGACTCAGTTTTGAACTCTGAGTCTTTACTGAAGACTAATCTCTTCAGTAGGTCCTATGATTGAGTGTAGTCTGGCCCAGGGGTGCGAAGGTGAACAGCAAGGCACTGGAGTGACAAACCGCCCTTGCTGTCTCTGCCTGGCCGGCTCCCCTTTTTTCCACTGGGATTCTTTACCTCTGACCCTATTACAGGAGCTCAGTCACTGGCTTACTAGTGCTCCTCCATGCCGTCCCTAGGAGGGGTCCATCACGTAGTGCCCGGCTTTTTTTCGCTATAATCGACCACAGTGTCGTCGTCGTCGTCCCCGTGTCAGACTATTGCAGAATAGATACTGGAGGCTAAGTGCCAGGGGGCTGTCCTATCTGATGAAATTCTCCTGTCTTATCTGGTGTCCTGTGTGAACTTAAGTATGCTCCCTCTAATTCTCCCATCTTTCTCTCTCATTCTCTCTCTCGGACCTGAGGCATCGGACACCATGCCTCAGGATTATCTGGCCTGATGACTCCTGGCTGTCCGTAGTCCACCTGGTCATGCTGCTGATCCAGTTTAACTGTTCTGCTTGTGGCTATGGAACCCTGACCTGTCCACCTTCTCTCTCTCTCTCCCTCCCTCTTTCTCTACCGCACCTGCTAGCTTGACCTCCTAATGCTCCGTTATGAAAAGCCAACTGACATTTACTCCTGAGGTGCTGACCTGTTGTTCCCTCTACAACCACTGTGATTACTATTTGACTCTGCTGGTCATCTAAATAGCATCATTGATGATTGACAAAGTATGGTTACATTTAATTTGGTCTACCCTTTAGAATGACTTTGATAGTAACAGTGAATCTATTAACCTCTACAGGATTGGTGGGTCCCGTAGGCTAATGCGATTAGCATGAGGTTGTAAGTAACAAGAACATTTCCCAGGACATAGACATATCTGATATTGGCAGAAAGTTTTAATTCTTGTTAATCTAACTGCACTGTCCAATTTACAGTAGCTATTACAGTGAAAGAACACTATGCTATTGTTTGAGGAGAGTGCACAGTTTTGAACTTGAAAAGTTATTAATAAACCAATTAGGCACATTTGGGCAGTCTTGATACAACATTTTGAATAGAAATGCAATGGTTAATTTGATCAGTCTTAAACCTTGCACATATACTACCTGCCATCTAGTGGCCAAAATCTAAATTGCGCCTGGGCTGGAATAATACAATATGACCTTTGTCTTGCATTTCAAAGATAATGGTACAAAAAAATTACAAAAAAGCACATGTTTTTTTTCTTTGTATTATCTTTTACCAGATCTAATGTGTTATATTCTCCTACATTCTTTTCACATTTCCACAAATTTCAAAGTGTTTCCTTTCAAATGGTATCAAGCATATGAATTGGGATGGCAGGTAGCCTAGTGGTTAGAGTGTTGGGCCAGTAACTGAAAGGTTGCTAGATCAAATCCCTGAGCTGACAAGGTAAAAATCTGTCGTTCTGCCCCTGAACAAGGCAGTTGACCCACTGTTCCTAGGCTGTCATTGTAAATACAAATTTGTTCTGAGCTACAGGCAGTTAGATTTGTGTATGTCATTTTAGGCAAAAATTGAAAAAAAGGCTCCGATCCTTATTAAGTGAACATTTCAGAGCAATCATACTCACGATAGCACTCTGATATCAGTCACTGACAAATATCAAAGCTAAGCAGAACTGGGCTTGTTTCAAACCCTACCCAAAGGGTAGCTGTAGATAGATAAACTTTCCAGTAGGTGGTGCAGCCCAGTCTATTGTTTTTTCCTACAATGGATATTACATTGAAGATCTGACGTTGCTTCAAAGGTACAAATTCAACATTTATAAGTTTTGTCAATGTTGAAAATTGGTTATCACCATGATGACATAATTCTGTGGTTGAAATTTCACCCTCAAAATGACAGTTTATTCATTTTTTCAAATCCATTTTATTTTCCAAGTAGATTCCACGTCACAATACATTGACAAATTACGTTACTTTAACCAGTTTGTGCCCAGTGGGATAGGCCTAACAATATTCTCAGTCTGTTGAAAAGAAGGAAATGGGAGTGCTGCTTTTGGTTTATTTGTTGTGGAAAAAAGTCCATTAAAGGTCCAATGCAGCCGTTTTTAACTTAATATCAAATTATTTATGGGAAACAATTAAGTTCCTTCCTGTGATTGTTTTCACTTAAAATGGTCAAAAAGAAACAAATAGATTCTTAGCAAAGAGCAATTTCTCAAGCAAGAAGTAGGACAGTTTGGGAGTGTTCTGAGTGGGGTGGGGAAAACTGAAAACTAGCTGATATTGGCAGAGCGGTTTGGAACTCTCTTTCTTATTGGTCCATTAACCAACTTATCTCATGGCGATGAGATGATGGCGCCGACAGAGATGGTCGCCTCTCTTCAGGTCCTTAGAAATCTATGCAGTTACTTGTTTTTTTATGTACGATTCCTTACATTGTTAGCACAGAAAATCTCAAGTGTTTTTACATACAGCCGGGAAGAACTATTGGGTATAAAAGCGATGTCAACTTACCATCATTACGACCAGGAATATGTCTTTCCCGAAGCAGATCCTTTGTTTGGACCTCCACCCTGGGCATGCGATCTTATCCCAGAGGCCAACCCAAAACAACGTGGTCGCCGCAGGAGAGGCAGATGGAGCGGCCTACTGGTCAGACTCAGAAGGCGAGCACACCATCCACCGCTTCCAAGCATACTACTCTCCAATGTCCAATCTCTAGATAACAAGGTGGACGTAATTAGGGCACGAGTTGCCTTCCAGAGAGACATCAGAGGTTGTAACATTCTCTGTTTCACGGAAACATGGCTCACTCGGGATACGTTGTCAGAGTCAGTACAGCCACCCAGTTTCTTCACGCATCTCGCCGACAGAAACAAACATCTCTCTGATAAGAAGAAGGGTGGGAGTGTATGCCTTATGATTAACGACTCATGGTGTAATCACAACAACATACAGGAACTCAAGTCCTTTTGTTCACCTGACCTAGAATTCCTTACAAATGCCGACTGCATTATCTTCCAAGAGAATTATCTTCGATTATAATCACAGCCGTGTATATCCCCCCCAAGCAGATACCTCGTTGGCTCTGAAAGAACTTCACTGGACTCTATATAAACTGGAAACCATACATCCTGAGGCTGCATTTATTGCAGCTCGGGATTTTAACAAAGCTAACCTAAGATCAATACTCCCTAAATTATATGAGCATATCGAATGCGCGACACGAGCTGGCAGAATTCTGGATCATTGCTACTCGAACTTCCGCAACGCATACAAAGCCCTCCCGCGCCCTGCCTTCTGCAAATCTGATAATGAATCCATTTTGTTTCTCCCAGCCTATAGACAGACACCAAAAAAGGAAATGCCCGTGCTCAGGTCAATACAACGCTGGTCTGACCAATCGGATTCCATGCTTTAAGATTGCTTTGATCACGTGGACTGGAATACGTTCCGAATAGCCTCAGACAACAACATTGATGTATACGCTGACTCGGTGAGCGAGTATATTAGCAAGTGCATCGGAGATTCCGTACCCGCTGTGACTATTAAAACCTTCCCTAACCTGAAACCGTGGATTAATGGCAGCTTTCGTGCAAAACTGAAAGTGCGAACCACCACTTTTAATCATGGCAAGGCGACTGGAAACATGACCGAATAAAAACAGTGCAGTTATTCCCTCCGCAAGGCAATCAAACAAGCAAAGCGTCAGTATAGAGACAAAGTAGAGTCACAATTCAACGGCTCAAACACGAGACGTATATGGCAGGGTCTACAGTCAATCACGGATTACAAAAAGAAAACCAGCCCCGTCGCGGGCATCAACGTCTTGCTCACAGAAAAATGTAACAACTTCTTTGCTCGATTTTAGGACAATACAGAGTCACTGACACGGCCCGCTACCAAAGCCTGTGGGCTCTCCTTCTCCGTGGCCAACGTGAGTAAAACATTTAAACGTGTTAACCCTCACAAGGCTGTGGGCCCAGACGGCATCCCTAGCCACGTCCTCAGAGCATGCACAGACCAGCTGGCTGGTGTGTTTACGAACATACTCAACCAATCCCTATCCCAGTCTGTTTGAAGATGGTCACTTTTGTTCCTGTTCCCAAGAAAGCTAAGGTAACTGAACTAAATGACCCATTGCACTCACTTCTGTCATCATGAAGTGCTTTGAGAGACTAGTCAAGGATCATATCACCTCCACCCTACCTGATACCCTAGACCCACTCCAATTTGCTTACCGTCCCAATAGGTCCACTGACGATGCAATCGCCATCACACTACACACTGCCCTATCCCATCTGGACAAGAGGAATACCTATCTAAGAATGCTGTTCATTAGGGCCTCCCGGGTGGTGCAGTGGTCTAAGGCTGTGCCACCAGAGACTCTGGGTTCGAGCCCAGGCTCTGTCGCAGCCGGCCGCGACCGGGAGGTCCATGGGGTGACGCACAATTGGCCTAGCGTCGTCCGGGTTAGGGAGGGTTTGGCCGGTATGGATATCCTTGTCTCATCGCGCACTAGCGACTCCTGTGGCGGGCTGGTCGCAGTGCGCACTGACCAAATTGCTAGGTGTATGGTGTTTCCTCCGACACATTGGTGCGGCTGGCTTCCGGGTTGGATGCGCGCTGTGTTAAGAAGCAGTGCGGCTTGGTTGGGTTGTGTTTTGGAGGACGCATAGCTCTCGACCTTTGTCTCTCCCGAGCCGGTACGGGAGTTGTAGCAATGAGACAAGACAGTAACTATTAACAATTGGATACCACGAAATTGGGGAGAAAAAGGGGATAAGAAAAAAATAGAAAAAATAGAAAAAATAAAAATAATGCTGTTCATTGACTACAGCTCAGCATTTAACTTCTTTGGGGTACCCCCCCTTCTTCTCAATTTCCACCTAAAGACATACCCTAATCTAACTGCCTGTAGCTCAAGCACAGAAGCAAGGATATGGATATTCTTGGTATCATTTGAAAGGAAACACTCTGAATTTTGTGGAAATGTGAATTGAATGTAGGAGAATATAACACAATAGATCTGGTAGAAGAAAATACAAGGAAATAAACATACGTTTTCTGTTTTTTATTGTTGCTGCATCATCTTTCAAATGACCAAGAACAGCCAAACATACAGATAGGATGCTGTGGATGATTTTAATGAAGAACATAAGATGGCAACAATAGCTGAGCAAAGTTTTAGACAGATAACTTCAAAAATGAGCGAGCTACATGACATTGAGCATGAAGTCACCCAGGTGTCCCACACAAATGTACCCAAGTGGCCGAAGTGGTACAGTGATACATTTTGAAGGAAATAACTATATACAAAATACATAAATGTTATTCTAGCACACCCCCCAAAAATAAATATATATATGAAGATTAAAAAAATAATAATAATAATAATAATAAACAAACAAATAACAAGGGTAACTATTTACACATTTTCTATTTACAATATTGTATATTTTATAAATAGATAAATATTGTGAAGACCCTCAGCCCTCAGTCCTGGTGCCATGGCCCATAGCAGTCTCTTTCTGCTGTAAAGCAGAGGCTTACTGAACAGGTGGTGCAGGTGATGGGGCATTTCCTGTGACAAAGGGCACAACGTCGCCTCCCCACTGTGCTCTTTTTGCCCTGAGGCACATTCATGCCAGCAGAGATGAATCTGGGCAGGTGAACACCACTGGTTGACGGAGCAGAAGGAGCTGCAGTGGACTTGCTGTAGCTAGCAAGCTCCTGGATGAGCAGCTCCCTGAAGGCTAGCTGTGAGATGGGGGGCTGTCTCTATCAATTTCCTCTATAATTTGGGTTAAATCTGTATACCTAGACTTTGTTTTAGCTTTTCCTGATTTATTCGCCATAATTTAAATATATACATTTGTTGAAAATGCTATTGAATATGTACTGCTATGCGTAACACTCGTGGCTCCGTCAAGTAGGATTTGCAATGGCGAATTAACCTCTTTTACGCCAGAGTTTACGACAAAGGCTGGTCTTCAAACGTATAACCATTACATATTGCCGTTTACCTCAGCTCATTGGCTATCTTCCAAGCTAGATTTCAAGATGATCAGTGGTCATTGGGCCAAAATACAGTCAATCAACGATAGACCGGTCCTACCATGGGTGCGCAATGAGGTCATTGATTTGTGTCTTCAAATCGGTTTGTTTCGGTCAATACGTCCCGGGAAAAGAGCCATCATGTATGGTTGTGTTAGTAACAACCAGAGGATTGCAATGAAATCAACCATGACTGGATAAACGTTTGTTTAGTGTGTGTAATTACCACGAACGCTTCGTCCAAAGTTGAATGAGAGGGAAATCACGACGCAACCGGTTTACAAATGTTTCGTGTTAGGCTATAAAAATTGATTTTATCAAACAAAACGAACATTCACTGTGCAGTTAGGACACTTGGCATTGCCACCAGAGAAAGATCTTCAATGGTAAGCGATTTATTTTATTGTTATTTCTGACTTTCGTGACGCTAATGCTTGGTTGGAAAATGCTAGTAATACTTGTGTGTGCGGGGCGCCGTCCTCAGAAAATCGCATGTTTGCTTTTGCAGTAAACCTTTTTGAAATCTGACACAGCGGCTGGATTAATAAGACGTTCATCTTTTAAATGATGTAAGATACATGTATTTACAAGAATGTTTAATACAACGAATGGTGTATTTAAAATGTTAGCTCTCTGCAGTTTCACCGGATGTTGGCCTGGTGGGACGTTAGCGTCTCACCTACCCTAGAGAAGTTAACAAACTCATCATTAACCTCGAGACCCTGGGTCTCGACCTCGCCCTGTGCAACTGGGTCCTGGACTTTCTAACGGGCCGCCCCCAGGTGGTGAAGGTAGGAAACAACATCTCCACCTCGCTGATCCCCACAAGGGTGCATTCTCAGCCATCTCCTGTACTTCCTGTTCACCCATGACTGCATGGCCATGCACGCTTCAAACTCAATCATTAAGTTTGCAGACGACATTACAGTGGTAGGCCTCATTACCAACAACGACGAGACGGCCTACAGGGAGGAGGTGAGGGCCCTCAGAGTGTGGTGTCAGGACAATAACCTCTCAATCAACGTCAACAAAACAAATGAGATTATCGTGGACTACAGGAAACAGCAGAGAGAGCACACCCCCCCCCCCCCCCCCCCCCCCCTCAACCCGCAAGGCTCTCCAGGTGGTAGTGCGGTCTGCACAACGCATCACCGGGGGCAAACTACCTGCCCTCCAGGACACCTACAGCACCCGATATCACAAGAAGGCCAAAAAGATAATCAAGGACATCAACCACCCGAGCCACTGCCTATTCACCCCGCTATCATCCAGAAGGCGAGGTCAGTACAGTTGCATCAAAGCTGAGACCGAGAGACTGAAAAACAGCTTCTATCTCAAGGCCATCAGACTGTTAAACAACCATCACTAACATAGAGAGGCTGCTGCCAAGATACAGACCCAAATCTCTGGCCACTTTAATAAATGGAGTTAATAAAGGTATCACTAGCCACTTTAAATAACGCCACTTTAATAATGTTTACATACCCTACATTACTTATCTCATATGTTGTATTCTATACCATCTACTGCATCTTGCCTATGCCGCACGCCATCGCTCATCCATATATTTATCTGTACATGTTCTATTCATCCTTTTACATTTGTGTGTATTTGTGTGTATAAGGTAGTTGTTGT
Organism: Salvelinus namaycush; assembly: GCF_016432855.1. Classification (NCBI taxonomy): domain Eukaryota; kingdom Metazoa; phylum Chordata; class Actinopteri; order Salmoniformes; family Salmonidae; genus Salvelinus; species Salvelinus namaycush. The sequence goes on from NC_052316.1 coordinate 7,110,484, forward strand.
GAATTTGTTAGATTACTTGTTAGATATTGCTGCATAGTCTGAACTATAAGCACCAGCATTTCGCTACACTTGCATTAGCATCTGCTACCCATGTGTATGTGACCAATAAAATGTGATTTGATTTGATTTTGTCACCAGGCAGGCCAAAACTCCATCCCACCAAAACAGGCAGAAATTTCAGGCAGTCTTTTCAAACAGCTCTTACACTAAAAGGGCATTATCATTATTTTCACAATTTCACAGTATTATTCCAACCTCATGGCGTGGAAATATGTATAGAACACGGGAAATCTCGTTTTTTAATGCAGTGGGCCTTTAAGACTTATTCAAACTTGAATAATTAAAGAGTTTAATCAGGATGATACAATGTCCTAGCTTATAAAGATATTCACCAAACTAATGACTCAATTTCATCATCTATAATAACTAGGCCTAGCTTTGATCCAACGGAAGGTCCAATTCAAAGAGTTCTGACGGAATCAGATGTTAAAATAGATGATGAACATGTGTTTTTTTCCAGTACCTATGTTCACTTGGCATTAGATAATAATTGGCAAACCTTTCTCTACAGAAAAATGACAAGTGGATGAATATGACTATGGCCCATTTGAGAGCTGTGTGGTCCCTCAGTTGGATCTAATCCCTTCTCCCTCACACTTACAGTACTCTCTCCCCACTATGCAATGTTGAGTTGAAATGATTGACATCGTAATAGGCTCAGCTAAATTATGATAAGGTTAAATGAGAATTTAATCAGCTGTTTTTCCCCTCTACTCTAGGGCAAAATGAATAAACGTGATTTTTAACTAGACTGTGACTGGTGTGGGCTGGTTATACAGAAAATCGCTATAAGCTTCCCATTTGTGTGAGTGAGACATGTGTGTGTGAGTGAGACATGGCGAGAAAGGGAGTGCAAGAGAGCGAGGGACTGTGTTCATTTGGCAAGTTCCCAAAGGAAACATGCCTTCTAAACCTTTAATAGAGTTTTGTGTCTGACAAAAGCCTTTCTTCTTTCACTAGACCTGAAATTCATTTAGCACGGGAGCAACAGTAGAACCAGCCACTTTAACCGGAGGTCGTGACATGAGAGGAGAACCACAGGCAAAATACATATTTTATCACGGATACCTCCATGATGTTTGTTTGGTTGATCACAATCATTTTTAGACTGCAATGAAGTGTCCCAAACGGTATTGGGTAACCATCCAAAACGTTCATTCGTGGATCGACAGTCCCAAAGATAATGTAAGAGGTGATGATAGTTGTAGTGGCAAAATATGGTTAAAACTGTAACTAAGCAACAAAAAAAATGTTATTCTGCCCTTTTAGACCGTTAAAGGTAATGGAGGACGGGACATGCGTGTTTTGTCTTGTGGGAGCTCTACTCAGAGGATGAGTATTTGTCGGTGTGTTTTGTCGGATCCACTGAAGAAGGTGGAAAACAAATGCCTGTAATATATTTAATGCCCCAGATTGTGTTGTGGTGGCCTGGAGTGCACAATCGTTCATAAGGGCTTACCGTATCAAATAAATCAATCAATCAATATCAAATGCTTTAGTGGGCAATAAAACATGTGGCCGTCAGGGATGGCGGCTGCCGCCAATGGAGAGAAGAATACCCAGAGGGCCATTTGGGAAAGCTTTGGGACCCAGGAGAAAAGGGATATACATTTCACGGCAAATGAACTCGCCCTGCTGAATGCACAAAAGGCCACCGAGGTGATTATTTCTAGGGGCCCCACCTATGTGTCTTCCCTAGTCAGGGATGCTACAAGAGGCTATTTCTGCCTTTGTGGAGGGCTAGGGTAGTGGCGACTGGGGACAGGCCCCATAGGGTGACATTGTAGTAGTCACTGCTCAATGAGCAATTTTTTTATCCTTTTTTTACCAGGTAAATTCACTGAGAACACATTCTCATTGACAGCAACGACCTGGGAAATATTTACAGGGGAGAGGATGGGGTATGAATGAGCCAATTGGAAGCTAATTCATTCATTGTTGATGAAATAATATGTCACCCGGCAATAATCTCAGTCATGCGTCACCCACGGCGACAGAGTACGAAGTGAATCCGAGTTCAATACCTTGTACTAAATCGCTATGTTTTTTGGTAGTACTGTACTGACAATTATACAAATGAGGTTTTCATCGTATAGAGTCTGAGCTCGACCAAATGGTGCACAAAGGAAGTTATTTGCCATATAGGATATATAGTTGAATAAGCTTACTATGCATCAGCTACTAATTCCACTCTCACTCGTAGCGGGCCTCATCTCTCCCATCAACCTCATTTCATCAATAACAAGTGACGTAACTGTAGAGTCAATGGTCCTTCTCTGTGTTCTGTGGCTCGGCGCAAGTCCTCACTAATGTCTGTATGTCAGGCCTGGTGAAAGAGAGAAAAGAGGGTTGAGGGAGGGAGGCTGCATGAGTCTCTCTCAGTCAGGAGCTCTCTGACAGCTTGCATCCAGCAGTCCATGAGTCAGACGGGCCACATCTACATCAAAGCCTGGTACCTTCAAAGCGGGCATCCTCCGGGCAGCCGTCCAGATTGATACGCTTCCAACGAACTACCTTCCTGTAATCAAATGTTTGAAATATGTACAACAATGTAGGGTTTTTGTTTTGTTGAGAGAATTCTATTTTATTCGCATCCACAATATGGAGGAGGGTTCCGCATGATGTGAACTGAATCTCAGCAGGTTCATTACGCTACAAAGCCATATTATGTAATCACCGGTTGTAAAACACAGAGAGCACTCTGGCAAAGTAGAACGGGGAAATGATTCATTATGGCCGCCAGATTATGCGTTGATGAAGGAAATGGAAATGAGAGAAAGAGTATAGGCGTCTATCGCTTTATGCAACGTTGCTCATATCAATTTGTATCAATTTGTGTGTGTGCGCGTGCGTATAAGGCATTAGTTGATCTGGATGTGTGCACAATCCAAAGCAATAACCATCAAGCCCATATGAAAGCCACCAGATGGCTGTTGGATTAAAGTAACAGCCAATGATGACTAAGATTCCCCGGTGCAGCACATAATTGTATGTACTGCATGATATAAAACAGCTTTTCTAGTGGAATGTCTTCAATGAAACCACAAATCAAAGACGGACAAGCAAATGGTAAACAAATTGCTGTTTGGCTACCTAAATACAAGGTAAATGTGGCAACAGCTGACCCCTATTTGGAGATAAACCTATGAACAGAGTAAGACGATGCAGCAAAGCTTGAGAGAGCAGGGGCTTGGTAGCAGGCGCCTTGAACAACAGTTGGTTGCTAGGGATATACACAGGCAAGGCAATCAATAGAGCTCTCAGGATGGCGATATCTACAAGCAACAGTCACAGACCATCTCCAGAACCATATTCATAGGTAATGTGTTGGAGATAGTAATAATTCACACAGAATTTAATATAAACGGCACCTTTTGGAAAACAACAGCAACAGGAAATGTGAATTATTTGGTGGATTATAATTAGTGGACATTTTTGTTGGGGTTGATCAATTATTTGTTAGGGCAAATCAAGTCTGACATTTTAAAGTGGAAATGACAAACTTGAATAGCCTTTTTTAAGACTCAAATACACTGCAAGTTGACTTTTTTTTATGTGAGCTATACAGATGTACTATCTTAATTTGACCACTCTGCTAGCAGGAAATGCAAAGTATTAATGGCATAACTGCTACAAAGTCTGTGCTGAAATGTTAGTGCAGTTGGAAAGGTGGGAGATTTAACTGAACATTTTGGGAAAATAGCTTGCTGAATTGCGCAACTTCTGAAGGCTCCCAATGCTTTGGAACAATTGTACTTGAATTGGGAATGTTCAATGCTATATCAATTCTGCATATTATTTGATAATTTACCATTATGTGTGCAATACAATACATCAGACACTACTTTGGGCAAGACATCTGTTGTGTGCGCAGTGTGCATAGGGCCTACTTCCAGACTCCGTAGGCATCCTTTTAGCACACAAAGCAACGCAGCTGTACTTGCATGAGTAGAAAGCCAGGGAGAGGTGTGGAGGATGTATGCTAGGCGCAGCAATCCTGCTAGATTAGCACTCAGCCGCATGCCTCCACAGGGCCGGGAGACATGGATCACACTGGCAGGTGTGCTCAGAACACTGACTACATGTTAGCGGTGGCCAGATTCTCCGGCGCGATTACACCCCGGGAACACTCAAGCTGTGAAGCTCTCTGCCGCTCTTCTCACAGAGAGCTCCTCCGCCAGCCCTCCATCTCTCATCCCCGCCAGCCCGGCTTCTCCATCACATGCCCCACCACCGCCTCTTAGTTATCCCCCTCTGCTACTCCATCTTTACTGCTTTCACCATGCCTCCGCTTTGGAAAGGAAAGGAGATGAAATGACTAATGTACACGCTTCAAGATAGTAACTATAGACCGATGTTACGACTGAATTCGAACAGGAAAAAAATCTTGATTAGACCATGTGGGCTGCCATAACATCAAAGGGGTACATATAGCAGCTGACAGATGGGTACTGGCATTACGGCGGTCGGAAGATGAACCACCGAGTCCCTCATCTATAGCATACATTTCCATTTTCATGAGCTCCTGATTAAGAGAAGCGGGCGTCATGAGCGGTGAAATGAGCCGCTTTACATGCACAGCTCTGTGAGTGCATCACTTTTATCACTTACCTCTCCACATGCATGTCATCCCTCTATCCCTATTACCTACAGCATGAACGCGGGGCTGAACAACCATTGTATCTAGGACCAAACACAAGTTGGAGCAAGATAATACGATCGCATCCAAATATCGGGCATGACAAACCTGATATGTTATTCTACATATGACACCCGGTTATCTTTCCATCCTGATGTGCAGAACATTAATTGTAACCAGTGTTGGGTGTAACGCGTTTTCAAAGTATTAGGCCTCCTCAGGTTACTTTTTTGTTGTAATGAGTAAAGAGTAATTTAAAGCGTTAGTTTTTCAATTTAAGTAACCAGATACTTAGTTACTTTTCAAATAAGAAAGCTGATACTTTGACAATATTATTTGCCTTTTTCTTCGTTGGTACAAATAATAAAGAAAAAAAATCGGGTTCGCGCTCTTCCTGTTTCTCCACAAACGTTGTGGCGGGTAGCTGGTAGCTAGCTAGCTAGCGAGCTAGTGAGATGGCAGAGACAATAGTCAATAAATCATGGAGGTAATCTCATTACTTTGAATTGGTAGGGGAAAAGGACAGGAGCATCACTGTAAAATGGAAACTGTGATTTGCTATTTTGATATTGAACACTGCACTGTCGGGAAGGGCTTCACCGTACTTGTGCATGTGATAAATAAAACTTGAAATTACTGTGTGTTTCTGCATCAAAGTGTCTCGTCCATATGCATGTGTGTGTGTTTGGGTGAGGTGAGGGTTATTTCTAAGCGGTTCACAGCAGGCGGTACCTCAATCATCTTGCCTCAGCCACCCCTGTGCCCCGGCTGTTAAATTACACCCCAGCAGCCCAACACCAGGTCTCAGCATCCAGCCTGCAATTCCAGATGTGGACCCCTACCGGGCCTTGTGGCTCCCTTTCCTCCGCACCAGACTATACCGCTGGGAAAACGCACCCAGCTGGAAGTGCACTTGAACACAGAGTGCAGTTGTCCTTTATTATGTGTCACATGTTTGCTGTGTCCTTTGCTCAGTATGAAACAGAGGTCGGGGACCTATATATCTCCTTCAATTTCATAAGGGTTCAAAAAAAACTGATTGATTGCTCTTAATGATATGCCTTAAAAGAGATGTGGGTAAAATGTGATTTTACCCAGTACCCCCACCCCCCCTGACAGCACCCCCCCAACCCGTGGCCATGCTGATTACGTGACCTTTCATAAGATATAGACAGCTAGTCAGTAGTAAATTGAAAAAAATGTCTCAAGATTGACATACTGCACATTTGGAAAGTATTCAGACCACTTTTTTTCCTCATCAATCTACACACAATACCCCATAATGACAAAGTGAAAACAGGTTTTTACACATTTTTGCAAATGTATTACAAAAAACAGAAATACATTATTTGCATAAGTATTCAGACCCTTTGCTATGAGACTCAAAACGTAGCTCAAGTGCAACCTGTTTCCATTGAGATGTTTCTACAACTTGATTGGAGTCCACCTATCGTAAATTCAATTGATTGGACATGATTTGAAAAAAGTTCCCTACGGTGAAGCATGGTGGTGGCAGCATTTTTCAGCGGCAGGGACTGGGAGACTAGTCAGGATCGAGGGAAATATGAACGGAGCAAAGTACAGAGAGATCCTTAATGAAAACCTGTTCCAGAGCGCTCAAGACCTCAGACTGGGGCAAAGGTTCACCTTCCAACAGGACAACGACCCTAAGCACACAGCCAAGACAACGCAGGAGTGGCTTCGGGACAAGTCTCTGAATGTCTTTGAGTGGCCCAGCCAGAGCCCAGACTTGAACCCAATCGAACATCTCTGGAGAGACCTGAAAATAGCTGTGCAGCAACGCTCCCCATCCAACCTGACAGAGCTTGAGAGGATCTGCAGAGAAGAATGGGAGAAACTACCCACATACAGATGTGCCAAGCTTGTAGCGTCATACCCAAGAAGACTCGAGACTGTAATCGCTGCCAAAGGTGCTTCAACAAAGTACTGAGTAAAGGGTATAAATGTGATATGTCAGTTGTTTGTTTTTTTATACATTTGCAAAAAAATCAAAAAACCTGTTTTTGATTCGTCATTATGGGGTATTGTGAGTAGATTGTTTAGGGGAAATAAAAACAATGTAATACATTTTAGAATAAGGCTGTAACGTAACAAAACATGGAAAAAGTCAAGGGGTCTGAATACTTTCCGAATGCACAATATCTAACGCAAGTATCAAATTAAAAGAAAATGTACATCCAATAATCCAAGTATATCAGATATCTGCCTGGCTGTCAGACTTGGTAGTGTACACTCTTTTAGATGCTGATCATACGTACAGGCATCTTCAAGGCCGAGACATAATACAATCCATGTATAGTATTGTCTATTTCCCAAGGCTTTAGTGCTTTTTATTTTCAACAAATCAGACATGTATGAATGAGTAGTTATGTAACGCTGTATACACTGTAGGACATGCGTCCAAATTGTGTGATGGATAATGGTAATTTGACGCATGAATTGAATTCGGATTCAATCTACACAATGAGTGAGTCAGAGGATTTGTAGAACTGGGACATTTAGTGTGTGGTGTCTTTTTTTTTAACAAAGAAAAGCATCTGCCTGCCCCACATCGTTCCTCATTAGTGGCCTTGCCTCATTATTGGGAGTCAGAAGTGCGCTGGGTGCATTCTGGGTGACTGCAGTGGGCCCGAGTGCGGGAACAGATGCTCCTGCGAGTCCTTCAGGAGCCATGTAAAACGATAAAGAAACCATCTGATTGCTCCTGCTGTCAAGCTCCTGCTCTTTGCTCTCTCCTCTCCATCCTGCATATTCGGTCTTCCCACCCTCTCTTTGGCCACTCTCTCCTCTCGCTGGTCTCCCCACCTGAGCTGGTGGTCTCAAGCGAGGCCGGTAGAGTCACAGAGGTCATCTTTGTTATGTTTTGTCGAACAAGCTGTGAGGAATTCGGATCAGCTACGGCTCATAACAATGCACAGAAAAGTTGTGTCAGGCCGTGCTGAAGTACAGGTACACAGCAGGGAAGGGAAAGGTTGGCAGTGATGGCAGTAGATACAACAAAGCCTCAGAATCTTCTAGATGAGCAACTAATGAGGGAAGAACAAAGTAGAAGCAGGTAAAGGGAATGCAGCCAGGGCCTCTGCAGGTTACCAGGTCTCAAGTACGTCAGAGATGCAGAAGAGCAGCAGGTGGGTGGAAAAGTTAAAATATTAAAAGCAGAGATACACCTCGCGAGATAGCGTGCATTTAAAAAGCCTACGATTGGGGGATACTAATCAAAGTGCCATCGCTCATCCTTTAGGGGAAGCGGGGGAGCGACCCCCTGATGTCAGCCACAGTACCAAGCATCCACTCAGGGAGCAAACATGAGCTTGGGTCATCTCCAGGTGTGTGATCAGGGAACGCATCTAGGCAGGAGTTTGTCACTTTGAAGAGGGAAGATTTCCAATCTCTTTTGATAAATCCCAGTGGCTTTGGGAAGTAATACCTAACAACTTGTTAAGATGACTTCAATGATTATTTTTAATAACACAGAGGGAGAAGGGGTTGGATTAAGTGTCATTAAGGAGGGGCATAAAGAGGCAGAATGGCCGCCAATCAAATAAAACACGAAATTGGTCGTTTAAACCACACGCAGACCTCTCTTAACAAAATTGTGTAAACGTGTTCTGAAAACATCCACCGCAATGTGCTGTAGCGTATCGCTACACCGCATTGCTCTGCGTCAGCTCGAGTTGTTTAGAAGCATGTCAAATATCCGGCCTGGTCCCTTCAGCTGAGAACAAACAAATACCCACAGTACACAAGGTTGATCTCCATTATATGAGAATAGATTAACCGAGTAAACAACACTGTACACGTATAGTGTGTGTTTCCCGTAATATTACAATGTAGCATTACATGTATGAAAAATCATCCCATAGCTGTCAGTTTTAATATTAGATTGATACATAATTCACCCAGTGCATTGCCCCATTATTTTAACTCTTGGCTTGATGTTGATGTCATCATCTCCATCAGTCTTTTCTTACTCTTCAATTCATTAATCAGGGCTTTTCCATGCCTCATTGAGCTGCTCCAGGACCATAGCATTTGTCTGAACTGAGAGGACACGAAGACATCCCAGCACAACCCACAAGGGAGGAGGAAGTTGTAAGCAAAGGAATGAGGCAGAATGACAGTGTTTTGGTGAGCAGACTGAGTATAGTACATATTTTGTCCTTACAACACACAGTTAGATTATGTACTACAATTCACAGGAATAACATGTGCATTGTGAAAACATCCTACACGGCCATAGTAAAAGGTTGCCACCACATGGAACGTCGCTAACGATGAGATTTCCTGACGTGTGGAATGTCATACGCAGGAAATAACATTTGGTAACGTGTGAACAACGCCAGACACTTAGTACATCCCATTCTCATTGTGTACATCATCAGGTTTTGTTGAGAGGTTGGCCTTGACATTCTTAGAGGCAAAGTCTACATTTCACCCCACATGTAACAAAGCTAAAAGACGGAAGTTCTCCCCAGCTGTTGGTTTTTACAGTAAGTGGGTGGCCAGCCAGCCGTCAAGCCAGAACAAACACGTTTGGTCAAAATAACACACATCTTTTATTCAACCAATCAGCTAAATGGAAACACTTGGTAGGTGAGATTCAAGTCCCACCTGTAACATGATGCTACATTTGTGAAAACTATGCCAAATGGTTTGCTTTAACCCATTAAAATGGATGGGATAAAATCCCATAAGTACAGAGGTGGACAACTTTTTCTTCACATCCAGAGAGGAAAAACACATTTCCAGATGGCACGGGATAAAAAAAAAAAGAAAACTAAAGAAAACACCAACAACAGTGAGAGACGGAGCAAGGAAAATCCATAAATCCATAAATGAGGATGAGACTAGCGGGCTGGCAAAGTTGTTCGGCCCCAACATGTTTCCTGTGTGGCGATCGATCGGTGTAGTGATTAATGAAGTTGTCGCAGAGAGGAAAGAGTTGCTCTCTCTCTTCTCTTATCAGGCAGGCTCTCAGTGAGTACACTGCATCTGTTTCCCAACGGAAGAAACACCCCTGACACACAGAGGAGCTGAAACATCCGTATGTGAGGAGGAACAGGGGTGGTCTTCCCAGTAAGAGCTACAAAGGACTTCGAAGAGGTGCAAGTTCAGCTAGCTGTAGTTGACAGGTATGGACCCCCGGTTCATAGACGCCCATTGTACAGCTAGACTGGAAAGCTAAATAATGAGTTATTGGGCTTGTCTTCAGGTGGGTTTTACCAATGCAAGTGTTTGACAAAAATGATGTGTGTTTTTATTGTGTTTTTTAGTATTAAGTGTTTTTATTCGTTCATAATCAGTGATGAACAAAGCATGTTTTTCTCTGGCCTTAAATGATAATTTGTTAAATGTTTATTTAACCCTTATTTTACCAGGTAAGTTGACTGAGAACACATTCTCATTTATAGCAACGACCTGGGGAATAGTTACAGGGGAGAGAAGGGGGGATGAATGAGCCAATTGTAAGCTGAGGATGATCAGGTGACCGTGATGGTATGAGGGACAGCTGGGAATTTAGCCAGGATACCGGGGTTAACACCCCTACTCTTACGATAAGTGCCATGGGATCTTTATTGACCACAGAGTCAGGACACCCGTTTAACATCCAATCCAAAAGACAGCACCCTACACCTGGCAATGTCCCTAATCCCTGCCCTGGGGACATTTTATTTATTTTTTACCAGTCTCCTACTGGCCCTCCAACACCACTTCCAGTAGAATCTGGTCTCCCATCCAGGACCAACCCTGCTTAGCTTCAGAAGCAAGCCAGCAGTGGGATGCAGCGTGGTATGCTGGATAAGGAATAGCCTACCCTGTATCATTCTGTATTCGTTTCTTACAGGGAGGTACCACTTGGGCGTGTGTTGGAAACTATTCATGTTTTTCAAACCACATGGTGCACTGTAACATTATTATACTCAGCAAGTGTGACACCATTCCCGGTGTCTGAGACAGACACCCTGGTGGGATATTTTCCCAGCACAGGGTTGCTGTTCATCTTCAACTTCACTAAAACATGCTCATCTGTAGTTCTCGAACGGTTCCCAAAACTTTGCCAAACTCTTAAACCACCGTCATTCCACTCCCCGAGGATTGCCAGCTAACGAAAAACACGGAGTCAAATCCAGAGACAGCAAAAGAGTTGCAGCAAAAAGGCAATGGGAGTCGGCCCTAAAAATAGACAACAAGAACCACCAACCTTCACCCGAATCGAGGGAGAAAAGGAAGAATAAAGGAGCAGAAATCCATTCAGCGGGATTGGACATGAAAAAGTGGCAGTAGGTCTGAGCGTGTGCAGGAATTGAAAGGGAGGCTTTCTGTGAAGCAGGAGGCTGAGGCTCCTCTCCAGAGACACACTGCAGTGCTGTTTGGGGTTTTCATCGGGAACCACTGCCTGCTCTTTAATGAAAACTATATTTCACACCAAAAGCGATGAAACCGCTCACACAGACACTCATACGCCTTCTCACACGCTAGGCGTCTGCTTTTTTCTTGTCTCCCGAAGCACCCATCCTCTACCCACGTTGGCACGCGTGAGAGTGGCAGCCTTTGATTAGGCTCAGGCAGAGAACTTGTTTGTTCGAGAAGGATGCATGATCGCTTGGTGCTTTGCTTCATTTGTCTGAGGACTTGGAATGTCACTCAAGATATGGGATGTAGACCCAACACTGGTTCATTCATTGTCTCTTGTCTTGTTAATGGAGTGGTCATAAAAGATCTCCATAATTGATGTCAAATGTAACATCAGGTAATTGTCTATCTATGACAACCGAACCCTACACTTATGATCACAGCCTTTTTTCAAGGTTGACATGGGGAATTTTTAAAGCTTTGACTGAATCAGTTCATGCTTGTTAATTCACCCCAGAAGTAGGGACGGAAGCAAGAGTTACAGTAGCTCCGCTATGCCATGCTCTGAGCTCATTGCCTCCTCTTACTTGCGTTGGGGGATAACTGTCCTCTCTTGTTTTCAATCATCAAGAACAGATCGGACCAGAGGCCTAAAACCCATCTCATCCGTTGTCACGGTGATGGGTACTCTTAAACGGTGGAGCTGCGATGTCCCACTGAAATCAGATCACAGCCTGACATCCCAAAGTGGATCGTCGTCCCACTTGTGTAGATGACATCTAAGATCAAAGGGGAACACAATGTGAAAGTATCTCTCTATATATTGCATATCCCAAGCTATTGCAATGTGCAAGCGCTCTGACACAACTTATCTAGCGCAGATTATCCACTCAAGCAGAGGTGAGCATGTTTAGCAGGTCACTAATCCATCAAGAACATTGTGACAACCCATCCGAAGCCAAAACAGAGCTACTTCACAAACCCGCCTGTATGTTTGTTCGTTTTCAGACTTGGAGAGAAAGAGAGAGAGAGAGAGAGAGAGAGCGAGAGAGAGAGAGAGAGCGAGAGAGAGAGAGAGAGAGAGAGAGAGAGAACCTTGGGAGTCTCTTAAAAAGGGAAGAAGACAGACACACACTAGTCAAAAGCTCACAATTAGGTTGAGGGAATATTTTGAATCTGCACCACTAGTTCAATGGCGAGGCAACTCGTCACGGCACCACAATGCCTCGCTCTAGCAGGGCTGTCAGAGATAAAGCCTATAACTCGTCTGACACATCGAGGTCCTTTGAACTTGACATGTCTTCATTCAGCCTAATATGCACCAGAAACCTTGCTGAGAAAGTCTAATTGTAGGGGGGAAATGAGACGGGGTGAGAACTGTGACAACAAGACCTAGTCTGCCGCTACAACACTCGCTTGAGGTTTCAAAGACTTTCCCCCGGTGTCCTGCGGCAGGTGTCCGTAAACGCCTCATTTGTTCCTCAGATATATATTTTCACTACAACCGGAGAGCTTGTGCAAGAAATTAAAGGGAGGCTTTCTGTGCATCAGGAGGCTGAGGCTCCTCTCCAGAGACACACTGCTGCGCATGTTTGGGGTTTTCATCGGGAACCGCTGCTTGCTCTTTAATGAAAACATTATTTCACAACACAGGCGATGAACCCACTCACACAGAGACACCTACGCCCTCTCTCACGCTAGGCATCTGCTTTTGTTCTCCCCCTGAAGCACCCACCCTCTACCCACGTTGGTACGCGTGAGAGTGGCAGCCTTTGATTAGGCGCAGGCAGAGAACTTGTTTGTTCGAGAAGGATGCATGATCGCTTGGTGCTTTGCTTCATTTGTCTGAGGACTTGGAATGTCACTCAAGATATGGGATGTAGATCCAACACTGGTTCATTCATTGTCTCTTGTCTTGTTAATGGAGTGGTCATAAAAGATCTCCATAATTGATGTCAAATGTAACATCAGGTAATTGTCTATCTATGACAACCGAACCCTACACTTATGATCACAGCCTTTTTTCAAGGTTGACATGGGGAATTTTTAAAGCTTTGACTGAATCAGTTCATGCTTGTTAATTCACCCCAGAAGTAGGGACGGAAGCAAGAGTTACAGTAGCTCCGCTATGCCATGCTCTGAGCTCATTGCCTCCTCTTACTTGCGTTGGGGGATAACTGTCCTCTCTTGTTTTCAATCATCAAGAACAGATCGGACCAGAGGCCTAAAACCCATCTCATCCGTTGTCACGGTGATGGGTACTCTTAAACGGTGGAGCTGTGATGTCCCACTGAAATCAGATCACAGCCTGACATCCCAAAGTGGATCGTCGTCCCACTTGTGTAGATGACATCTAAGATCAAAGGGGAACACAATGTGAAAGTATCTCTCTATATATTGCATATCCCAAGCTATTGCAATGTGCAAGCGCTCTGACACGACTTATCTAGCGCAGATTATCCACTCAAGCAGAGGTGAGCATGTTTAGCAGGTCACTAATCCATCAGGAACATTGTGACAACCCATCTGAATCAAAAAACAGAGCTACTTCACAAACCCGCCTGTGTGTTTGTTCGTTTGCAGACTTGGTGAGAGCAAGAGTGAAGCTTGGGAGTCTCTTGCAAAGGGAAGAAGACAGACACACACTCGTCAAAAGCTCCAAAGTAGGTTGAGGGGAATAATACGAATCTGCACCACTAGTTCAATGGCGAGGCAACTCGTCACGGCACCACAATGCCTCGCTCTAGCAGGGCTGTCAGAGACAAAGCCTATAACTCGTCTGACACATCGAGGTCCTTTGAACTTGACATGTCTTCATTCAGCCTAATGTGCAACAGAAACCTTGCCGAGGAAGTCTAATTGGAGGGGGAAATGAGACGGGGTGAGAAGTGTGACAAAAACACCTAGTCTGCCGCTATAACACTCGCTTGAGGTTTGAAAGACTTTCCCCCGGGTTTCCCGCGGCAGGTGTCCGTAAACGCCTCATTTGTTCCTCAGATTGATTCTTGACTTCAACCGGATTGAGAAGGATTGGTCGTGTGGGTGTGGATTCTGTGGCTTTCTCCCGCTTTGTCGTTCTGTTCAACCAACGCCATTGTCGGTTTATGTTTCGCCTACATGGCATCCCGTTGAAAACGTTTACCACACAAGCAAAACCCTGTCAGGGTAATTCCATAACACAGTTTGACGGTTCTTCCTGGATTTATTTAAATGAAGCAAGATAATCTGCCATCGTACTCATTTTCTCAGTTTGAAATTCTAAGCATGAGAGGACAAAGGGCTCTTTGGTGAGGGTGGATTCTTCTTTAGCCGGCACACTGGCACTGATGCTGTGGTGTTCTCCCATCGGAATCGGAGGTTAATTTAGAGTTCCTTCCAAACTCATAGAGAACTTTTTACCAAATAACCAAGGTGCAAGGACTTGGAAATGCTTTTAATTCAAATCAAATCAAATCAAGTTTATTTTATATAGCCCTTCGTACATCAGCTAATATCTCGAAGTGCTGTACAGAAACCCAGCCTAAAACCCCAAACAGCAAGCAATGCAGGTGTAGAAGCACGGTGGCTAAATTAAATTGGCTCCTGAAGAGAAGTGTGACACTGTGCACATTAATACAGTCCATTACTTTTGTTTCCACATTATTCCAATGTTGAAGGCTGTAACTTTAGATCAAATTTAAAAAAAGCTTATTCACTACTTCGAGACTATTCAAATTCACTATTTACACATTCAGTTACTAAAATCACTGCATCGCATGCCTTTTAGATAAATGGTGATGAATATATATACATATTTTTATCCTCTCCACACAGAGAGAGTTGTGGTGAATCTTGATTTGGAGGTGGTGGAGGGTCATGCTATTTTCAGTAAATCTAGGACACGTGCTGTTTTCTTGATTCTTGCTATGGTTACTGAGTCTGACAGTAGTACAGGCTCTCTCTCCCTCTCTAGGTCTCTCGCCTCCCGGTCTGTTGAGTCCCAGTGCTGACCGTCTGAAAGCAGAGGCCATTCATCCTCCCCGCCCTGTGTTGTTAACCTTGCTAAAACGCATGCACATCACTCACTAAGCACATCCAACTTGTACAGTTTAGAGAGTGCCCTGACAGATCACAACATGCATAGGGGCCTTCTGCTCATCCCCCACGGCTGTGTATTGTGTTGGTGTTTTCTTTCCCCCATCTGTCTCTTTATGTACCTCAGTTGCTTTCTCACAGCCTACAAGGTGGTGTGGTGTGTGTGTGTGTGTGTGTGTGTGTGTGTGTGTGTGTGTGTGTGTGTGTGTGTGTGTGTGTGTGTGTGTGTGTGTGTGTGTGTGTGTGTGTGTGTGTGTGTGTGTGTGTGTGTGTGTGTGTGTGTAACCTCTTGTCTTCACATTGTACCCTCACATGGAATTGAAAGTAGATCCATATACAGTAGCGCGTACCGGAAGGGCCAACAGTGAAAAGTACACTAGTCTACTCAACGCAATGTTCTGTGAGAAAATAATAAACGGAGGTAACAAGAAATTATTTTACAGGAGAATCGGCATGCCTTGAAAATACCTGGGTTAAACTCAAGTTTCCCCAGTCTGTTTGAAGGCAATGCATTACGGCCACTGAACTGAGAGAAAACCATTCCCAAAATACATCCATGCACAGCGGAGATAATACCTGATCTGGATCTGGTCCCATTGGGCAACAAATTAATACTCTTAAATCAATTTAGTCTGAAACCAAATGAATGACAATTAAATCAGCGGTGAGGGCCTGTGTTTTGTTTTATAGCTATTCTGAACAAGCCAAGTGTTCTGGATAGTCTCCAGACAGAAAAGTATTCCATTAGGAGTCAAAATAAGTGGTTTGTCATGACTAAGTGAAAATATGGATGAAATGTTTATGGATGAAATGTTTTCCATATACATCATTTATAAACAAACAAGGCCATGAGATAAAACGGTGTGTTTTAAGCAAGGTTGAGTTGAATGCAAGTTTCATAACATCAGCAACGAAAAGCATCATTTACTTGGCTTCTGCTTCTACAAAAGTCAAATGACTTGTTTTGCACAATAAGGAGGATAACCTTTTACAACTATAATGAAACCATGCCAAGCTCCCCGCAAAAGCACCATGGTGACTGTTTTCTAGCTGGTTACTGGAAATCAACAGAAAAGAAAACAATTCAACAATTTTATTTTCTTCAATAAAATAACGAGCTCAGTCCCGGCGTCGGAAAAGGTCACGCCTTTATCTAAGCCTCCAAAGTGAAGCGCGTTGAGGACACGTGAAAAGGATCCAAATGAACAAGTCAAATGAGAGTCCCTCAACACTACTCTTACACTACTCTTTATATCGAAATGGCACAAATTAGCCTTCACGTGTAGGCTATGTCTACTTTCATCAACAGCTCAGAATAAGAATCCTCTGTTGTGCTTCAGTAATCAGATCTACTGTATACTGGATGACATCCATATCTCCACGAGATCCCAAGTGTGTCTATACCCACAGGTAAGATGAAAGAACAGCTGTTTCCCCTTTGCAACAAAAAAAAAAGGACAGAAAATCAGCTGCCACTAGGAGGAGGAAGTGTCGGCTGTAGAGACAAGGGTTGAAGCATTGCTGCTGCTGGGTGGCTATCTCGCGGTGCCATCACTCTGAATAAACACTGCACGCTTCGATTAAACATGATCAAAGCCTTGGGAGGCTGATTGTGATTCCGCTATTGGGGTTGCCTCAACTGGAAGATTGGGAGCTAGCCATGTCACGGGGGATTCGGTTGAGGGAGCAAAGAAACATGGCTGACAATACAACCGAGAGTATTCAACGGACATCCGGCTAATCCGAGGACAGAAACAACAGCCAACCGTTATGGTGGTCAACCTTGAGGTCGCCTTTCAAGGTGACGTGGGAGTGCGTTGTTAATGAACAGAAATCCTGTCGCGTCAAAGCCCTTTGTGCTTCTCAGAGGCCTGTGAAGCTTCACCCCTGGCCTTCCTGAAGGGTAAGCTCGCTAAAGGTGGGATGTACCAAAGACTAACGATACAGGGGGTGGCCTGGCCAGAAGCAGAGTGAAGGATCTGCTCTTCCTGAAGGGAATGGTAATGCATATAGCTGAAGGATGCTGAGGTGTAACGGATAGCGTTATGCAACATATAGCCACCATGTATCTGTGTGTCTGATTGTATGTCTGTGTAACTGTGTGTCTGTGCGTGTAAGTGGGTGTCTGTGCGTGTGTTTGTGTAACTGTGTGTCTGTGCGTGTGTCTGTGTAACTGTGTGTCTGTGCGTGTGTTTGTGTAACTGGGTGTCTGGGTAACTGTGTCTGAGCAACTGTGTCTGAGCGTGTGTCTGTGTAACTGTGTGTCTGTGCGTGTCTCTGTGTAACTGTGTGTCTGTGTGAATTTCTGTGTAACTGTGTGTCTGTGCAACTGTGTGTCTTTGCGTGTGTCTGTGTAACTGTGTGTCTGTGCGTGTCTCTGTGTAACTGTGTGTCTGTGCGTGTGTCTGTAACTGTGTGCCTGTGCGTGTGCGTGTGTCTGTGTAACTATTTGTCCGTGGTGTGCCTGTTTAACCGTCTGTGTGCCTGTGCGTGCGTCTGTGTAACCGTGTGTCTGTGCATGTGTCTGTGTCACTGTGTGTCTGTGTGTAACTGTGTGTATGTGTGAATGTGTGTCTGTGCGTGTGCCTGTGTAACTGTGTATCTATACGTGTGTCTGTGTAACTGTGTAACTGTGTAACTATGTGTCTGTGCGTATTTCTGTGTAACTGTGTGTCTGTGTAACTGTGTCTCTGTGTGACTGTGTCTCTGTAACTGTGTCTCTGTTTGTCTGTGTAACTGTGTATCTGGGTGTCTGTGCGGGTGTTTGTGTGTCTGTGCAGGTGTCTGTGTAACTGTGTGTCTGTGTAACGGTGTGTGTGTGTCTGTGTAACTGTGTGTCTGAGCGTGTGTCTGTGTAACTGTGTGTCTGTGCGTGTGTCTGTGTAACTGTGTGTCTGAGCGTGTGTCTATCTAACTGTGTGTCTGTGCGGGTGTCTGTGTAACTGTGTGTCTGAGCGTGTGTCTGTGTGACTGTGTGTCTGTGCGGGTGTCTGTGTAACTGTGTGTCTGAGCGTGTGTCTGTGTAACTGTGTGTCTGAGCGTGTGTCTGTGTAACGGTGTGTCTGTGTGACTGTGTGTCTGTGTGTATTTCTGTGTAACTGTGTGTTTGTGTAACTGTGTGTCTGTGTGTGTGTCTGTGTAACTGTGTGCATGTGTTTGTGTGTCTGACTGTGTGTCTGTGTAACTATGTGTATGGTGTGTGTCTGTGTAACTGTGTGTGTGTCTGTGCGTATTTCTGTGTAACTGTTTGTCCGTGCATGTGTCTGTGTAACTTTGTGTCTGTGCGTGTGTCTGTGTAACTGTGTGTCTGTGTACCTGTGTGTCTGTGCGTGTGTCTGTGTAACTTTGTGTGTGTGTGTCTGTGTAACGGTGTGTCTGTGTACCTGTGTGTCTGTGTAACTGTGTGTCTGTGTAACGGTGTGTCTGTGTAACGGTGTGTCTGTGTACCTGTGTGTCTGACCGTGTGGCTGTGTAACTGTGTGGCTGTGTAACTGTGTGTCTGTGTACCTGTGTGTCTGACCGTGTGGCTGTGTAACTGTGTGGCTGTGTAACTGTGTGTCTGTGTAACTGTGTGTCTGTGTAACCGTGTGTCTGTGTACCTGCGTGTCTGACCGTGTGTCTGTGTAATTGTGTGTCTGTGTAACGGTGTGTCTGTGTAACCGTGTGTCTGTGCGTGTGAGAAGTTATTTCTCAGATGCGGGGTCAGATGCAATCTTTTAATGACACAAGCACCAGCCCCCCTTTATTTATAGCCATCCACAGGCTGCAGGCAACAGATTCAGCAAGGATAAGGACTGGCACTGCTGCAAGTGACCTTGTAACATGACAATACCAGGACCATCACACACCATGACCCCCCCCCCCCCCCCCCCCCATCTCACACACACACAGCACATGACACATGGCACATGACAGCGAATGGTGCTGGAGAGGATGGCTGCCGTTTTACGGGCTCCGAACCAACTGTGCTATTTTGTTAGGTTTCTTGCCTTGTTGGTAACTTATTTTGTACAGAATGTTGCTGCTACCATCTCTTATGACCGAAAATCGATTTTCGACATCAGAACAACAATTACTCACCTCGAACTGAACAAAGATTTTTTAATGAGTCCGACGCGAAGGATATACTGCTTTGGCGAGACAAGGCCCAAATCCCTGTCATCGCATACCGCCCCAACAGATCCACAGATGACGCAATCTCAATCGCACTCCACACTGCCCTTTCCCACCAATTTTTTAAATGTATTTTTCATTTCACCTTTATTTAACCAGGAAGGCCAGTTGAGAACAAGTTCTCATTTACAACTGCGACCTGGCCAAGATAAAGCAAAGCAGTGCTACAAAAACAGCAACACAGAGTTACACATGGGATAAACAAACGTACAGTCAATAACACAATAGAAAAATCTATATACAGTGTGTGCAAATGTAGTAAGATTAGGGAGGTAAGGCAATAAATAGACCATAATGGCGAAATAATTACAATTTAACATTAACACTGGAGTGATAGATGTGCAGATGATGATGTGCAAGTAGAGATACTGGGGTGCAAAAGAGCAAAAATAAATAACAATATGGGGATGAGGTAGTTGGGTGGGCTATTTACAGATGGGCTGTGTACAGGTGCAGTGATCGGTAAGCTGCTCTGACAGCTGATGCTTAAAGTTATTGAGGGAGATATAAGTCTCCAGCTTCAGTGATTTTTGCAATTTGTTAGTCATTGGCAGCAGAAAACTGGAAGGAAAGGCAGCCAAAGGAGGAGTTGGCTTTGGGGATGACCAGTGAAATATATCTGCTGGAGCGCGTGCTACAGGTGGGTGTTGCTATGGTGACCAGTGAGCTGAGAAAAGGCAGGGCTTTACCTAGCAAAGACTTATGATGATGACTTGGAGCCAGTGGGTTTGGCGACGAATATGAAGCGAGGACCAGCCAACGAGAGCATACAGTTTGCACGTTGTGGGTAGTATATGGGGCTTTGGTTACAAAACGGATGGCACTGTGATATACTACATCCAATTTGCTGAGTAGAGTGTTGGGGGCTAGTTTGTAAATGGCATCGACGAAGTCAAGGATCGGTAGGATAGTCAGTTTTACGAGGGTATGTTTAGCAGCATGAGTGAAGGAGGCTTTGTTGCGAAATAGGAAGCCGATTCTACATTTAATTTCAGATTGGAGATGCTTAATGTGAGTCTGGAAGGAGAGTTTACAGTCTAACCAGACACCTAGGTATTTGTAGTTGTCCACATATTCTAAGTCAGAACTGTCCAGAGTAGTGATGATAGTCGGGCGGGCGGGTGCGGGCAGCGATTGGTTGAAGAGCATGCATTTAGTTTTACTTGCATTTAAGAGCAGTTGGAGGCCACAAAAGGAGTGTTGTATAGCATTGAAGCTCGGCTGGAGGTTTGTTAACACAGTGTCCAAAGATGGGCCAGATGTATACAGAATGGTGTCGTCTACGTAGAGGTGGATCGGAAAATCACCAGCAGCAAGAGCAACATCATTGATATATCAGAGAAAAGAGTCGGCCCGAGAATTGAACCCCGTGGCACCCCCATAGAGACTGCCAGAGGTCCGGACAACAGGCCCTCCGATTTGACATACTAAACTCTATCTGAGAAATAGTTGGTGAACCAGCCGAGGCAGTCATTTGAGAAACCAAGGCTGTTGAGTCTGCCGTTAAGAATGAGGTGATTGACAGAAAGACTTGGACAGGTCGATGAAGATGGCTGCACAGTACTGTATTTTATCGATGGCGGTTATGATATCGTTTAGGACCTTAAGCGTGGCTGAGGTGCACCTATGACCAGCTCGGAAACCATATTGCATAGCGGAGAAGGCACGGTGGGATTCGAAATGGTCGGTGATCTGTTTGTTAACTTGGCTTTCGAAGACTTTAGAAAGGCAGGGCAGATATACTGTAGGTCTGTAACAGTTTGGGTCTAGAGTGTCTCCCTCTTTGAAGAGGGGGATGACCGCGGCAGCTTTCCAATCTTTGGGGATCTCAAACAATACAAAAGAGAGGTTGAACAGGCTGGCAATAGGCAATATGGGTTGCAACAATTGCGGCGGATAATTTTAGAAAGAGAGGGTCCAGATTGTCTAGCCCAGCTGATTTGTAGGGGTCCAGATTTTGCCCTTTCAGAACATCAGCTATCTGGATTTGGGTGAAGGAGAAGCTGGGGGGCTTGGGCAAGTTGCTGCGGGGGGTGCAGAGCTGTTGGCCGGGATAGGGGTATCCAGGTGGAAAGCATGGCCAGCCGTAGAAAAATGCTTATTGAAATTCTCGATTATTGTAGATTTATCGGTGGCGACAGTGTTTCCTAGCCTCAGTGCAGTGGGAAGCTGGGAGGAGGTGTCTTATTCTCCATGGACTTTACAGTCTCCCAAAACTTTTGGGAATTTGTGCTACAGGATGCAAATTTCTGTTTGAAAAAGCTAGCCTTTGCTTTTCTAACTGACTGTGTACTGTATGTTGGTTCCTAACTTCCCTGAAAAGTTGCATATCGTGGGGGCTACTCAATGCTAACGCAGTACGCCACAGGATGTTTTTGTGCTGGTCAAGGGCAGTCAAGTCTTGGGTGAACCAAGGGCTATATCTGTTCTTAGTTCAATTTATTTAAGATGGTGAGGAAAGCACTTTTTTTTTTTTTATATATTTTATTTTTGCATTTTCCAATTAACAACATTCAAGACAAACGTGAAAAGATATTAGACAACAATAGGACAAAGTGACAATAACAGATGAGCATAACAAAGAAAGAAAAAATAAAACAAATTATAATTATATATACAGACATACAATAAAAAAAAAATTATAATGAGACATTGGATCATATGGTCACCTGCCGTAGGCTACATATTATACGTTACGTGTGAAACATTATATAAGGATAATATAGAGATTCATTCAATGTGATGTGGGGGGAGATTCTCCATATAGTCAATAAAAGGTTGCCAAATTCTGTAAAATGTATTTAACTTATTCCTCAAGCGGTAAGTAATTTTCTCCAGTGGGATACAACTATTAACTTCTGATAGCCACATTGCAACTGGCAGGGGGGAATCCATTTTCCATTTCAAGGCGATACATTTCTTGGCAATCGCTAGCAATATTTCTGTTAGCTTTATAGTATGGCTTTGCCTAAGATTGGTGTTAGTAAAGTTGCCCAGTAGACAGACCTCCGGGTCTAGAGGGAATGCAACCCCATGAATTGAGGATATGGTATCGCATACCCCCTGCCAGAAACCGTGTAGTTTTGAACACTGCCAAGTGGAATGGAGGAATGTTCCTTCATCTGAGCCACATCTAAAACATAGGGAGGAGATATCAGGGTTGAACTTGTGCAGTCTAGATGGGGTGATATAGAGCTGATGGAGGAAATTAAACTGGATCAGTCTGTATCTGGAGTTCAATGTGGATGTAACACCATCCCTGCATAGGTCACTCCATAGACCCTCATCAAGATCAATACCCAGATCTTTTTCCCATCTAAGTCGGGGTTTATCTAGCCCAGGCAGTGTTAGTCCTGACATAAGAGCATCGTAAACACGGGAAATGGTCTTGAACAGTGGTTGGTCTGCGTGGCAGAGTTGTTCAATAGGTGACATCTTAGGTAGGTTCCATTGTCCCTTGAGAGACACCCTAATAAAGTTTCGTAGTTGTAGGTAGCTAAAGAAGTCCCTGTTAGGCAAGTGGTATTTCTATTTCAGCTGATCAAAAGACATAAGAACTCCCTCCTCGTAACAATGTTCCAGAAGAGTGATCCCCTTATCAGACCATGGTCTAAAGTTACTATTCTGGAAAAACATAGGAATCAATCTATTGTTCCATAAAGGGGTTTTAGGGGAAAGGAATCCCCCTCGTCCGAACAGCTCATGCAGTTTGCACCATGCCAGGACAGAATGTATGATTAAAGGGTTGTCTGTGATGGTTTTTATAGATTTTCTGTCCCATTTGTAAAACAATTCTGCCCCAGTGTCATCATTTACCTCAAGCTTTTCAATGTTCAACCATGAGGGAGAGGGACCCTTGTCAAACCTCTGAGCCAGAAACCTAGACTGTGCTGCCCAGTAGTACATTCTAAAATTGGGGAGGTTTAAGCCCCCTTGACTGTAATCCAGGGTCAGTTTATCCAGGCCAACCCTAGGGGTTTTGCCGTGCCAGATAAACCGTCTGGTCATCTTGTCGAGAGAGGAAAAGAATGCTGCGGGAACAGGGATAGGGAGAGAATGAAACAGATATAGAAATCTGGGCAGGACATTCATTTTAATTACATTGATTCTACCCAGTAGAGTGAGAGGTAAGTCCATCCATTTACAAAGGTCACCCTCCACCTTTTGCAACAAATTGGCCAGATTGAGTTTATAGAGGTTGTTCAGGTTACCATCCACCATTATGCCCAAATATGTGAAGCCCATAGGCGACCATCTAAAAGGAAACTTGTGCTTGATGGTATGATGGTCAAAGACAGACAACGGTAAGATTTCGCTTTTATCTAAATTGACCTTATATCCAGAGAAAGAACTATAGAAAGAACAGAGAACAGAGAAAGAACTAACTGTAGTAGGATCTGCAAGTGAGAGAGGGAGTGTTCTGGGTTTGTTAGAAATAAGATAAGGTCGTCCGCAAAGAGTGATAATTTATGGGTATGGGGGCCCACCTCAAAGCCATGTATGTCAGGGCACGTTCTAATAGCCTCAGCCAACGGTTCGATGGCGAGGGCAAAGAGGTGGGGGCTAATTGGGCAACCTTGTCTGTTCCCCCTATGGAGAGGGAAAGAGGAGGAAGTAATCCCGTTGGTAGCAATCCTAGCTTTAGGAGATTTGTAGAGTGATTTTATCAAATTTACAAACCCGGTACCTAAACCAAACTTTTCCAAGACGCGAAAGAGGTATGGCCATTCAACCCTATCAGAGGCCTTTTCAGCGTCGAGGGAGACTGCGACACTAGGTATTTTGTTTTTGTTAGCAAGGTGAATTATATCAAAGAACCTTCTGAGATTATTGGAGGACAATCTATTAATTATGAAGCCAGTCTGATCTGGGTTGACCAACAGGGGAAGACATGACTCCAGTCTCTTAGATAGCATCTTGGTGACCAGTTTACAATCTGTGTTAAGGAGAGAGATTGGTCTATATGAGGCGCACTTTAGTGGATTTTTCCCTTTCTTGTGGATTACAGTAATCACTGCTTGAGAGAAAGACTCTGGAAAGCAGTTGTCTTCCCTGGCTTTTTTAAGTACCTCCATAAGGTAGGGGACCAACAGCTCCCTAAATTCTTTATAGAACTCTGGAGGGAAGCCATCCTCCCCAGGAGATTTATTAGAAGGTAAGGATTTAATGGCCTCCAACAATTCAGGAACTGAGAAGTGTTCACTCAGGCGCTCGCTGTCTTCCCCTGACAGGCATGGGAGGTTGAGAGAGGAGAGAAAGGAGTCGATCTCTGATAGATCATCGCTTGATTGGGAAGTGTAGAGGTCTTCATAGTATTTCTTAAAAGTATTATTAATTTCAGTAGGGTCGAAAGATATCTCATTAGTAAGAGTTTCTATAGCATTAATTGTCCTCTTACTTTCCTCTGCTTTCAGTTGCCATGCCAATACTTTGTGTGCTTTCTCTCCAAGCTCGTAATAACGCTGTTTTGATTTAGTGATGGCCCTCTCAGCTTGATATGTGTTCAGAATATTATATTTCAGTTTTTTATTTACCAAAAGCCTGTATAGATCTTTAGTTGGGCCTCTTTGGTAGGTTTTCTCTAGCTCTGAGATTTCAGATTCAAGGGCACTCAGTTCCGCACCGTGTTTTCTCTTCAGCCCTTTAGTATAGGAAATGATCTGTCCCCTCAGATAGGCCTTCAATGTGTCCCAAAGAATGAAACTGTCAGGAGCGGAGGGTTTGTTTGTCAAAGTGAAAATATTGATCTGCTCTTTGATGAATGCACAAAATTCAGGTTGCTTTAGGAGTGTAGAATTTAGTCTCCATCTATATGCTCCATTTACCTTGGTAGGAATGGAGATTGATAATACCAGGGGAGAATGGTCACTAAGCAATCTGGGGAGATACTCGACATCTAACACTCTATGAAACAGTTGTGTCGACAGTAAAAAGTTATCTATGCGTGTGTGTGTCTTGTGTGGGTGTGAATAAAAAGAGTAGTCCCTATCCTGTGGGTGCAACTGTCTCCAGATGTCTAGTAAATTGAGATCTTTCATGAATGACATGGTGAGCTTGCTGGCTTTGGTAAGAAGTGAGGGTTTATCAGAGGACCTATCAAGAACTGTATCTAAACAAAAATTAAAATCTCCTCCAACCAGTAACCATCCTGGTGGTGCTTGAGCGACCTGAAGGAAGACATTCTGAATAAACATATGGTCATCGAAGTTAGGAGCATAGATATTCAATAGGGTCCAAGACTCTGAAAACATATGCCCCTGCACCAAAACAAACCTGCCAGAGGGATCAGAGATGGTGTTGCTGACGCAGAAGGGGATGTGTCTACTTATCAAAATTGCAGTTCCTCTTGCTTTGGAGTTAAAAGAGGACGCAAAAACTTGTCCTACCCATTCCCTCTTCAATTTCTTGTGTTCACTGGCTGTAAGATGTGTTTCTTGTAAAAACACAATGTCAGCCTTTAATTTCTTAAGGTATGTATAGACTCTCTTCCTTTTAATCGGGCTGTTAAGACCTTTTACGTTGAATGTGACATATTTTAGTGGATTAAGCATAGTAGGGTTTCAAATATGTAACTGAATGGAAATCTATCATATGTAGATAGTTAGGAAATGTTTCAACTTTGGTTTGAACACAGAAGTGACCTATGTGTCTCTTTAGGAAGGAAACAATAAACATAGAAAAAAGGGGAAAATAAAGAATCCCACCCACCCCGATTGTTAGACTAAAACCACAATCCCAACAATCAAACATGAATACACTTGTAGAGATACGTTGCTGCTCGCTTTCCATCTTGCTCTTACTAGCTAAACCTTGGCGTAAACTAAAACCTGCGAGCTCTCTAAATTGAAAACAAACGTTGTGAATAGATATTTATGGCTGAATATTTACTGCCCACGGTAAGGGCTGCTTGAGTCTCTTTTCGAAAGATTAACATAAATGAGGGGGAAAGCAGTGGGCCTAAACTCACTTATTTGCTTCGCCCAGTGATATGTACTAAACCAAAATATACTCTCCTGTAAATGTAATAGAACTCACCCCGGAAAGATACGGTTAGTTGAAAATGTACAAATCAATTATAGCGACCGGAGGATATCAGCGGTTCAGTCCGGATAAGAGAAAACAAACAAACTGCATCTTATCCCCCAAAGAGACCGTCCTGGCTCAGACGTTGCTCAGTTCTTTGAGAAAAGTGTACACTT
Source organism: Salvelinus namaycush (assembly GCF_016432855.1). Taxonomy (NCBI): domain Eukaryota; kingdom Metazoa; phylum Chordata; class Actinopteri; order Salmoniformes; family Salmonidae; genus Salvelinus; species Salvelinus namaycush. The sequence goes on from NC_052316.1 coordinate 7,137,004, forward strand.
CTCCCGGCGTGTTGAAGAGATGGCTTCGGCCTTTGTACTGAACTTTCATCCGCGCAGGGTGGATGAGGTAGCCGATGATGTTCTTCTCCTTCAGTGCTTTGGCGGCAGGTCTGAACTGCTTGCGACGTCTTGCGAGATCCGCGCTCATATCCGGGAAAAGGCTGACCCTCTTGCCATCAATGGTTATGTCCCCTTTGGCTCTTGCGAGTTGCAGTACCTTCTTTCTGTCTTGGAAACGGAGGAACCTGATCAGGACGGCCCGTGGGGGCTCATCTGGCCGGGGTTTCGGCGCTGATGTTCTGTGGGCGCGTTCGATTTCCAGTGACTTGGTGAAGTTGATTGTGCCTAGGACATCCGGGATCCATTGAGTGAAGAAACGGACCGGGTCACGGCCCTCGCTGTCCTCTTTCAATCCCACCACACGGATATTACTACGTCTGCTCTGGTTCTCCATCTGATCTACCTTGTTTTTGAGGTAGGCATTGTCCTTTTGCAGTTGTATCAAGACCTGGTCATGTCGAGCGATGGTGTCTTCAACTGTGCTAATGCGCAACTCTGCCTCAGTCGTTCTCAAAAGGAGATCATTCATGGAGGATTTCAGGTCGTCAATGGAAGAATGGAGTTCAGCCGTTCTCTTATCGATTTTCATAGAAAGACCTTTGTTACCATCCTGAATTTCCCGGAGGAGAGTAGCCAGCATGTCGGCAGGCTCGCAAGAGGCCGAGAGCAACAGTCTGGAACTGTCGTTTGAGTTATGAGGGCTAATGCTAATCTTGCTAGCGTTATCGTTATCTTGGGAATCAACGACGTTTTGGTCGTCCTTCTTGCCTCTCTTTCGGCGGTCCATGGCTCTTTGGGAAGGTAAGTACTTGACAATTTATCAGCCGATGTTAGAATAATGTTTCAACGTTGTTATTTAGGTAATAATAGAATAACTTTGAAGAGCTCGATTTGTCAACGTCTGCTCAGCTCCGCGGCATCACGTGCTCCCCGAGGAAAGCACTTTTAAAGAATAACCAGGAATCCTCTACTGACGGGATGAGGTCAATATCCTTCCAGGATACCCGGGCCAGGTCGATTAGAAAGGCCTGCTCGCTGAAGTGTTTTAGGGAGTGTTTGACAGTGATGAGGGGTGGTGACCGCGGACCCATTATGGAAGCAGGCAATGAGGCAGTGATCGCTGAGATCCTGGTTGAAGACAGCAGAGGTGTATTTAGAGGGCAGGTAGGTCAGGATGATATCTATGAGGTTGCCCGTGTTTTACAGATTTAGGGTTATACCTGGTAGGTTCCTTGATAATTTGTGTGAGATTGAGGGCATCTAGCTTAGATTGTAGGACGGCCAGGGTGTTAAGCATGTCCCAGATTAGGTCACCTAACAGTACGAACTCTGAAGATAAATGGGGGGAAATCAATTCACATATGGTGTCAAGGGCACAGCTGGGGGTCACATTACAAGTGGCAACAGTGAGAGACTTATTTCTGGAAAGGTGGATTTTTAAAAGTAGAAGCTCGAACTGTTTGGGCACAGACCTGGATAACATGACAGAACTCTGCAGGCTATCTCTGCAGTAGATTGCAACTCTGCCCCCTTTGGCAGTTCTATCTTGGCGGAAAATGTTGTAGTTGGGGATGGAAATTTCAGAATTTTTGGTGGCCTTCCTAAGCCAGGATTCAGACACGGCTATGACATCAGGGTTGGCGGAGTGTGCTAAAGCAGTGAATAAAACAAACTTGGGAGGAGGCTTCTGATGTTAACATGCATGAAACCAAGGTTTTTACGGTTACAGAAGTCAACAAATGATAGCGCCTGGGGAATAGGTGTGGAACTAGGGGCTACAGGGCCTGGATTAACCTCTACACCACCAGAGGAACAGAGGAGGAGTAGGATAGGGGTACGGCTAAAGGCTATAAGAACTGGTCGTCTAGTGCGTTGGGAACAGAGAATAAAAGGAGCAGATTTCTGGGCGTGGTAGTGGAGGTAAACCTAGGCGTTGTGTGATGATGAGAGAGGTTTCGATTCTGGAGGCACCAGTTAAGCCAGGTGAGGTCTCCGTATATGTGGGGGGTGGAACAAAAGAGCTATCCAAGGCATGTTGAGTGGGACTGAGGGCTCTACAGTGAAAGAAAACAATAATAACTAGCCAAGACAGCAGTAGACAAATGCATATTGACAATAGAGAGAGGCATAAAGCAATCACAGGTGTTGATCGGGAGTGCTAAGACAATAACGGGAAAATGGCAATGAATGGTTCAGTTTCGTACGTACAGGACCTGAATTCGAGGCTGGGGCCGACAGATAAACAAAATGAGGTAGCGTGTTATTGAAAGTGTCCAGAGGGCATCAGCTGTGTTGCCGAGTGATCATAGGGTCCAATGAGCAGCAATAGGTGAGTCAGGGAGCCGTTCGGTAGTCACTACTACGCTAGGCGAGCGGGAGACACGGCGTTCAGAAAGCTAGCGGGCCGGGGCTAGCAGATGGTTCTTCGGCGACATCGTAACGGAATAGCCTGTTGAGACCACATCGGGCGATTACGTTGTTAGACCAGTCGTGATGGATCAGCGGGGTTCCGTGTCGACAATAAAGGGTCCAGGCTAATTGGCAAAAGAGGTATTGTAGCCCTAGAATTAGCTGGTATATGGGCCTAGCTCGAGGCTAGCTCAAGGCTGACTGGTGCTCGATTCGGGACAGAGGCGTTAGCTAACAGTAGCCACTCGTTTGCAGCTAGCTAGCTGTGATGATCCGGTGTAATGATCCAGAGAGGCAGTAATCCGGGGATGTGGTAGATAGAAGCAGTCCGATATGCTCTGGATTGATATCACGCTGTGGAGACTGGCAGGTATTGTCCGAGCTTAGGCTGGAGGAGACAAAAAGGAACACCAATGTGAGAATGCTGTTCATTGACTACAGCTCAGCGTTCAACACCATCGTACCCACAAAGCTCATCACCAAGCTAAGGACCCTGGGACTAAACACCTCCCTCTGCAACTGGATCCTGGATTTCCTGACAACCACCCCCAGGTGGTAAGGGTAGGCAACAACACATCTGCCATGCTGATCCTCAACACTGGGGCCCCTCAGAGTTGCGTGCTTAGTCCCCTCCTGTACTCCCTGTTCACCCATGACTGCTTGGCCAAGCACGACTCCAACACCATCATTAAGTTTGCTGATGACACAGTGGTAGGCCTGATCAATGTGAGCAAGACAACGAGCTGATCGTGAACTATAGGAAAAGGAGGGCCGAACAGGCCACCATTAACATCAACGGGGCTGAAGTGGAGCGGGTCGAGATTTTCAAGTTCCTTGGTGTCTATATCACCAACAAACTATCATGGTCCAAACACACTAAGACAGTTATGAAGAGGGCACGACAACATCTTTTCCCCCTCAGGAGACTGAAAAGATGGGTACCCAAATCCTCAAAAAGTTCTACACCTGCACCATTGAGAGCATCCTGACCGGTTGCATCACCGCCTGGTATGGCAACTGCTCGGCATCTGACTGTAAGGCACTACAGAGGGTAGTGCGAACAGCCCAGTACATCACTTGGGCCAAGCTTCCTGACATGCAGGACATATTTTTTATTTAACCTTTTTTTAACTAGGCAAGTCAGTTAAGAACAAATTCTTATTTACAATGACAGCCTAGGAACCGTGGGTTAACTGCCTTGTTCAGGGGTAGAACGACAGATTTTTACCTTGTCAGCTCAGTGATTTGATCTAGCAACTTTTTGGTTACTGGCCCAACGCTCTAACCACTAGGCTACCTACCACCCCCTATATACTAGGCAGTCTCAGAGGAAGGCCCAAAAAATTGTCAAAGACTCCAGTCACCCAAGTCATAGATTGTTTTCTCTGCTACTGCACGACAAGCGGTACTGGACCATAAGGCTCGTTAAAGGCTTCTACCCCCAAGCCATAAAACCGCTGAACAGTGAATCAAATGGCCACCCGGACTATTTACATTGACACCCCCGTTGTTATTACACTGCTGCTACTCGCTGTTTATTAACTATGCATAGTAACTTTACAAATTACCTCAACTAACCTGTACCCCCGCACATTGACTCGGTACCGGTATATAGCCTCGTTATTGTTATGTAATTTTCTTGTGTTACTTTTTTATTTAATAAAATTGTTTAACTTTTATTTTATTTAGTCAATATTTTCTTAACTCTTTTTCTCGAACTGCATTGTCGGTTAGGGGCTTGTAAGTAAGCATTTCACGGTAAGGTCTACACCGTTGTTTTCGGCGCATGTAACAAATACAATTTGATTTGATTTGATTTGACACATACATACAGACACACACAACAAGTCACACTACTCATACCAATAGCGCACATAGTGCTATATTGACAAACCCAGTAATTCCACTGGTGATTAGTCTAAATTGTAGTCAAAGTCATGACAGTGGTGAGACATGAGCCAAGCTATGTATTTTAGGACACCAGTGGATGAGATGTTCAGCTGTGGATGCTGAATTTAGTTCAGTACGCCTTTTCGGACTACTTGGCATGCTCACCTTGGCCGTGCACGTTGCTCATACTGCGTTTTATCCTTGCAAAGTAAAACATTGCTTTAGTGATCAGAAGTGCACACCTCGCTTACTCTGCCTCTCAGACTGGCTATGCCCATCGTCAAAGACACAGAGGAGAGATAGGGGGGAGAAGAAAGAAGAAAATATATTATTTTTGAGTTTCCATGGAAACTGTGTGGGTATCTCTATCAAACAAGACTGCAAGATAAAAAAATATATATATATTGTGTGTGTGTGTGTGTGTGTGTGTGTGTGTGTGTGTGTGTGTGTGTGTGTGTGTGTGTGTGTGTGTGTGTGTGTGTGTGTGTGTGTTAGAGCTGGGCAATATGGACATAAATCCATATCACGATAAATTGACTGAGTTATCACAATAACGATCAATTGAACGATCACTTAGAACATTAATGTTATTTTTATATTAACCTTAAAGCCCCTACCACTATTACTTTGAATGCTGTAGCTATCAATTGGCCCATTAATAATCACCCATATTAGCACATTTCTAACTTTCTCTAGCAGGGCCCTATAGGTTATTTATTGTAATGAACAATAACAACAAAATGTCCACGATAAGCTGTCGGTTTGGTTGGTGTCGATAATTTGTAGTTTATCGTCCCAGCGTCAGTGTGTGTGCGTGTGTGAGAGGGTGTGTACATAACAGAGAGGGAGAGAAAAATGGAGGCTTTGGTGGGGTAGAAGTGAGAGAGCATGTTGTTTGAAGAAATTGAGCCCGAGCTCTTGTGTAAGCGCTTCTGAGACGCGAGATAGCGAAGGGGACGTTTTCAAAGTCAGGCGTCTGTAACAAATGCAATAAATGTCACTTGTCTGATACTTTCATGCGGAACACCATTTAATTTGTGTTCCTCTTACCTGTCAGTCTGTGCAGAGCGGCAGACGGGATGTCTCTTAAATGTGCAAAGGAGGAAGGCTGGAAGGGTGCGTCCCAAAAAGATCTTCTTTCTCCCGAAGTGTGCACTTATTCACCTCCCTTCGTGGATTTCAAAGGAAATGACTTGCATTGGAAACTTCCTCTAGCTCATCCCTACACCAATCCAATTCTTTAACATTTGTGGGGAGTAGTGAATGAGTGTACACTTCTGGGAGGAAGGAGAGGTAATTGGGACATAGCCTCAATCCTTCACTGGGAGCTTTAGCAGCAAGCCCAGCTAACCAGCAGATTAAGGAGCAGCAGATGTTTTGGGGGCCCCGACAGTCAAATTCTGTAGTATCAAATCTAGTCAGGCAAACAGCATTTGTCACCGGGGGGCTTGTGATTAGACATTGGCGTGGACGTGGCGTCGATGGCGCAGAGCTGATTTGGGATCAGCAGGGGGGCCTGCTGTAGAGCAGTAATACATGCTCAGAGGCTGTACAGACGACAGGTTGGTAGAAAACCTAAAGTAAAGCCCCCTTCTCGTATTATTTTCCCATTTCTGCAACATGAGTGATTAGTCGTTGACTGCGGAGCAGCCGGTGGGGGGAAAAGTGCTGTGAAGGGGGTATCTGATCAGAACTAAGGGGCGCGCACGGCGACAAACTTGCCATTTCAACACTGCTCTCACCCTCATCATCATTAGCAGAAGCCAAATGAACCTCGCCACTGGGCACAGACGTCGGTTCAACGTCATTTCATTGATATGACGTGGAAACAACGTAGATTCAACCAGTGTGTGCCCAGTGGGTCTGTTTGAATTGAGTGAGGGGAATGGGAAAGTGCTACAACGTGTTTTTTTGTGTAATAGCTTTCTTTGTGGGCTATATTTAAGCTGCTATCTTGTTTTTATTCTATTAAGCTCCCATTTTGTTGTTATCCTCTCACTGCAGTAGACGTGTGGGACTGGGAGGAAGAGAGGGACATGTTGGCCAGCTCTACCTTTCAAGGTCATGGTTGGACCACGTTTGGGAAACCCTGGTTCAGCAGACTCTCTTACCGGAGCAATTAGGGTTAAGTGCCTTGCTCAAGGGCACAGACAGATTTTTCACATAGTCGGCTCCGAGATTCAAACCAACAACATTTCGGTCATAAGCCCAACACTCTTGACCGCTAGGCTACCGGCCACCCCACTGTGACTCACACACCTGAAAAACACTGGATGATGTCATAACCATCCCAGGATCCAATCACTGAAGAGTTGGCTAAAACCTCTTAACCAAAACAGGGGGACAAAACCTTGACAGACCTAATCATTCTTGTGCGCGGCTAATGCTACTGTCCACACTGCTATCCATCCTGGGCCACACATTAAACACAGAATGGGGATCTATCCCAATTCACCGCAAGAACATATCATCCTAGATGTTATGGGCAGACTCAATTTCAAAATCTCATTCATACGTGAAACTGTCTAACAGTAGACCCCAAAAAATTGCAAACCTAAGAAGAGCATCGTTGGCTGGCTGGATGTTAGGCTTCAGAGGGCTGTCCCGGGTCAGCTGTTATTCAAGGTTATCTCCAGTCCTACCCCCTTGTCCTTCCTCTCCGCTGGTTCTGGATCAGCAGTAATAGGAGGGTGGAGTGGCCCCGCTTATTTATCATTTATCTCGTCATCCATGAAAAGTGCTGAAAACGTGGGCAGAAAATGGCATCTGGAATCCAGGGGCCCGGTAGCATTATGCCAGAGACCCATCCATCACCCTGGCCCTATCGCTGGATCTTAATAACTACTGGCAAGGAGAGTGCCTCCTCTTTGCCGGGGAGACGATGATGGATGGAAGATATAGGCAATATCAGTGAGAGAGTGTGTGCGTGTATGACTTTAACGTTTAATTAAGTGAGTCAAATTGTACATGAGCAAACGCAAATGGCACTGTAGCAATAGGGTACTCGTAAGAACTTATAATGCAGTACTATAAATGCAATATTTGTATTGTAAACTCTAATAGGCAGCATATTGAGCGTTATTCTCGTATTCTCTCTGTTGCTGTGTGTGCACGTGCGTGTGAATGTGCCTGTGTGTGAAAGGCTGCTTGGTGGAAGTTACGTTTTTATCTCCGGGGGCACTGAAATCAATATACTACAAGATGTCTGAACCCAACACATAATCTTTGCAGTGGAAAATCATCCCCAACTCTTATCCTTCTCAGAAACCGCACACTGTGCCTCCCACGGCTAAATATAGGATGTCTACACCAGGTCTCTGATACATGCTTCGCTACAGGTGCACCAACAGAGCTAACCGAGCTGCCACTCAGAGCAAATTCTATCTGAGAGTCCAAAGAGAGAAAGATAATGAGTGAAAATGGTGAGAACACAGAGGGAGAGAAAGAAGAAACGGGGGGGATAGACACAGAGAGAGAGAAAAAAATGTTGAGAACACAGAGAGACAGAGGGAGAGAGATGGTGGGGGGACAGGGGGAAAGAGAAAGCGAGAAAACAGCACACACTGGTAACCAGGGACATGGTGATAACCCCCTTAAGCATAACAGGATCCTTTACAATGGCCGATAATTTGGCTGCTTTTGTCTCATATCCATTCATCCACTCTCCGTCTCTGGTGCCGTCGAGCTGCTGCCGAGCTCCCTGCAGCCCTTAATTGTGTGTGTATTTCAGTCTGTGAGGCGTCGGACGTGGTGTGTGTGTGTGAATAGAGAATGAAAGGGATGGAGACACAGGTTGAGAGAGAGAGAGAGAGAGAGAGAGAGAGAGAGAGAGAGAGAGAGAGAGAGAGAGAGAGAGAGAGAGAGAGAGAGAGAGAGAGAGAGAGAGAGAGAGAGAGAGAGAGAAAAAAAGCTGTCCATCCCTCACCAACTGGGCTAAGCTTTTAAAATTGGACTCATATTAGAGATGGAGGAAGAGAGGAGGGACGGGGGATGGGGTTGGAGAAGTTGAATTGGTTAGGCCTTCATTAAGCCAAACAGGTAATGAAGCATCCAATGTATTCCCCCATGCCCCCCACACCGTAAAATTGAATCTATGCCATAGAGGAGGACATTAAGCAATGAAAGGATGGTTAGCTGCTCTGGAGAGTGGGGACTGGGTGTGGTGGCGGAGTGAAGCGGGGGAAGAGGGAGGGGAGAAAATGATTTATCAAGAGCCGCGCCGCCATGACCAGCTAATAAATGAAACAAAAACTGTGTTACATTGACTCCTCTGATTACAGAGCTCGCCAGCAAGAGAGGAGAGATGAATTAATCTCTGCTGTCGGGGCCCCACATTTACATTGTAGAAGACGCTCTTATTCAGAGCGACTTACAGTAAGTAGCGGAGTGCATACATCTTCATCATTTTTTCTTCTCCCATGCTGGTCCCAATCAAACCCACAACTCTGGCGTTGAAAGCATCATACTCTACCAACTGAGCCAAACGGGACCTGTAGCAGGTTCTGTACGTTTCAAATGTGTTCCAGGCAGGGGAACGTTTTGGAAATGCTACCAGAACGTCAAGCCAACGTGGCCCCAACATCAAAGTGGTGACACACACACATACACGCTCCCTAGTATGACACCAGTCAGGCCCCCGAGGACTGGAGTTGCTCATACCTGTTATAAATCAATGGAGCTCGACTCTGACTTTCTGAGAGTCTATCTGAACAGAGGGAGAAGCCTGAAGGGGCCCGTCTGACCTCGGTGGCCTCGTATTCATCCACCACATCAGGGTCAGAGCACGACTGAGGGATGGTAACGGGGAAGAGGGTGCTTCACTCAATGTCATAGCGGTCTATGTCAGGGCTCTCCAACCCTGTTCCTGGAGAGCTACCCGTCTGTAGAGCTACCCTCCTGTAGGTGAAAAGCTTCAAGTTCCTCGGCGTACACATCACTGACAATCTGAAACAGTCCACCCACACAGTCGCCTCGTCAACCTCAGGAGGATAAAGAACTTTGGCTTGGCCCCTAAGACTCTCACACATTTTTACAGATGCACAATTGAGAGCATCCAGTCGGGCTGTATCCCCACCTGGTATGGCAACTGCTCCGCCCGCAACCACAGGGCTCTCCAGAAGGTGGTGCGGTCTTCCCAACACATCACTGGGGGCACACTGCCTGCCCTCCAGGACATCTACAGCACCCGATGTCACATTAAGGCTAAAAAGATAATCAAGGACATCAACCACCTGAGCCACGGCCTGTTCACCCAGGTATCATCCAGAAGGTGAGGTGTGTACAGGTTCATCAAAGCTGGGACCGAGAGACTGAAAAACAGCCAAAGGCCATCAGACTGTTAAATAGCCATCACTATCCGGTTACCACCAGGGTTCTCATCCCATCACCTTAGAGGCTGCTGCCCTACATACACATAGACATGGAATCACTGGTCACTTTAATAATGGAACACTAGTCACTTTAATAATGGTTACATACTGCTTTGCTCATTTCATATGTATACTGTATTTTATATTTTTGTCAATGCCACTCCGACATTGCTCATCCTAATATTTACATATTTCCAGTGGTGTAAGTACTTAAGTAAAAATACTTTAAAGTACTACTTAAGTCGTTTTTTGTGGTATCTGTACTTTACTATTAATATTTTTGACAACTTTTACTTTACTACATTCCCAAAGAAAATAATGTACTTTTTACTCCATTCATTTTACCTGACACCCAAAAGTACTCTTACATTTTGAATGCTTCGCAGGACAGGAAAATAATGTAATTCACGCACCTACAGTATCAAAGAGAACATCCATGGTCGTCCCTATTGCTTCTGATCTGGCAGACTCACTAAACACAAATGCTTTGTTTGTAAATGATGTCTGAGCGTTGGAGTGTGACCCTGGCTATCCGTAATTCTTTTATACATTTTTAACCTCTATGGGATCGGTATCCCCCCGCGGGACGGTTGAGCTAAATTAGGCTAATGTGATTAGCATGAGATTGGAAGTAACAAAAAAATGTCCCAGGACATAGACATATCTGATATGGGCAGAAAGTTTAAATTCTTGTTAATCTAACTGCACTGTCCAATTTACAGTATCTTTTACCAGATCTGTAATGAACAAGATGGGAGACAGAGCGCTGGTTTCAAGCGCAGGGCGGTTGAAGGTCATACACAGGGGGTCCAAAAAGGCAACAATACAGGCAGGGAAAAGGCTAGTAACGTTGTCCGGGAGATCAGGCAATAGGTTTATAACAGGAAATCTGATAGGCTAAAGTACATGCAGGGAATAGGCAAAAAGCATCGTTAGTGAGGCAGGCCAAAACTATCATACACGGGAGGGTTAAATTACGGGCACACCAGTGCTCCGAATAGAAGTGTGTCACAAACAAACAATACCTCACAATGATGGGGTGCAAAGAACTGAACTAAATCGTGTGTGATAATGACATACAGGTGTGTGAACAGGTGATCAGAATTCAAGTGATTGGGATCTGGAGAGTGAGCTGCATTCAGGGGATCTATGTGTTTGAGTGTGAGCTGGAAAGTGAGCTGCGTTCAGGGGATCTATGTGTTTGAGAGTGTGACTTGGAAGCAGACGTTACAAGATCTAATGTGTTATATTCTCCTACATTAATTTCACATTTCCACAAACTTCAAAGTGTTTCCTTTCAAATGGTATCAAGAATATGCATATTCTTGCTTCAGGTCCTGAGCTACAGGCAGTTAGATTTGGGTATGTCATTTTAGGCGAAAATGTAAAAAAAGGGTCCGATCCTTATGGTGCCGTCTGGTTTGCTTAATATAAGGAATTTGAAATGATTTATACTTTTACTTTGACTTTTGATACTTAAGTATATTTTAGCAATTAAATGTACTTTTGATCCTTAAGTATATTTAAAACCAAATACTTTTAGACTTTAACTCAAGTAGTATTTTACTGGGTGAGTTTCACTTTTACTTGAGTCATTTTCTATTAAAGGTATCTTTACTTTTACTCAAGTATGACAATTGGGTACTTTTTCCGCCACTGTATATTTCTTAATTCCATTCTTTTACTTTTAGATTTGTGTGTATTGTTGTGGATTGTTAGATACTACTGCACTGTTGTAGCTAGGAACACAAGTATTTCGCTTCACCCGCAAAAGCATCTGCTAAATATGTGTATGTGACCATAACTCCAACCCCTGTTGTAACTAACCTGATTCAGTTTATCAACCAGCTAATTATTAGAATCAAGTACGCTAGATTGGGCTTGGAGCGCAAACCTACAGGACGGTATCTCTCCAGGAACAGGGTTGGAGAGCCCTGGTCTATGTCATATCACATCTGCCTCTTTTAGGTAGGTCATTAGCCCCTGCGTCGCACCTCCCACACAGGGTTGTCTCGTAGCGTAGTGCCGTAGCCTTGTCCTTACACCTCCGGCACCTGCCAAAAATACCCCCATTGTCAGTGAATGATGATGATATGAATAATGGGCCATCCCCTGTAAATATGACAAGCATTCTCCCTAAACAAATGGCTCTTTGCTCTCTCTGGAGAGACTGGAGAGAGAGCGAGAGGTCGGTAGCCAGCGGTCAGAGCCCAGTGTTCTGGGACTATGGTTGTGTCTCTGCACTCTGGATGTAGAGTGTCACCTTGAGGGAGCTGCAATATGGCAGCCTCCCAATGTCCCAAGGCTGGATGGAAATCTGGGGTCATACGTGTCAAGCATCTCAGAATACAAGTGCTGGTCTAGGATCAGGTCTTCTCTGACAATGGAACCTTTTTTCAATGTGATCTAAATGGCAAAACTGATCTTAAATCATCACTCCTACTCTGCGACACTTGATCCATGCTGACTCTGATCATTTCTGCTACCAGGGTGAAGTGGAAATCGGGTCGAAAAACATCCAACACCTTTTTGTACTGAATGGCGATTTCCCAAAGAGAAGTTGAGGATTAAACATCTTGGGTGTGTTTGCCGGAGCATAGAGACTTCATAGAGAGTTCTGGAATATACAGATTGGTATGACGACGGTTAATATGATTTATTCTCATTCATGGTAACCATTTTGTTGAGCTGCCCCTGGTCATGCCAGCTTCGTTCAGCTGTCAATTATTTCCCCAAACAAATCTGTTGAGCACCCAATCTAAATGAATGGTATGTTGCTAGGCAACAAGACACCAATAACTAGCCTGGCTCATGTAGCGGTATGCTCGCCAACTATCCCTGGCGCATCAGCTGTACTGTATCTAATTAGGTAAGCTGTATCGCTGCGGGTTTCATGGCTGTATTTGTTTGGAAGTGACATGGCTTGTAAGCATTGCTTAGACCATGGAGCATGTCGACCCTGTCACGGCTGCGTATATGTTGCCGTTCCTCAGTAATGACGGTACAAAGAGGATGGTAAATAATGATCATGATTTACAAATAATGACGGTAAAGTGTCATCCCGTCACCCAGTCTCCGACGCGGCGTTGAAATCTAAAGCGGTGTAAACCACTCCTTGGGAGAGTGAGAAAAATGTGGGAAAGATAATGGCTTGTCTAAATCAGCAACCGTGACAGGTGCAACATTATGCATACTGAAATGTACAGTAATGAACACGTCAAAAAGCACATTAAAGGAACTGTGGGGAGATGGTGCTATACACTAATAAAGCTCTGTTCTCTCTGTGCTTGAGTGAAGCCATTGAGCAGTAGAGAAAAGGGGAGATGTCTACAGTGGTGTGATATGCAATAAAATCTGGAAGAGTGCCGTGGCCCATTAACAAGGAAAGGGAACCGGGCAAATGATAGGCACACTAATGCGTATTAAGCACAACTGCACTGTGCGTAGCTGGTCTCTAGTCTTTGAGCAATACCTTAATGGATAATTGATTAAGCCATAAATGATCACACTACAAAACATGCACATCAAAAGTGTGAGGACGTGCAATTTCTCATCTGCAGATAGATGGGGGTTGTCTTCGTCCCTCGGGGACCCTGGGTTTGATTGGCGTTGTGCTCAGAGAGTGGGAGTTTTTGTGCGCATGTGTGTGTGTGTGTGTGTGTATGCGCGCGTGTGTGTTCACTGCCGAGAGCCCAGCTGTGTTTCCTCAGCGGACCATTCCATTTTAGGAGTTCATAATCACGCTCTCCTAACAGACAAGTCTCTGTGGCACAATTGCTGTGGAAGAACAAGGTCGGAAGACTGGCTTCAGCCGTGCCCCTCTAAACCAGTCATTCTCTGCCTCACAATAGGGATTATGACGCACTCATCTACATGTATGTAGCCAACCTCCACCCATCATACAATGTTCAAACAATGGAGCCAATATAATTAACAGCAGACACTACTGAATTCACTTCTAATTACCTGACTCTTAACATGCATTCATTGAACCATGTGGGTCACCCAGATCAGGTGATGGTCAATACGACACAAAATGGACCTTTGTGTGTTTTTTTGACACCTGGGGTGCTGCTTCCTGCACCTCCACTGACCTGTGCAGGACCCCTCTTTCCGGCAAGTCCATCGTAGCAAAAGGGAGAGCGGAATGGATAAAGCCAGTAGACATTTGACATTTCTCTGACATTTCCTTTCTACTCACTCTATTCTTTTGGACATTCACCCACTTGTAAACAGTATGATGGCTTTGTACAAAAGCTACGACTTCACAATAGAGACTGGAAAGCACTAACCTTTCACAGTGCATACGGAACAAATGGTACCACTCCGAATCACTCACCCTTTGGTCCCCTCCCCCGTACTAAAGTTTGTGCCTTTGTCACAATGGGCAAGATTATTATGGTCAGGCACCGTAAAACTATGAAGCTCTTTTGAATTAAAACCAAGGGAAAGACAACTTTGTTTCTATGGTTGCGACAGCACGCTGTATATATTTGATTGAAAGTAAATACCAGTGTATCAACTCATCATAACACTGGCCGAGGGGAGGGAATGATTGGATGCCTCCCTCATATGCTTTGTAGCAGATGTGGGTGCTACCAAACGCACGCACACAAACCATTAATTAGTCATCAACTGCCTCTGCTACCATGATTATGCCATCACATCAAAACCTGGGAAGTGGCTTGGCGTAAATGTAAATGAAGCATAAGCGCTGGCTTTGTCTTTGCCGCTTTCACAGTCTTACATCAGTCAAAAGATCACCATTTCCTTGGCAGTATCTGCAACATGGAATGCAACATGCATATTTTAATCCTCCAAATATAACATCTAAAGATGCTCTTTGTTTCTATTTTATGGTGGTACAGTAACTTTGTTTCTCTTACATGATGTTACAGTAACTTTGTTTCTCTTACATGGTGGTACAGTAACTTTGTTTCTCTTACATGATGTTACAGTAACTTTGTTTCTCTTACATGGTGGTACAGTAACTTTGTTTCTCTTACATGATGTTACAGTAACTTTGTTTCTCTTACATGGTGGTACAGTAACTTTGTTTCTCTTACATGATGTTACAGTATCTTTGTTTCTCTTACATGGTGGTACAGTAACTTTGTTTCTCTTACATGATGTTACAGTATCTTTGTTTTTCTTACATGGTGGTACAGTAACTTTGTTTCTCTTACATGATGTTACAGTATCTTTGTTTCTCTTACATGGTGGTACAGTAACTTTGTTTCTCTTACATGATGTTACAGTATCTTTGTTTTTCTTACATGGTGGTACAGTAACTTTGTTTCTCTTACATGGTGTTACAGTATCTTTGTTTCTCTTACATGGTGGTACAATAACTTTGTTTCTCTTACATGATGTTACAGTATCTTTGTTTCTCTTACATGGTGGTACAGTAACTTTGTTTCTCTTACATGATGTTACAGTATCTTTGTTTTTCTTACATGGTGGTACAGTAACTTTGTTTCTCTTACATGATGTTACAGTAACTTTGTTTCTCTTACATGGTGGTACAGTATCTTTGTTTTTCTTACATGGTGGTACAGTATCTTTGTTTCTCTTACATGGTGGTACAGTATCTTTGTTTCTCTTACATGGTGGTACAGTATCTTTGTTTCTCTTACATGGTGGTACAGTATCTTTGTTTCTCTTACATGGTGGTAGAGTAACTTTGTTTCTCTTACATGGTGTTACAGTAGCTTTGTTTCTCTTACATGGTGGTACAGTAGCTTTGTTTCTCTTACATGGTGGTAGAGTAACTTTGTTTCTCTTACATGGTGGTACAGTATCTTTGTTTCTCTTACATGATGTTACAGTATCTTTGTTTCTCTTACATGGTGGTAGAGTAACTTTGTTTCTCTTACATGGTGTTACAGTAGCTTTGTCTGAACTTTGTTCATACATTTGGAGTGTGTGTGTTTTACTGTAAGATCAAATGGCACAAATCATTTAAGACAACAAAATCTGTTTCATAGAGGAAACGAGCGAGCTCAGGTTGCTGCCCGATGCGATTTATTGCCCTGCGCTCAACAGCCTAATGGTCCATTGGCTGCAAACAGGGAGAAAAACAAGAGGCTCAGTAATGAACACTGTCTGAGGGAGAAACGGGTAGAGAGAGGGGCTCTCTAAGCCCGTCTGCGCTCCTGACCAGACCCACCCTGGAACCACTTAAATCCCCCAGCCCTCTATCTATGAGATCAACACAGTTAGGCACACAAACACACACACAGGCAGGCACACACACATACATGCACACAAGGATGTGAACAAACACACACTCTGGGGGCAGTTGCCATGCACACTTCACCTCTGTTGTTGCTGCTTAAATGTGTCAAAACTCACCCAGCCAGGTGGAGAATAGCTTCAGCTCTTCTTACTGTACTTAAAGCCCACCTACCATTTGTCACAATTATGGCTCAAAATTGTCATACAGCTTTCTCATCAAATCAAATCAGATTTGATTGGTTACAGACACATATTTAGCAGATGTTATTGCGGGCGTAGCAAAACGCTTGTGTTCCTACAGCTCCAACAGTGCAGTAGATCTAGCAATTCACAACAATACACACATCTAAAAGTAAAAGAATCTGATTAAGAAATATATAAATATTAGGACGAGTAATGTCGGAGTGCAAATGACTAAATGCAGTAGAATAGAATACAGTATATACATGTGAGATGAGTAAAGCAGTATGTACTATTGTATTTCCATTATTAAAGTGAATAGTGTTCCATTATTTAAAGTGGCCAGTGATTCCATGTCTATGTACAGTACCAGTCAAAAGTTTGGACACACCTACTCATTCAAGGGTTTTTCTTTATTTTTACTATTTTCTACATTGTAGAATAATAGTGAAGACATCAAAGCAATGTATTACACATATGAAATTATGTAGTAACCAAAAAAGTGTTAAACAAATCTTCAAAGTAGCCACCTTTGCCATGATGACAGCTTTACACACACTCTTGTCACCTGGAATGCTTTTCCAACAGTCTTGAAGGAGTTCCCACATATGCTGAGCACTTGTTAGCGGCTATTCCTTCACTCTGCGGTCCAACTCATCCCAAACCATCTCAATTGGGTTGAGGTCGGGTGATTTTGGCCAGGTCATCTGAAGCAGCACTCCATCACTCTCCTTCTTGGGCAAATAGCCCTTACACAGCCTGGAGGTGTGTTTTGGGTCATTGTCCTGTTGAAAAACAAATGATAGTCCCACTAAGCGCAAACCAGATGGGATGGCGTATCGCTGCAGAATGCTGTAGTAGCCATGCTGGTTAAGTGTGCCTTGAATTCTAAATAAATCACAGACAGTGTCACCAGCAAAGCACCCCCACACATGCTTCACGGTGGGAACCACACATGCAGAGATCATCCGTTCACCTACTATGCATCTCACAAAGACACGGCGGTTGGAGCCAAAAATCTCAAATTTGGACTCATCAGACCAAAGAACAGATTTCCACCGGTCTAATATCCATTGCTCGTGTTTCTTGGCCCAAGCAAATATCTTCTTCTTATTGGTGTCCTTTAGTAGTGGTTTCTTTGCAGCAATTCGACCATGAAGGTCTGATTCACCCATTCTCCTCTGAACAATTGATGTTGAGATGTGTCTGTTACTTGAACTCTGTGAAGCATTTATTTAGGCTGCAATCTGAGGTGCAGTTAATTACCGATTTCTGAGGCTGGTAACTCTAATGAACTTATCATCTGCAGCAGAGGTCACTCTGGGTCTTCCTTTTCTGTGGCGGTCCTCATGAGATCCAGTTTCATCTTAGCTCTTGATGGATTTTGCAACTGTACTTAAAGAAACTTTAAAAGTTCTTGACACTTTCCGGATTGACTGACCTTCATGTCTTAAAGTAATAATGGACTGTTTCTCTTTGCTTATTTGGGCTGTTCTTGCCATAATATGGACTTGGTCTTTTACCAAATAGGGCTATCTTCTATATACCAATCCTACCTTGTCACAACACAACTGATTGGCTCAAATGCATTAACTTTGAATAATGCATTCCAAGTGACAACCTCATGAAGCTGGTTGAGAGAATGCCAAGAGTGTGCAAGGCTGTCATCAAAGCACAGGGTGGCTACTTTGAAGAATCTCAAATATAAAGTATATTTTGATTTGTTTAACACTTTTTTTGGTTACTTTGGTTACTACACTAGTAGTGTTGATGTAGTCACTATTATTCTACAATGTATAAAATAATCAAAATAAAGAAAAACCCTTGAATGAGTAGGTGTGTCCAAACTTTTGACTGGTACTATATATAGGGCAGCAGCCTCTAAGGTGCAGGGTTGAGTAGCCGGGTGGTAGCCGGCTAGTGATGGCTAATTAACAGTCTGATGGCCTTGAGATAGAAGCTGTTTTTCAGTCTCTCAGTCCCAGCTTTGATGCACCTGTACTGACCTCACCTCCTGGATGATACCTGGGTGAACAGGCCGTGGCTCGGGTGGTTGATGTCCTTGATTATCTTGTTGGCCTTAATAATGTGACATCAGGTGTTGTAGGTGTCCTGGAGGGCAGGTAGTGTGCCCCCGGTGATGCGTTGGGCAGACCGTACCACCTTCTGGAGAGCCCTGTGGTTGCGGGCGGTGCAGTTGCAGTACCAGGCGGTGATACAGCCCGACAGGATACTCTCAATTGTGCATCTGTAAAAGTTTCTGAGGGTCTTAGGGCCCAGTCACATTTCTTCAGCCTCCTGAGGTTGATGAGGCGCTGTTGATCCTTCTTCACCACACTGTCTGTGTGGGTGGACTATTTCAGGTAGTCAGTGATGTGTACGGCGAGGAACGTGAAGCTTTCCATCTTCTACACTGCGGTCCCGTCAATGTGGATCAGGGTATGACTTAAAACTTCTTCTTAATAGGGGGCGCTGTTTTCACTTTGGGAAAAAATCGTGCCCAAATTAAATGGCCTCGTACTCTGTTCTAGATCATACAATATGCATATTATTATTACTATTGGATAGAAAACACTCTGAAGTTTCTAAAACTGTTTGAATTATATCTGTGAGTAAAACAGAACTCATTTGGCAGCAAACTTCCAGACAGGAAGTGAAAATTCTGAAAATGGGGCTCTGTGTCAGGGCCTGCCTATTCAACTGGCTTATATTTATGGATCTGTATGCACTTCATACACCTTCCACTAGATGTCAACAGGCAGTAGAAGGTTGAATGGGGTGTCTAGCTTGATGTGAGGCCGAATGAGAGCTTTGGAGTGACAGGTCCGCTCTTTTGTCAGTTTTCAACTGCGCACAGGGGAACTCCACATTGTCTTCTGAAATGCGTTACGTATACATGACGAAATGCTCCGGCTCTGATTTTATTGGATACATATGAGAAAAACATCATAAAGTAGGATTTTCAACCGAGTTTGACCAGTTTATTCGACGTTTATTGGGAATTTTGGAATTTTTCGTTCCAGGCGCAACGATTTCTTGGACATGTGCCCTCCACATGGCTAGCCAAAGTTGCTAATTCGACAGAAGAAATGGACATTCTAAAACCAAACAACGATTTATTCTGGAACTAGGACTCCTTGCACAACATTCTGATGGAAGATCATCAAAAGTAAGAGAATATTTATGATGTTATTTCGTATTTTTGTGTTTTATGTTGGCTCCAACAAGGCGGAGAATTGTAGGGCGCTGTCTCACAATATTGCATGCTGTAAGTTGTACTAAAGTTATTTTAAAAATCTAACACAGCGGTTGCATTAAGAACCAGTGTATCTTTCATTTGCTGTACAACATGTATTTTTTAGTAAAGTTTATGATGAGTTCTTTGGTTAGATTAGGTGACTGTCAAAAATATCTCTGGACATTTTGGTGCATTGTGGCTACGTATTCACAATGTAAAACCACGATTTGCAGCTCTAAATATGCACATTTTCGAACAAAACATAAATGTATTGTATAACATGATGTTATAAGACTGTCATCTGATGAAGTTGTCCAAACGTTAGTGATTAATTTTATCTCTATTTCTGGGTTTTGTGAAAGCTGTGTTGGCGGTTGTAACGGCTGTCGTAGTTGTTCTCCTCCTCAGACGAGGAGGAGCATGGATCGGACCAAGATGCGGATTGGTAAGTATTCATGTTTTAATGGCAAAACAACAAACACTACAAATTAACAAAAACAACAAACGTGACTAACCTGAAACAGTCCTGTGTGGCCCAAACGCTGACACAGGAACAAACACCCACAAAACACCAGTGAAACCCAGGCTGCCTTAGTATGACTCTCAATCAGGGACAACGATTGACAGCTGTCTCTGATTGAGAATCATACCAGGCCGAACACAAAATCCCAACATAGAAATACAAACATAGACAACCCACCCAACTCACACCCTGACCAACTAAAATGAATACAAAACAAAGGAAAACAGGTCAGGAACGTGACAGCGGTGAATAAATGGCGTTGTGTGTTTGGCTCTTGTGGTCAGCTAATATAAATATATATTGTGTTTTCGCTGTAAAACACTTAAAAAATCGGAAATGATGGCTGGATTCACAAGATGTTTATCTTTCATTTGCTGTATTGGACTTGTGATTTCATGAAATTATATTATATGATATCCCTGTCGCGTTAGGCTAGGCTATGCTAGTCAGCTTTTTTGATGAGGAGGATCCCGGATCCGGGAGAGAGAAGCGGTAGAGGTTAAATTATTTGACGTAAAGATAAAAATGTAATCAGAATAGATAACGGTGAAGGTGCATAAAGATGAACTTACCACAAATGTCTTGTTTGCTAAGTTTGCCATATTTAACATTGCTCTCCATTACTTTTTTTTTGTATGGCCATTAGCGCAGTATACATGATCCCAATTCTAGCTCCAAGACGGCAGCATTTGTAAAAAACAAAAATTTAAAAAACTACGAAAAAGTAGATTGTGCTGATTTACTGGCACACTGAACCAAGTTGCGCACCGTAGTTGAGAACTCTGTGGGTAGTGCTAAAAACAATGACGCAATATCTGAATTCCTCCATCGTTTTGCACCTTCGCCATTGCATGACCAAGAGAAATAGAACACTGCATGAACAAAAATGGTCTGGGACATAAATTCACCCCTGGCATTTCAGCCGCACCGCACGCATTGTTCCAGTGACCAGTGAAACATGGTCCCAATCCTTTTTGAACTAGCTCTTTTGAACCAGCTCACGTTTAAGACAAATACAACATGTAAAAACACCGCTGGAGATACAAATGATCACTACAACTGTGACTCTGTTGCCTCCCTGTTGTGCAGTCTGTCCTTGCATCTTCTCTGCTGTCACTCTGTCACTGTCTGTCTGTCCAACTGTCTGTCTGTCACTTTGTCTGCCTGTCTGTGATTCCCTTTGTTCTCCTTTGTTGTCACTCTGTCTGTCTGTGCTTCTCCCTGCTCCCTTCTCACTGTTATGTTATCTGTCTGTCTGTCACAGTCTGTTACTTCTGCAAATATAAAAATATATAAAAAATATAAATTTAAAAAATGTCAATAAACTGGCAGTATATGTGTCAGTGTCTCTCTCTCTCTCTCTCTCTCTCTCTCTCTCTGTTTTCTCCCTACGTCCACTACACTGGACTGCAGATGTCTGCGCTGCTAAACCTAGCATCACTGGGACCAGAAGACCAGGGGACCACACTGTCTGTGCTGGGCCCAGCAGCCCTCTAGGGTAACACTCTATTTTAAGGGTCCATAATAAACCATTTATAAGGCATTTATTAATCATTACTCCCACATCTGTAAATGTTAGTAAGCTAGTTATTCACACATGTACATATATTCCCTTAAACATCCTGTGGTGTGTGCTTGTTGTGGCATGCCCGTCTTTTTGTGAGAAATTACACTGGTCGCTCAAAACATCTATAAAGTATTTATAAAGTTTAAATAGCACTCACTTTAGATTAGGGACTCCAAAAATAATTGACTAGTAAATAGTTTATTAATGTGGAAGTAGTGATTAATAAATGGTGAATCCACAATTTTTAAATGCCTTATAAATGGTTTATTACAGACCATTAATAGACACTTGAAATGCACTGATTTGAAATATGTAGTTAGACTGTATGTATTATAATGTATTATATAAGCCAATGGTCATCTATAAGGCATTCATTCGGTGATTTTCTTTGTCTAATGTACATGTTTATTCATTCACAACTAGGACGCGAAAACAGAGAGAGAGAGGAGCGAGAGAGACTGCCAGTTCCTGAATGTTTTGGGTGTAGCCAATGGCTCTCTCTCTCTCTCTCTCTCTCTCTCTGGCTCTCTCTCTCTCAATGGCTACATTAAGGAACTGGCGTCTCTCTCTCCCTCTTTCTCCGTTTTCTTCTATTGAATTCAACATACAACCTTCTGTGTTTTTCAAAGAACGATGCCGGGACTCGTTTAAGTGGATGTTAATAGATTTCCAGCTCTGTGCTTCGCCCGACAGTGCCGCGTTCGTATGCGTATCTTTCGTTCATGGAATGAAATAAATGGGAGATAGGCGGGACATTCCAGCCTTCAGTGCTGTGGCTATGTAATGTAATCCGACACCAGAGTCACTTGTTACTACAGCTCATAAACTCACTAGCTGGGCTGAAGAGACTGAGATTCAGAAGCGAATAAACATTGATAAAACAATCTAACTACTTGTTAGGCTATATTATTCCCCTGGATCCCTTTCCCCAATTAAGCTACTATAGTAGGTGTAACATATATTTCATACAATATACAGCCAAAACATTAGCCCTGGCAGTAGTAGGCTACGTGATCTGTGTCAGTGTGTGTGAGTGTGTCGTTCTCTGTTTTCTTCCTACTGTACATCAACTGCACCACAGCAGAGGATCTGCCCTTCCTCACTGACACAGACACAGCACTCTGAGCAGCAGAACCAGAACTTTTAGCAAATAAAAATCGGTTAATTTCCCACATTTAGCAGCTTCTCCCTGTTTTTTGGTCTCTCAAAGTGTTTCGCCGCCACCATTCCGTTTTTCTGTTTTGACTGAGTAACTGAGAGCGGGTCTCACTCTCTTTCATGATGCACGTTTAACTTTGAATGCGAATTTGCGCTGCTTCTGCTTAGCCAATCAGAAAACCGGGCCGGCCCATCTTGGTCAGCCAAATGCTCAATTTGAGTATGCAAAACATTAAGAACACTCTTTCCATGGCATAGTACAATGGCAAGACAGAAGATCTAAGTGCCTTCGAACGGGGTATGGTAGTAGGTGCCAGGCACACCGGTTTGTGTCAAGAATTGCAATGCTGCTGGGTTTTTCACGCTCAACAGTTTACCGTGTGTATCAAGAATGGTCCACCACCCAAAGGACATCCAGCCAACTTGACATAACTGTGGGAAGCATTGGGGTCAACCTAGGCCAGTGTACCTATGGAACGCTTTCGACGCCTTGTAGAATCCATGCTGTTCTGAGGCTGTTCTGAGGGAAGGTGCTCCTACTTTTCGGTATACTCAGAGTAGATTACCATGACAACAGAGAAATAGCGCAAAATCGATTTAAAAAAAGGCACATGGGCCGCAGGCCGTGTCCATTTATAATTTATTATATGTATTTTGGGGGGGGGGGGGTCAATTTCGACCAGCCCACCCTAATAAAAGATGGTCCAGCCCTTCCGGCATTTGTCAGAATTGCCAGACGGCCAATCCGCCCATGTACTGATGAGATGACCCACCCTCAATAGATGAAGCGTTTAAAGCATTGCTGGAAAAATGCACTCAATCCCCAGACTAGGGCTCTTTTTAGCAGTACTGTGCATAGGAGAAGCCCCCTCCAAACCCTCCACACTTCATTTACCCTGTCACACTACCCCCCTTCCTCTTCCCCACTGTTGGCTTGTAACAGCACAAAAAGGGACTAAGATACAAATAGTCTATCTGAGAGTGATACATCTTCCCAACGGGGTCTCGTGGGACGGTGTGCCTGGAGAGGGGTCCCTATAGCTGTTGTGTAAGCGAGCTGTCACTGCCCCCGTGGACCAGAAGGCAGAGAGGGTAAATGCAGTCGTTTCCAGGAGGATGTAACAGGGGTTAGGGGGAATGTGGCGGTTCTCATCCCGTCACCATCTAGCATAACTGATTATAGACACAAAGGTAGTAGTTCGTTGGTTATTGAGCACCGGTGTGTATAATGTGTAGCAGAGCACCGCATGTGCAACGTGTTCAGGGTCGGGGCGGGCACACCGTTAAGCTGTAACAGAAGAAACGCACAGCCCATTTTTGCGATCTCTTGTCCATTACTAGACCGCTCACCTAGTATTGTTACCAATCGTTACGTTGTGCTCTGTGTGTTAATATTTGCCCTTATCTTCATGTGTACATTCCATTCGCTTCCGCATCTCATCCTGGGAAGGAAGTGACGTCGCATTCCGACCCTCTTTATGAATGGGTTCCTGCCACTGTTGACGGTAGGCTAGTCCAAGGTTCACGAGTGAATTGTAATCATGTCATTTTCTAATTACTCAGGAAGTTCAAAATGATTTGTCAATGTTGGATAAATGATTAAGATTAACGTGTGAAAATAAGAAGTATGTAACCTGACATTTCAAGCTAATTGATATGTTGGCTTGTTCCACATCTGCCTGACCATACAGGGCCAGTTAGAGCTGGAGTGCCAAGAGGGCAGGCTGGGCCGGCTCGCCTCGCCTCCCAGCTATGCTAAGTCTAACATGCTAAGCTAACACAGTGCAAGGGTTCAGTTTCTCCTTTGGGTTTTTTGTCTTTATGTTGGGACAGGTTATTTGAAGTTTATACCTTTTTTTTTAAACCTGATTCTCTTATTTTCAAGTCTTTTCTATTTTTAGAAAAGAAAAGAAAATAAAGCTAGGTGCAACTGTCTACCATCCTCCTGTCC
The DNA here is from genome assembly GCF_016432855.1 of Salvelinus namaycush. Taxonomy (NCBI): domain Eukaryota; kingdom Metazoa; phylum Chordata; class Actinopteri; order Salmoniformes; family Salmonidae; genus Salvelinus; species Salvelinus namaycush. The sequence goes on from NC_052316.1 coordinate 7,161,586, forward strand.
AGTCATTTGGCACCTTAGACACCACTCCTAACGGTGCATCTCCTTACACGGGGGAAAAACACTTCAATACTCTGTCACAGAAAGGATTTATCAGGGTTCAACTGTACAGTACTATCTTAATATGGGAACAATAACACTTTTACACTTTGGAAAATGATACATGTCTGATTGAAACAAATATTTATCTGTCTTTGAAGTTGGCTTGTATGTTGACTTATCTCCCCCCAACTGTGCAAATTACTTAAGAGTTATTATGAAATGTCAGGAAGATATTTCTCCTCTGACGATGGCCATTTTGCCACTCATCAGAATGCCAAGATGGAAGAGTGACACCCAGTGGTCGTCTCAGACCTCTCTCCTCATGAGGGAGGTGGTCTGTGGATTTACTGCTGGATACCTGCTGACAGGATCACGGCAGGGCCTCAGCTGCTGCATGTATGAATAATAATTAAAATAGATCATGCATAAATGCATACATATGAGATAAATAAAGTCCAAGATCCAATCATTTTTGCCAGCTCTCTCTCTCTCTCACGGGCTACGTATCCATAATGGATTCCCCTCTGAAGTCATCTCCAGAACTCAGTTTTATCCATTCCTCCATTTGCAAGCTATTTTTATCACAAGGCAGTGACGCAGACATGCAGTATCAGACTCATCCAGCCCTCTCTCCCAACCCAGTACCCATCTCCCACTTCATACCTTGGGCTCTAGCAGAACCATTCCTCACCCACTCTCCCACATCCATCACTCCTCCCCTCTCTCCCTCCCTAAAAGCCATCTCTCACTCCACCGCTCTCCCACCCCAGAACCATCTCTTTATACCACTCACTACCCAAAAACCCATGCCTCACTCCACTCCACTCCTCTCTCCCTCCCACAACCCATCTACCACTGTATCTCTAAGTCACTACCCCAGAACCAATGACTCACTCTATACCTCCACCTCCCCCAAACCCATCCCTCACTCACGCCACCCCTCTTCTTAACCTAAAACCCATCCCTGACTCCACTCCTCTCACTCCCACACCACAACACATTTACCACCACCTCTCTTTCTCTCTCCAGCCCCAGGACCCATCTCCCACTCCATACATCTGACTGCCCCAGAACCCATCCGACACGCTCCATTACATACTGCGTGTTCCAATTAAGCCTGACTCCATTAGCTGTCAGAGCATGGCGCTGCCCTGCGGAACGGGAACCCTCCCCACAACTGAGGGGGGCCTGACACTCAGGGTATCTTCGACGGATGGGGGGAGGTAGATGTGATAGACAACCTGGAAAGGCATTGTCCCACACCAGCACGGTTACCAGAGTAGAGAACTCAAGCAGACACGCCGCTGTAAATGTCATCATGTCAAAAGGGGGGAAGCATTTCAATGGCACACAAGCACTGATTGTAGCTTATGGCAAAGATCTCTCTATGTTTTTCTGCTTATGGGTGATGAGGTTGACGTGTGGCCCCACTATTGGTATTCTCTATGAGAAAACATGGGATACACCTCCGTTGCAGACAGTATTGGCCAATGGCTAAAATGCATAAACACGTTATTTAAAAAGCACATTCTGAGAAAGTAGACAAATAAAGCTCATTAATAGCGATCTCCCCTGACAAAGCAGTCAAAACAAAGTTGTTGAGAGGCTCAACATTTTCCCTCAGTCCCAGAGTGCACTGGATCCCACTGATAACCCAAGTCCAATCTAAGGATTACTGGGGAGGGGAGAGGGTAAGATGCATTAGACGGGACTGAAATGGGTAATGAACGGAACTAACGAGAATAGCCAAGGCTCCCATTTCAGCCGGACCTGATTCAATGAATGCATGAGGTACAGTACAATAATTTCATTTGCTATGAGATGGATCTGGAGGTCAAGCCTTTTAAAGGAGCTAGGCTGGCAATCTGTAGAGAAAAGGGTCAATTCAATTCAATTTGGTCTGGTCCACCTAATTACTACTGACTCAGTCCCCAAGTACGTATGGAATTATTTGACTCATATGAGAGATGTCCACCAATACAGCACCAAAGACTCTGATATTGCCATTTTAAATGTAAGAGTCTATCTAGTAAGAACACCTTTTTATAAACCGGCGCTGTTGAGTGGAACAAACTACCACAGCAACTCCAAGCCATGCCGACCATAACTTTGTTCAAAAAACGAAGTCAAAAGCTGGCTGATGATCAAAGAATAGAACAAGTGTTTCATGTCTGTATCTATGTAATGTTGTAATGTTTTAGCACCATGGAATTTAGGGACCACAATGGAAACACTTTTTGTGACATCCCTGTCAAGTTTTTCCAAATGTATATACTGCGTGTTTGTGTTTTTTTAGGCTGGCAAAGGAAATCAATCAATCGAGGCTCAAAGTGGAGCGTCTCATATTGTAGCAACACCTCAAGATGACTTTCTAGATCTATTGATTTGGTGTGAATGGTGGGATAGTCTTACTCATTGACATAGAGAGTCTGTCACAAATCTGTCACGGTCAGACTCGGGCCGGGAACGATTCCTGTATCGCCATACTTGTTAGTCGTGTGGCTAAGAAACGAAACAAGAAGTGGGTTTTACTTGAGCAAAATCAACCCTTCCGTTAGGAATAAAGATCATAATGTCGTCATTGGAAGTCACATGTATTTATTTTCCAAGCTATAGCACACAATATTTTACGCACACGAGGTTTTTAAAGGACCAAAAGAGTTTAGTCTGCTTCGTGTTTTCATTTTATTGCAAATGTTGTGATACCAGTATCGTCACAACCCTAGTTACAACCTGGGCGAGCAACATTGGCCTGAATACTGTAATACAAAAGGGATCGAAAAATCCCACCGTCTAACACACATCAGTAGAGTAAATGGTTTTATGGTGTAGCCATCCTAGATTGGATCATTTTATCTTCATTCACACCCTAGCCTGGGATGAGGGGACCCATTTCGTAGTAGCGTAAAACATTTTGCCCTCTTAGGTTTGTCAGAGTTTGGGTAAGCAACAACTGGACACAATACGCAACGTGAGTGATAGAACACAAAAAAAAACAGTTAGATCGAAACAAATGTTATTTGTCACGCGCCGAATACAACTGGTGTAGACTTTAACGTGAGAGGCTTGCTCATGAGCCTTATCCAAAAAGTTTAGAAAACAGTAACACAACAGGAATAAAATAAAATACACAAGAATGGAGCTATACAGTGCATTCGGAAAGTATTCAGACCCATTGACTTTTTTCCACATTTTGTTATGTTACAGCCTTTTCTAAAAATGGATTAAATCGTTTTTTCCCCTCATCAATCTACACACAACAACCCATAATGACAAAGGAGGTCACTGCGTTCTTAGGGACCTTCAATGCTGCAGACATTTTTTGGTACCATTCCCCAGATCTGTGCCTCAACACAATCCTGTCTCGGAGCTCTCGGACAATTCCCTTGACCTTATGGCTTGATTTTTGCTCTGACGTGCACTGTCAACTGTCGGACCTTATAAAGACAGGTGTGTGCCTTTCCAAATAATGTCCAATCAATTTAATTTACCGCAGGTGGACTCCAATCAATTTGTAATAACATCCAATGGATATAACATCCAATGGAAACAGGATGCACCTGAGCTCAATTTCAAGTTTCATAGCAAAGTATCTGAATACTTATGTAAATAAGGTATTTCTGTTATTTTTATTTTTATAAATTTGCTAAAAAATCTAAAACCTGTTTTCACTTTGTCATTATGGGGTATTGTGTGTAGATTGATGAGGATTTTAAAAAATCCATTTTAGAATAAGGATGTAACGTAACAAAATGTGGAAAAAGTCAAGGGGTCTGAATACTTTCCGAATGCAGGATAAAGTAACTAGGCATCATAATAAGAGAAAAATAAAGAACAGAGCAGCAGCAGCAAATGATGAGTGTAAAAGTGTGTGAGTAATGTGTATGTGTGTGTTTGTGTTGTGTCGGTCTGCGTGTGTGTGTTATGTGTGCGTGGGCGTCTGTAGTGTATGCGAATGTGTGTGGGTTTTGTGTGAGAGTGTCAATGTAGTGTGTGCGAGTGACTGTGTGTATATTGTTTGTATGTATAGTCTAGTGTACAGTACGTAGGGTCAGTCCAAGATAGAATCAGTGCAGATAGGACAGGATAGAATATTAAAGGTCAAGGGTATTCATCTTACCCTACGAGGTCCGGAGCCTGCTGGTTTTCTCTTCTACCTGATAATGAATTGCACCCACCTGGTGTCCCAGCTCTAAATCAGTCCCTGGTTAGCTGGGAAGATTGGGGGGGAAAGCAGTAGAACTGGCTTCAAAGTCCAGATTTAAATTTGAGGGCTATAGGGTTGCAATGTTATGTTGGAAAACTTGATCCATGGTGCACCATGGTGTAAGAGGGGCTGGTCATCAACAGAACTGTATACTGGGTAGAGAGCGTTGTAATTAATGGGCCAGAATGCATGAAGCCGTGGCTTTAGCTTGTCAATAAAGCGTAGACAGCATCATCATAAGCAATCTCTGATCAATTAATAATGTAGGGCCACAGTTTTCAACCAAAAATATTTTTATTGAAGAACACTTAGAGAACAAACGTACACAACTCATCGTTGCTGTCTTTACTAAGGAGCGTAGTTACATTCACATGTTAAGGGTTCATTTGGGCTGTATAGAGCAAGTATTTCAAGAGCCTGAATAAGTATACCATTTGGATGAAGCCACAGAAAAACAACAGAAACAAACAAAAAAGCCCATAAATGACAGAATAAGACCCATCCAATATGTCAGGAACTCTGACCAGACACCTTCATACCTATGCTGTCTATGTTGCAGGATCGATGAAATTCTCTCCACGTCAGCAAGTTCCCCGCATAGACCTAACCACATATCTTTTGAAGGTGCATGTTCATTTTCCCAGCATTTTGTTACACATTTCCTTGCTCCTGCTAAAAGATGATCTGTCAATTTAAGTGGAGAGGATTGGAGTGTATCCACAGGAACAATACCTATTTGTCCACACTGCCTCCAACACGTAGCTGATAACCAAATATAGCTTTAATTGTATTTTTCACCACTTCCGGGTTGTGCTGTGAGTGAGTTTGCAAAAAAAACACCTCCCGAAATCTGTTTGAAATGACTAGGGGATATCAACAGTGGCGGGTATTGATGGATGCCAAGGGAAGCAAGAGTATGTTATTGTTGCTTTCCGTAGTAGTGAATATTTTTTTATATTTTTATATTTTATCAGGTAGGCCAGTTGTGAACAAGTTCTCATATACACCTGCGACCTGGCCAAGATAAAGCAAAGCAGTTCAACAAAAACAACAACACAGAGTTAAACATGAGATAAACGTAAGGGAGGGAAGGTAGCGAGCTTTTGGCCTTCCTTGATAAAAAAAGTATAAAATAGTAGCCAATCAGCATTGAGCTAAACTGTCACATCTGCTCCTGCTACGCCCTCTGGTGTTCATCCGGTGTCTTCTTGGCCTGCAGTTACTCCCCTTGTACACTCTCTCTCTCTTCCTCTCCCTCTCTGTGTGATTGTGTGGTTGGAGACAGGTGTGCTGTAGTCAGAGCAGATCCCTACCAGCTGCAACTCGTTCCATAATCAAGACCTCTACAAATACTCAGTCCTGCCACTTCCACTCTGCCAGATTGTAATCTCAGCTCAGTCAGTTCATGATTCTAGCCATTTATGATTATTCAAGATCCTGTTACTCCACTGTGCCTGTTTCCCTGCCTGACACAGTTTATCCTCTCATTGCAGTTAACGCTCTGTCTCTGGCTCCTGTCCCACATCTCACCACCCAACTACCTTGCTAAGGATTTTACTCACCACCACTACCTACCTCAGCTAACTCTAACCTCCGTCTTCACATCTGGTTTTTCTGCAACTCATCCGAGCTTCCCCGGATCTGCACTCCATATCGCCCTGTGTAACAATAAATATTTTGGTTCATTCATCCCTGTTTCCTCATCTGAGTCTGCTCTTGGGTTCCCCTGTGTCGCTGCGCATAACAAACTGAGCATACGTCCTTGACAGAAACAACTTGAATTGTTGCATCTCATTGTGTTCTTGTCCTCCAGTGGCTAGCTAACTAAAATTGTCAGTTTCCTAAATTAGCCATGGGTGGAGATAAGGATTCGGATTTGTGGTTTTACTTAGTTCTCCGTACTGGCCAATGATTATAACGGTGATTCTGATCCAATCATTAATTCATACATTGTTGTACCCCTGGCTTGAGAGTATGGAAGTTCAATATGTAGCTAGATGTAGAAGGTTAATGTTAACTAGCTAACGTTACCGGTGAAAGGAAGTTAGGCTAGCATTTTAGCCAGGTAGCCTTCAAGTGTGTACTGTATGACAGAGTAATAGACCATTAAGTCAACACGAAAGAGAGGATGGCATTGGCGTTTCTCTACAAGAGTCAACATGTTTTTTTTCTACTTGCACAAACGTTCATGCACGCACGCACACACACACATATGCACAGAGAAATCAGAAACATGGACAACCACATATTTAGCTTACGTTGATTGAACTAAATCGTTTTTGGTATCTTTTAGTTGTCACTCTATACGATTAAGCTTAGATGATTTGATGTTGAAATGGTGCTGGAATAGTGCTCTCCGGTTTGTGATGAAACAGCAGTGTGGTTGAATATATTCTGCCACTGTGTCTTCTTATTGTCTTGGCCTTTAGGCTTAGATATCACGGTGGCAAGGCATATGAACTAACAGGTTATAGAGCAAACAGCGCAATTATCACAACACATAGGTTGTAATATGGCTTTGTGACGACCCTCCCACTCTGTCTGAGGTATTCTTTCTCTTTGCTCTTGTTTACCTTATTAGGATGTCGGTGGGCGGAGCCGGGAGCAAAATGGCACACACCTGGGCATTTCGCTACTTGCCAAGCATTTCGCTACACTCGCATTAACATCTGCTAATCATGTGTATGTGACAAAATAAACATTTGATTTGGTGTGTCCCGGGATAAATAGTCCTTTTCCTCATTCCCTGAGGAGACTCTCTCCATGCAGTCACACTGTTTGATTTTGGTTGTGGCATTTTTGTGTCCATTTCCTTTGTTTCCTTTGGCACCTTTCAACATCCCTCATTATCACATCTATGCACGCAACCACTCACTTACACTACTGACTACATACACCAATTGTTTATTGTATATAGGTTACTTCAGTTCTTAAATATATTTTATCTCCACATTGTCTGCCTTTTTGTTGCGGGCTTCGAGCCGGTTCGTGACAGCTTGCGCCGCTACATTGTGCGTGTGTGTGTGTGTGTGTGTGTGTGTGTGTGTGTGTGTGTGTGTGTGTGTGTGTGTGTGTGTGTGTGTGTGTGTGTGTGTGTGTGTGTGTGTGTGTGTGTGTGTGTGTGTGTGTGTGTGTGTAGTGAAGGCGGGGGTTATGGCCTGTACAGAAACACACTATTCATTCCCTGCCTGCCTTGTATTTGTCAACTGCTGAGTGGAGAAGCAGAAACTTATTTCTGACAAGACACTTTTTCTGTAACCCCCTCCCCCGCTCTCTCTCTAACACAAAGCGATCCCTTTCTGCTGACTGGCCACTTCCAGGAGCAGTGGCAGAAAGGAGAGGAAAGAAATGATCGAGGGGGAAAAAAAGAGATTCAGTCCACTGAGAAGTTTATGACCTCCCTCCGCTCCTCACACTCCTCTGTTCTCCCCTCCGTTTCCCTACGTGTGCAGAAGGGATGCCTTTTATCGCCTATTGTAGTTTGTGTCCATAGGAGAGTTGTATATTTATAAGGACACAAATGACTCGTACTCTGCAGGTACTTATGATAACGTCGACAGTACCGCAGGAGCTTTCAAGAGCATTTCCACATGCGGGGAGAAGTCGTCACGTTTCTCCACCTGTTCTGAAGTACTGTGTCTTCTGGGTATCCTAACCCATCATAGCACCCAAAGGAAACACAGCGGAGAGGATGCTCAGTCAAGGAGCGGGCATTTACTTGAGGTATTCAGGAGTGGTTTTAGCACTGTAGAGGATGAAAGAATGTGAATGCAAAGCAATGGTCTTTGCAAACACAAGTGCTTTCTCCCTGTCGTCCTCAGGAAAAAAGGCATTGCTTTTCATTCTATGACGCAATTGGACTGGGTGCCACTCTCTCGCTCCTTTTATGCATTAACAAAGGTAGTGCATGCATCCATGATCCCTGTAGCTGACATGCATCGTTGTTGGAAACATCCCCAAGGAGCCAGAGCCTGCACCACGCAATTATGTAGATCAGATGGTGTGCATGAGAATTTGAGCTGAACATGGAGGTATCACAGAGGGGCTGTCATTTTCCATCTTGATAGGGATCCGCTGAGATTGAAAGAAACCTACTATGCATCGCTGCTTCTGAAATGGAGATAAAACTGAGATAAAAAATGAAGTGATCACCAGGATGAAACATGGGAGCCTCACTGCGGTGGCTGTCCGCCTTTTTAGCTGTCCGCCTGATCCTTCTGAAGGCGGACGGCCCGCTGGAGCCTCAAGTGTGCAGCGTTCCACACCTCCTCTGCGCGCTGGAACCACTCGTCCACTACAGGAGCCTCGGTCTGGCTAGGAGTCCACAGAGCCAGGGCCGGCTGATATCCCAGGACACTAGTCCGGTGGAGGCGTGTAGAAGTGAGTTCAGGGCGTATTCCGCCCAGGGAAGGAAACGGTCCCACTCCCTCTGCCGGTCCTGGCAGTGACTCCTTAGGAACCTCCCCGGATCCTGGTTGGTCCTCTCCACCTGCCCGTTGGACTGAGTCCGCTACCGGGATGTGAGGCTGACTGTGATCCCCAGCTTCTCCATAAAGTCTTTCCAGACCCGTGATGTGAACTGGGGACCACGGTCGGAAACGATGTCCTACGGAAGTACCGGAAGTCCTACTGGAATAGTGCCTCAGCAACCTGGAGAGTGGTAGGTAGACCAAAGAGAGGGATAAAACGACAGGATTTAGAGAATCTGTCAACAATAACTAGAAAGGGGGTTACAAAGTCTATTGACAGATGTGACCAAGGTCACTGAGGCACGGGAAGGGGAAGTAGTTTCCCTGCAGGAGCATGCCGGGGAGATTTGGATTGGGTACATACGGAGCATGAGTTGACATAGTGGGCGACGTCCTGCGCCAAGGTGTGCCACCAGTACTTCTTGGAGAGGGATTGGATAGTGAGGGTGATACCTGGGTGTCCAGCAGTGAGGGATGTGCGTGCCCAGGTCAACAGCCACTCTGGTTCGCTGGAACGATTCTAGGTAAAGGGTCCTCCGCTGGTTGGAGGGTACGCCCCTCGGATGATGTCGAGCCGTTGGAGAATACAGAGGACCTCATCCATAGCCATACCCAGTTGCACCAGTTGGTTGTGGTGTTGGCGGATTATGTCTCCCTGTTCGCCGACTCTCTGGGAGATGTCTGGATTTTCTGCTGCTTCCATTTGTTGAAGTAGTATTTTGTAACCATAAGCCGGGAGTCAGGAAGCAGGTGAACAAACATGAGAAGCGTACTGAATGTGAGAGAAAACAATACTACCTAATGACTGATCTCAACTGAGGGCCAAATAAAGGTGTGCGTAATGATGGGGAACAGGTGTGTGTAATATACCGGCGATGTCGAGCGCGGGAGTAGGCGTGACATAACATTTTTTTCCGATTATCACAGGGTAAGCACTGGCTTCCCTGTCTACCCTTGACTGCACGTCACTCACTGAAAAGGATGTGGCAGCTAGGCCCCCCCAAAATATCAAAATCTCACTGCAATGATTCTATGAAAATATAAGACAACATCTGAGGCAGTTTGCACTCATTGAGCACAGAGTGTATTCAACATCTTGAAATCCCAAGAAGAAAATAATAATTGAAACACTAAGAACAAACCCTACTGAGAAGGAAATTACCATTCATCATCTCCAGTACAACATTGGGCAATCAGCCACCCTTCACTTTCAACAGTGTTACAGTTCTCATGATGGCGTAATCACAGAGCGAGTTCCCAAGAGGAACAGGGCGACTTCTGTCGCATTCTATATATTTATTAGTTTGATTGTGTGGTTTCCAGATGCAAATGGCGGTTGTAAGTCAATCGTGTTAGACAATGATGAAGGGCTTCGCAAGACAAACAACAGACTGAAAGAGGAAATAAAAATAGCAATGGCCACCCATGGTGAATGCTTGGGGGAAGATGGGAGGACGGGAGTATAGTGAGGAGATTGATAAAACATAAAAATAGGGGAAAGTCAGGATTATTACTCAAGTCAAAGTCTTGGGAACACTCCGTACATCATCAGAAGGAGCCGGCCAGGGAGGAAGGGAGGGTGGGGTTGGGTGTGTAAATAAAGAGCGGATGAGCAATCTTTCCTGGTACTTATCAATCACCATGTAGGATTGAGCACCGAGCACCAAGGCCTAGAATCATGACTCACTCACTTTGGCAGTACATAAAGGAACCCAAAGGGGCCGCTTCCCACAACACACCGCCCCTGTTCCATCATTCCCCGTTCCCCAGGTCAGCAACCGACGTGGCGTGTGTCTATGAATGACGGGTCACATCTCGGAGAGGTGACGGTAGGTGCTTATTCCGAGACACGCTCGAGTAGGCACTCTGACTAATGGAGAATGGTTCAGTCAATAAAATGTAATCCAGGATGTCAATAAGGTCCTCTGGTTTTTCTGGTAGTATTTCTGCGTGCTAAATGAGCAAGTGGAGAGTTCAACCAGGGAAAAGGGCTTGGCTGCTGTTGTATGACTGATGAAGGAATGACCTGCCGCCTGGAGCCAGGTAAAAACTGACTGTACTGCTGAATCCATTAAAAGGAAGGAAATTAAATGACTGTGGACCTAAACACATTGAAGACTACAGTTGCATCTGGAATGGCACCCTATTCCCTAAATAGTGCACTACTTTGGACTACAGTATGACCCATTGGGAGAAAGTAGTGCACTATAGGAATAGGGTGCCATTTCGGACGCAGCCAGTATGTAATGAAAACGTGTATACTTTCAGTTACTCCTGCAGCGGGAGAAACAAAATGGCCATTCTGTGCTGGGATTTTATGTCTCCACTGCAGGCGTTGAGTGCACTCACATCTCACATCACAAGTACATGTGTTGCCTGGCAGGAGCAGGGCGTAACTTGGGCAAAACTTTTAAATGGTCTAATTATCGACCAACTTGGGATAAAGCTGATCGCTGGGGCAAAAAGGCAACCAGACGCCTAAAGTTATTTAAAAGGCTGCTCTCTTCTGAGAGAGCAGTTCAACAAATGGGGGAGTAGTAGAGTGACGGGAGAGAGGGGTAGAGGGGAAGAGTGCCTCCAGCCAGCCGGAATGGACGCGTCATCTGGTTGTAATTACCACACAGATTATGTTTAACGATTGTGACCCTTTCACTAACTGACACTGATTGGAAGAGACTGGGAAGTAAGTGTGTGTGTGTGTGTGTGTGTGTGTGTGTGTGTGTGTGTGTGTGTGTGTGTGTGTGTGTGTGTGTGTGTGTGTGTGTGTGTGTGTGTGTGTGTGTGTGCGTGTATAAAGAGGGGAGGAGGGGTGTAAAAGGTGGTCATAGGCCTGAGGAGGTCCAAGAACCTGCCATTTGAATCTTATGAATGAATTAAATTTAATTTTGTGTCAAATCGTCAATTGGCAACCCATCCCTTATAGGATTAATTGACACAAACAAACATTACAATAATTCACTGTGGTAATTCAATGATAATTCTTCTTCTGGTGTTCTCTGCATTGAGCATCGCACAAAGAGCAAAAAAAATGGAGGTAAAAATCTCTATATAATAATAAACAAGGTTATCCAAACATTAATTATATCCCTAGAGCAGTAAAATAATATACATACATACATACATACACACACACACACACACACACACACACACACACACACACACACACACACACACACACACACACACACACACACACACACACACACACACACACACACACACACACACACACACACACACACAGTGGGGCAAAAAAGTATTTAGTCAGCCACCAATTGTGCAAGTTCTCCCACTTAAAAAGATGAGAGAGGCCTGTAATTTTCATCATAGGTACACTTCAACTATGACAGACAAAATGAGAAAAAAAATCCAGAAAATCACATTGTAGGATTTTTAATGAATTTATTTGCAAATTATGGTGGAAAATAAGTATTTGGTCAATAACAAAAGTTTATCTCAATACTTTGTTATATACCCTTTGTTGGCAATGACAGAGGTCAAATGTTTTCTGTAAGTCTTCACAAGGTTTTCACACACTGTTGCTGGTATTTTGGCCCATTCCTCCATGCAGATCTCCTCTAGAGCAGTGATGTTTTGGGGCTGTTGCTGGGCAACACGGACTTTCAACTCCCTCCAAAGATTTTCTATGGGGTTGAGATCTGGAGACTGGCTAGGCCACTCCAGGACCTTGAAATGCTTCTTACGAAGTCACTCCTTCGTTGCCCGGGCGGTGTGTTTGGGATCATTGTCATGCTGAAAGACCCAGCCACGTTTCATCTGCAATGCCCTTGCTGATGGAAGGAGGTTTTCACTCAAAATCTCACAATACATGGCCCCATTCATTCTTTCCTTTACACGGATCAGTCGTCCTGGTCCCTTTGCAGAAAAACAGCCCCAAAGCATGATGTTTCCACCCCCATGCTTCACAGTAGGTATGGTGTTCTTTGGATGCAACTCAGCATTCTTTGTCCTCCAAACACGACGAGTTGAGTTTTTACCAAAAAGTTCTATTTTGGTTTCATCTGACCGTATGACATTCTCCCAATCTTCTTCTGGATCATCCAAATGCTCTCTAGCAAACTTCAGACGGGCCTGGACATGTACTGGCTTGAGCAGGGGGACACGTCTGGCACTGCAGGATTTGAGTGCCTGGCGGCGTAGTGTGTTACTGATGGTAGGCTTTGTTACTTTGGTCCCAGCTCTCTGCAGGTCATTCACTAGGTCCCCCCGTGTGGTTCTGGGATTTTTGCTCACCGTTCTTGTGATCATTTTGACCCCACGGGGTGAGATCTTGCGTGGAGCCCCAGATCGAGGGAGATTATCAGTGGTCTTGTATGTCTTCCATTTCCTAATAATTGCTCCCACAGTTGATTTCTTCAAACCAAGCTGCTTACCTATTGCAGATTCAGTCTTCCCAGCCTGGTGCAGGTCTACAATTTTGTTTCTGGTGTCCTTTGACAGCTCTTTGGTCTTGGCCATAGTGGAGTTTGGAGTGTGACTGTTTGAGGTTGTGGACAGGTGTCTTTTATACTGATAACAAGTTCAAACAGGTGCCATTAATACAGGTAACGAGTGGAGGACAGAGGAGCCTCTTAAAGAAGAAGTTACAGGTCTGTGAGAGCCAGAAATCTTGCTTGTTTGTAGGTGACCAAATACTTATTTTCCACCATCATTTGCAAATAAATTCATTAAAAATCCTACAATGTGATTTTCTGGATTTTTTTCCCTCATTTTGTCTGTTATAGTTGAAGTGTACCTATGATGAAAATTACAGGCCTCTCTCATCTTTTTAAGTGGGAGAACTTGCACAATTGGTGGCTGACTAAATACTTTTTTGCCCCACTGTACATACATACATACATACATACATACAAAAAAAGAAACAGAAGGCATTTGAACCCAGTCTGGCACAAAGAGATGATTCAAATGGGAGACAAGCCTACACACAATCTATATACACACGTACTATTTACCACATAGAAGCTAAATATTTTTTACAATTTAATTATAGGTAGCTCTTATTCTTTTATTGCAGGCTTTATCTAAATATTCTGCAAACGGAAATACACAATGGGCAAAAAAACATTTCAGTTTCTCCTCATCGCTCAGCCACATAATGCCAGGGTATATCTGGTGTGCTTTCTGGAATAAGAGCAAGCGTATGTCGTGGTAGAAAGGGCAATAGAGGATAAAATTTGTTTCATTCTCTATTTCTCCGAGGTCACAATAATTACATAGTCTTTCCTCTTCCATTTCACCACCATACCGACCTGTTTCAATAAGCAGAGACTATATCCCTGATCTTACCTGTTTCAATACGCAGAGACTATATCCCTGATCTTACCTGTTTCAATACGCAGAGACAGTATCCCTGATCTGACCTGTTTCAATACGCAGAGACTATATCCCTGATCTTACCTGTTTCAATACGCAGAGACTATATCCCTGATCTTACCTGTTTCAATACGCAGAGACAGTATCCCTGATCTTAACTGTTTCAATACGCAGAGACTATATCCCTGATCTTACCTGTTTCAATACGCAGAGACAGTATCCCTGATCTTACCTGTTTCAATACGCAGAGACAGTATCCCTGATCTTACCTGTTTCAATACGCAGAGACAGTATCCCTGATCTTACCTGTTTCAATACGCAGAGACAGTATCCCTGATCTTACCTGTTTCAATACGCAGAGACAGTATCCCTGATCTTACCTGTTCACATAGTGATCTCAAATCAAATCAACGTGTATTTGTCACGTGCGCCAAATACAACAGGTGTAGACCTTACAGTGAAATGCTTACTAACCAACAGTGCAATTTTTAAGTAAAAAATAGGTATTAGGTAAACAATAGATAAGTAAGGAAATAAAAAGTAAAAAGTAAAATGACAGTGAAAATAACAGTAGCAAGTCTATATACAGGTGGTACTGGTACAGAGTCAATGTGCGGGGGCACCAGTTAGTCGGGCTAATTGAGGTAATATGTACATGAATGTATAGTTAAAGTGACTTTGCATAGATGATAAACAGAGAGTAGCAGCAGCATAAAAGAGGGGGTTGGCGGGTGGGGGGTGGGGGGTGGCAGGACACAATGCAAATAGTCCGGGTAGCCAATGTGCGGGGGCACCGGTTAGTCGGGCTAATTGAGGTAATATGTACATGAATAGTTAAAGTGACTATGCATAGATGATAAACAGAGAGTAGCAGCAGCGTAAAAGAGGGGTTGGCGGGGGGGCACAATGCAAATAGTCCTGGTAGCCATTTGATTACCTGTTCAGGAGTCTTATGGCTTGGGAGTAAAAGCTGTTGAGAAGCCTTTTGGTCCTAGACGTGGCGCTCCGGTACCGCTTGCCATGCGGTAGTAGAGAGAACAGTCTATGACTGGGGTCTTTGACAATTTGTAGGGCCTTCCTCTGACACCGCCTGGTGTAGAGGTCCTGGATGGCAGGTAGCTTAGCCCCAGTGATGTACTGGGCCGTACGCACTACCCTCTGTAGTGCCCTGAGGTCGGAGGCCGAGCAGTTGCCGTACCAGGCAGTGATGCAACCAGTCAGGGTGCTCTCGATGTTGCAGCTGTATAACCTTTTGAGGATCTGAGGACCCATGCCAAATCCAGTCTCCTGAGGGGGAATAGGTTTTGTCATGCCCTCTTCATGACTGTCTTGGTGTGTTTGGACCATTCTAGTTTGCTGGTGATGTGGACACCAAGGAACTTGAAGCTCTCAACCTGCTCCACTACAGCCCCGTCGATGAGAATGTGGTTGTGCTCGGTCCTCTCTTGCTTTTAGGTAGGTTATAGATTATATATATCTTACACACGAATTCACCCTTAATCAAAGAAAAGGTTCTCAATTTGGGTTTATGATTAATCTCCTCCGCCCATTTTTTTTCATATTGCATCAACATTAAAAATAAAATCATATCTATGTCTCCCTTAATTTGGTTTTCGTACAGATGTTCACAGTCAGACTGTTGAAAAAGGTCAGACATTTCAGTTGCCCGGGCTCCCCCTATAGATAGAGCCCATTGAAAAACTTTACTAGCTATTCTGGAAGTTGGCATATCCAACACTCTATTCCAAAGTCTCACCATACACGCCTTCCATCTCACCTCACAGGGTTCCCAGCCCATGTCCCCAGTTATTGCAAGAACAGGTGCAAACTTGTGGACACCTAAAAAGTAACGAACTTCTCTGTTATGGACATGTTCGTTTTTAAGACACCTAATGGCACACTCCCACACTCCTGCTGAATAGTCCAGAACAGGACACACGCATGTCTGACACAGTTTGGAGTACGTAGCATAACCAATATCTTTGAGTGTTTCTGTTTTTCCTATAAATCCCCCAAGAGCTCTACTTCCTGATTCGGCCAGGGCAGATGTTCCCTATAGAAAGGTAATATGTTCATCAATAAAAATACCCAAATATTTATAAATGCTAGTAAATTCAAGAATGTCTTCTTCAGTTTAAAAAAACCTGAAAAACAATTATCTTAGTACCTGGTTTTCTAAAATGCATTATCTGTGTTTTAGTCTGGTTGATCATGAGTCTCCATCTTTTACACCAATTGACCTGCACATAATGACATGTTCTGCAGGTCTTGTTCAGTTTCTGCCATCAAAATCATATCATCAGCATATAAAAGGTTACTTAGCATTTCATCATCATATCTTACTCCAATATTTTGCCATTTACTGTTTGCTAAATCATTTAAAAACATAGCAAACAAAGTCGGTGATAAGGCGTCTCCTTGTTTAACACCCGAGGGTGTGTGAAACCAGTCTGTAAGATATTCATTAACACGGACGGACACAAGCAATTGGTACTTTGTAAAGAGACTGGATTGCATGATAACATTTCCCATCAACCCCTGTCTTTAACAAACTATAGGCTAAAACATCCCTATTTACAAAATCAAAAGCTTTCTGGAAATCACTTAAACATGCAAAAGTAGGCTTCTCTTCTTGTAATCTATTTCTAATTATTGTACAGACCGAGAAGATATGATCTGTACAAGCTCTGGATTGATGAAAACCATTTTGTTCTTCGACCAGAACGTTTTGATCCTCCAAAAAGTTCATTAACCTATTGTTGAGGATGGATGAATATAATTGATAAACCGGAGCAATTTTTTGTGCCCCTGGAGTCAAGCATCCAACCAAGTTCATGAGATCGTGGCCCTCCTGCTGGCAGAGTGAATGGATGGAGAGAGAAAAAGGGAGGAAGAGATGAAAGAGGATAGAAGGCTGCCAGAGCCTTCAAGCTGAAGGTCTAGGAGAAGAGTATGACATCATGAAAAAAAGAAAAATGAGAGGAGGAAAAATATCCCATGGACATGAAACACGAAAGAGCAGAGCCAATTTCACTGGTTGTACAGAAACATAATGGATTTTTCCCACTTTAGTTGAAACATGCTTCGGTGGCATAGCACGCTCTCCCAGTCCTGCCACAGGAGTAACAGCGCATTTAGGGTCATCACCAGCTAACATTATGAGCGCTCTTATCGTGCCGAAACATCTTGGCACTTCCAATGCTTAATATTGAATAGTCACTCCTGTTCGTTCTCCCTACTCAGAGCAACAAAAAAATGATGATTTAGCTGTGTTTTATTGACCGAATGAAAATCAACGCTGTTAAGAGAACAAATTAGGTCTGGAAAAGGAACATCCCCTCGAGCTACAGGACTTCAATTATAATGGAGTGTGTGTTTGCAAAAATTGTCTAGTGGATTCGCAACTCCCCGTTTCCGGCGAATCAATTTGTCATATTCAGGAACATGAATGTAAGTATGAGAAGCAATCTATTTCACATTCTAAAATAATAACTTGTTTCCAAATTCCATTGTTGACATTTGAGCTGTTTTTTTAATGTGTACAGGGCCTCTAGGCTTGGCAGCACAACCGAGAGGTCAATTAATCATCAAATATGATTTGCATATTTACAGTGTGCTAAGCTTATTAGTGCTACTCCAATAGCAGCGGTTTCAACAGGGCTTAGCAAGACACAACTTGATGAGGATTCGGGGCAGTTTTATGGGCAACAGGATCATTTCCCTGTAAACCAACTGACTAATAAAGACCCTGTTATCAATTACCTTGATCCCTTTTTTGGTTATGAATAGGGTGCTAACATGTCCCAGATTGTGCGGGACAACCAAACAATCATGTCCCGCATTTGATCAACAAATTCAAGCACCACTCATTTTGAAAAAGAGTCAGACATTCCAACCTGTCTCTTGGAGTTAGTACGTGGTACTGGTGACGTTAAACACTTCTCTGGTGGTTTTTGAGATGTTTTGTGCAGCGCAAGGCCAGGGGTAGGCCAATGTCATAGGCCTATCATCAACCAATCATATTTCTCAAATGCTTTCGGGTTAATACATTCCAGCTAAACTTGGAGAGGACAGTTAGACTAACTACTAACATACAGCGTGCTTCTGATGAGCTACAGAAGTAGGCCTAAATAAATAGCCGTATTACACTGAAATAAGGTAATTTCGTCAAACGTGTGAGGCTCTCCATGCTCATGAGTTGCTCTACTTCACTCAATCCCGTTTTAAAAGTCTCCCTTCCTAACCTAGACCAACCAGAAATGTTTCCTTGGCCAAATATTCCCATATTTTCATAAAACAATCCCACAGGTGGTCTCGTTTTTGCGTCACCAAATGTTGCACAAGGCAAAAGAGTAGGCTAGGTGCGCTTCAATTAGCTCGTTTCGTGCAGTGGGAGCAGGGGTGTAGAGTTGCTGGCGTGCACCGGAGTGGCAATGTCACTCAGACACTTCTCACAATGGTGCTTGTTTAATATGGTTAGATCAAAGCTGAATCAATGTCTTAGAAGACCACATAATGATTAATTTGTATCCTACATAACATAAACAAATACAATAGCATGTAATGTTACTGTTATGTCAAAAACACCACCTCATTTCTCATTAGATTTTAGGATGGTTAACTGAATAGACACACTTTTTTTCTCATGCGGCCAAAACTCAACCTCGAGCGCCACTAGGTAGAATGTGGTTGGATTGAAACAAAATACAGGAAGGCTGTGGGCTAGGCTATAGTTTGTTACCAGCATCTGCTTTAGTTTGTTCACGAAACAGTATTTCAAGTTATAAATGCATATTCCCATGAAACTGATTTAGATCAAATGACTAGCATGCAGATGCAGTCAGTTTCACCGGTAAAATGTGACCTGAAGTATCCTTTTTAAGAACAATTTCTTATTTTCAATGACAGCCTAGGAACAGGTTAACTGCCTTGTTGCTCGGGATTCGATCTTGCAACCTTTTCGGTTACTAACCCAACGCGCTAACCACTAGGCTACCTGCCGCTTCAGATTGACAATGATGATGGTCTATTTTGAAATAAGGTATGCCTAACTTGGTGTTTGAGTGTATTAACAATAGAACATATTACTGAGACAATATGTCTGTGCATAGGCAGTTGCAATTAGAGGATGCATTTTCTGCATATTCTATAATGAGATTCAATAAGAAACATATGTCGGTCTCTCTCTCTCTTTGTGTGCAGTTCTGCAGATTCACTGCTGGGCAGTCACCTCACCCCTACCCAGCTCCATGAAATGGGACAGAGGGAATTACGCAGGGATTAGGCTATAGTCAGGTTTAATTCCACCCCCTGGAATGAGATCCACACTGAATCCAAAGAGAAGATTGCTCACAAGCCCCTAAAACAGACAGAGCCGAATCTACCGCACAGTCAACGTGTATTTGTGTGTGTGTGTTTGTGCACGCGTGTGTGTGTGGCTGTGCGTGTGCATGTGTGAGACAATTCCCCAAAAACTATCCATATCTATATCTTTGAGGGTTGAGGAGTGAGGGTAAACTCAAACCTTGAGCGCTAGTTATCTCTAGATACAACAACAGACCTATTGCCCTATCCACCTTCTAGCATTCACCTCTTTGATCTAGCAGTTCCGCAGAACCTTGGCACATACAAAGATGGGATAATATATTCAAGCGTTAAGAATGTGTGCTGTATGCTGTACTGTACTGGGTGTGTCTGTGTAAGAGAAATTGATATGGGGCGTGAGGCACCGGTTGTATACAATTCAGTCATGTCATGACTTTCAGAGAGCGAGGGAGAGAGGAAGCGCCTGCCAGCTTCCCTGAGTATAGGGGACCAGCAGATGGAAGATAATAGCATTTAGAGATGTCCCATTTAGGAGATTAAAATGCAGCAGCGCCAGCGACCCTTTAACTTTCAGACACAGGGCTGCCGAGGCTGGGAACATATGCTTGCTGGGGACAGCACAGCCAGCGTAGCCACCACACGTGTCCTTGGGGTGTTTGACCCCGGGCTCTGGCAGGCAGGCAGGCACCCAGCTAACAATTCTAGGGATAGAGAACATTTTTGTAATGTTGCCCGTAATGTTCCCCTAATGTTTGAGTATCCAGTTTTACATTAGTTAGGCAAACATTTTATCTATCTTAGCTAAAACCTTCTAAGAACCTTTTTAGTATGTTTTGGTGTTAAAACTGAGAGAATATTCCTTTACTGTCAAACAGAATTAATATAGCTTCTTCGGGATCGGTGTCCCATCCACGGGAAGGTTGAGCTAACGTAGGCTAATGCGATTAGCATGAGGTTGTAAGTAACAAGAAAATTTCCCAGGGCATAGACATATCTGATATTGGCAGAAAGCTTAAATTCTTGTTAATCTAGCTGCACTGTCCAATTTACAGTAACGGTTACAGTGAAAGAATACCATGCTATTGTTTGAGGAAGTGCACAATTTGGAACATGAAAAGTTATTAATAAACAAATTAGTCACATTTGGGCAGTCTTGATACCATTTTTTTTACAGAAATGCAATGATTCATTGGACCAGTCTAAAACGTTGCACATACACTGCTGCCATCTACTGGCCAAAATCTAAATTGCACCTGGGCTGGAATAATACATGATTGCCTTTCTCTTGCATTTCAAAGATGATGGTACAAAAAAATACAAAAGAACGTTTGTTTTTTTCTTTGTATTATCTTTTACCAGATCTATTGTTTTATATTCTCCGACATTCCTGTCACATTTCCACAAATTTCAAAGTGTTTCCTTTTAAATGTTACAAAGAATATGAGATATGCATATCCTTGCTTCAGGGCCTGAGCTACAGGCAGTTAGATTTGGGTATTTCATTTTAGGCGAAAATTGAAAAAAAGGGGGTCCTTAAGAGGACAGAACATGGTAACAATATTTTCAGAATATACAACATTAATGTTCTAGATGCGTTTAATGGGACGTTGAAAGAACATTCATGTGCCCAGTTGTCTGAGGGTTAGTAGAATATTCCATCAATGTCCCACCAAATATACACAGAACATCATTGCCATGTTCTCAGAATATACAATATTAATGTTCTAGACATGTTTCATGATAACGTGTCTAGAACATTAATATCTGATGTTCTGAGAACATGGTAACCATGTTCTGTGTATTTTTGGTGGGATGTTGATGGAATGTTCTCCTAACCAACAGAATACATATTGTTATTTATTTATTTAACTAGGCAAGTCAGTTAAGAACAAATTCTTATTTACAATGACGGTCTACCCCAGACGACTCTGGGCCAATTGTGCACCGCCCTATGGGATTCCCAATCAAGGCCGGATGTGATACAGCCTGGATTCAAACCAGGGACTGTAGGGACGCCTCTTGCACTGAGATGCAGTGCCTTAGACCGCTGCCCCACTCGGGAGCTGGACACATTCATGTTTTTGCAACGTTCTCATTTAACGTGTCTAGAATATTAATATCTTATGTTCTGAGAACATGGCAACCATGTTCCATGTATGTTTGGTGGGAAGTTGATGTGAGTTGAATCTCACATGAATGTTCTTGCAACGTTCCCCTGAAACGTTCCTAGAATGGTCTCTTGGAAACAATACTAGATGTTAGTTAATGACCTAATGGGAATGTTCTTTAAAGTCGTGGGAACGTATGTTGTTAGCTGGGCAGGCAGGCACACACACACAATTCAATGCTCCAGGCAGCCACATCAGAGCAGTGTGTGTGTGCCTATGTGTGCATGTTCGTGTGGCCCTAGCCACATGGATAACGCAGTGCGCTGATGGCTCCACAGGCTGGTGAGGCGAAACTGCCCATCTCAACTGGAGCCTGTTGGCCATCTGACAAGTTCTGCCCTCTTCTCCTCTTCCCTCCCACACCTTGTGCCCTTTCTCTGAGTCACGACAAACTGGCATGCCACAGTGGACTCTGGCTGTGCTGATGTGCCAGCCTTACCCAGCTGTCGTTGCCGGGGAGCATTGACCAAAATATGTCCAGCTTGACCAGGGGAGTGGGGATATAAAATTGTTACAGTTACTCCAGACACAAATACACACCAGCAAAGCCTTGAAATACATACTATGTTGCAATAAAGGACGAAACCCATGACAACACATTGTTCAACAACACTGTACATCGGTAGGTCATAACAGGGGGCCATCAAAACTGTTGGGGGATTGAATCCAAAATATACCACACCTGTACATCATACTGTAACATAGGACATGGAGAATTCAATGGTATTTCTCAAAGAGCCACTATAAAAGGGAGCTGTGCTCAGGTCAGCCTGAACTGACGGTCAGCCTCCCGGAGAACCACTGCATCCCAGCTGGGAGGAAGTGCCAGGCAATTACGTCCACTTCCCCAACTCCATTAATCACCTCATTACAAAGGGCTCCTTTTCCTTAAAGGAGCAGTTTTGTCTTGCTATCTCGCCTTTATCACAATACGGCGTAATGAAGAATTATGTTGGAGCATCTTGGTTTTAATTAGGTGAACGCCCATCCCATTTATAAAAGGGGTAGTGGGACTGGGAACAGGCTGTGGCCTTTGCCAACGTGAATGATGGTAATGAATTTACAAGGCCCCCGCAAACGGGGTAGACTTTAACCCTTGTGTGGTCTAAAACCTTGAAATCAGCCCTAGCCTTAACAGGAAGCCAATGTAGAGAGGCTAGCACTGGAGTACTATGATCAAATGTTTTGGTTCTAGTCAGGATTCTAGCAGCCGTGTTAAGCACTAACTGAAGTGTATTTAGAGTAGAGCATTACAGTAGTCTAATCTATAAGTGACATGCATGGATTAGCTTATCTTTATCATTTTTGGACAAAAACTTTCTGATTACGAGGATGGAAAAAAGTTGTCCTTGAAATATTCTTGATATGTTCGTCAAAAGAGAGATCGGTTTCCAGAGTAACACAGAGGTCCTTCACAGCTTTATTTGAGACGACTGTACAACCATCAAGATTAATTGTCAGATCCAACAGCCATCCACTCCTTATGTCTGAAACACAGGCTTCCGGGTAGGCAATTTTGGGGCTTCACCATGTTTCATTGAAAAGTACAGCTGTGTGTGTCGTCCACATAGCAGTAAAAGTTGACATTGTGTTTCCCGAATTACATTACCAAGAGGTAGAATATATAGTGAAAACAATAATTGTCATAAAACGGAACCTTGAGGAACGCCGAAACGTATAATTGATTTGTCAAAGGACAAACCATCCATAGAGACAAACTGATATCTCTCCGACAGATAAACCAGGCAAGAACTTGTTCGTGTAGATCAATTAGGGTTTTTAATCTCTCCAAAAGAATGTGTTGATCGATGGTGTCAAAAGCAGCACTAAGGTCTAGGAGCACGAGGACAGATGCAGAGCCTTGGTCTGACACCATTAAATTTTTATTTGCCACCTTCACGAGTGCAGTCTCAGTGCTATGATGGGGTCTAAAACCATTTTGTGGACATTATTTGTCTTCAGGAAGGTTGCGCAACAGCTTTTTCCCCCAAATTTGAAAGGAATAGTCCCATAGTTTTTCATATTTTCCAGGTCAAGGTTTGGCTTTTTCAAGAAAGGCTTTATTACTGCCACTTTTAGTGAGTTTGGTACACATCCGGTGGATAGGGAGCCATTTATTATGTTCAGGGTGTTTCATCTAACAGTTTACAATGACATCTCTCCCCATAGGAATACATTGCCTGCTCCCCTAACTTCAACCTGAAGCCTATCAAACTGTCTCCGATGACAATCCATCAGGCCACTATGAGGACTACCTGTGTTGATTCTAAGCTTCCTGGAGCAACCGGAAGTGGTTAAATTCACCCTATAAGTGTTTTGATATACCCAACCTGCAGTTTGTGAAAAACACTGCATTCAACCGTCTGTAAATCCGTCAGTTCTTAACGCAAAGACATCAAACTCAGGATTCTGTAAAAGCCTACCCAAGGAGGATATGTGTTCACTTTCAGCTTCCTGTGCCAACCGGAAGTGCCTTAAATTGGGGTCATAGGGGTTGTTTCGAAGGGTTAAAAAGGTCACATCTTTCCAAAACCTCATATGTGTGAATAGGCACCCCTCATGAACTGTAAATCAGTCATTTCTCCCATCATATGTCCAAGAAAAACTCACACACACACACACAGCAAGGATGGAGTAACACAGTGTGGGGATTACAGACACAGAGCCTGCAATAGATACCGGAGTTTGCACCATCAAAGAACCGTCAGATCTAGAGCTCGGAAACTTTAGAAACCTGTTATAGAGCTTAAGTCGATAGTGCACGGTGAGTTATGTGGCTCTAGAAGGTTCTCAGGCGGAGAAACAGCCTCGTACATTTGCAATGACTTCAATTAATTTTGACCGTCGCGAAAATGACGACATTTAGGAAAGGTCCAGAGTGACAAGATTAGGTGCGTTGGAACCGCCTCGGCCCATAGAGACGGACCCTAAAGTTACTGTCCGATAGCTCATTTGGGGACCCCGTAGCAATGCCCGGAAAAAGTGAATTTTCAGCACTAATTAGGGTCGCTGCTCTGAGTCCGAATGACCTATCGAGCCGAAACTCGGGATTCGGGGTTGCCTCAGCTAGGCCTACACATAATGTCGGAACGTATCTATGTGTTTTAAACAGAAGGTGCTGTGAATTTTGGGCCTGCTCTGAAATATGTGATAGTTGGCTTCTAAACGAGTTGGACAAAGTGGGTTTGGTGTCCATTTGTATCAGTTTGGTGTCAGAATGATATCTTATTGACTGATGAACGCTGACTTGATGGCTGACTTTTGTCCATTTGCATTAAGTTTAAACAGTGATGAACCATCACCAAATGGACATACTGAAAATCAACACCAACGAGTGATGGAGAGGAACCACTATCACTGCCCGACCATCCCGAGTTCAACGGGCCAGTCAATTGGGCATATATTAGAGCATGTCAAATTCGTGATGGTAAATGCCCATTGTAAGACATTGCAAATGGACAGCCGTGCACCTGGTGATCGGAACGGGTTACCAGGAGCACATTTTAAAAATTGTTTTTAATGACTTTAGGGGGTTGCAAGGGGTCCATGGCCGGGTAGGGAGCACCCCACTTCTCTCTCATCAAACATGACAAATAAACATTCTAGGTTGATTCAGGGCTTAACATAGTGATATATGTAATTTGGTCAGTATGAATGCCATTTGGACATTTGTTATGCCACTTGGACATGGTTCACTGACTTTTGGGTTCGGAAACCGACTTCCTATGATCATATATGGCAAATGGACATAACATCCTGATTTGGCACTTTCAATACTAATGTATGGCATTTGGACATTTCTTATGCCATTTGGTCATGGTTCACTGACTTCCTATGGTTCACTGACTTTTGAATTCTTATATATTGCAAATGGACAAAACATAGGCCTTATGGACAAACTCAATAAAATAAGACAAAGGTATGTTCATATGGTTGTTGTATATGTATTATTGACACAAACAAATAGACTTTATGACTATGTCCATTTGCAATATGAAAATTTACGGTGGAGCGAGCTCGCCATCTTTGGGATTTTTGCTGTATGACAATTGGCATTTGCCATAAGGTTTGAATGAACTGCCGTCCATTTGAGTGGTATTTGCGATCGTGTATATGTTTCACCCTATGGCAATATGTTGCCATTCATTTTTGTCCATTTCATGGGGGTCTTCCCTTACCTAACTGCTTGTGTATATTGGTTCCTAACTTCCCTGAAAAGTTGCATATCGCGGGGGCTATTTGATGCTAATGCAGTACGCCACAGGATGTTTTTGTGCAGTCAGGTTTGGAGTGAAGGGCTATCTGTTCCTGGTTCAACATTTTTTGAGTGGGGCATGCTTATTTAAGATGGTGAGGAAAGCACTTTTAAAGAATAACCAGGCATCCTCTACTGATGCAATGAGTTGAATATCCTTCCAGGATACCCGGGCCAGGTCGATTAGAAAGGCTTGATAGCTGAAGTGTTTTAGGGAGCGTTTGACAGTGATGAGGGGTGGTCGTTTGACCGCAGACCCATTACGGACACAGGCAATGAGGCAGTGATTGCTGAAATCCTGGTTGAAGACAGCAGAGGTGTATTTAGAGGGCAGGTTGGTCAGGATGATATCTATGAGGGTGCCCGTGTTTACGGATTTGGGGTTGTACCTGGTAGGTTCATTGATAATTTGTATGAGATTAAGGGAATCTAGTTTAGATTGTAGGACGGCCGGGTGTTAAAAATGTCCCAGTGTAGGTCACCTAACAGTACGAGTTCTGAAGATAAATGGGGGGCAATCAATTCACATATGGTGTCCAGGGCACAGCTGGGGGCTGAAGGTGGTCTATAACAAGCGGCAATGGTGAGAGACTTGTTTCTGAAAAGGTGGATTTTTAAAAGTAGAGGCTCAAATTGTTTGGGCACAGACCTGGATAGTATGACAGAACTCTGCAGGCTATCTCTGCAGTAGATTGCAACTCCGCCCGCTTTGGCAGTTCTATCTTGTCGGAAAATGTTATAGTTAGGGATGGACATTTCTGGATTTTTGGTGGCCTTCCTAAGCCAGGATTTAGGCACGGCTTGGACATCCGGGTTGGCAGAGTGTGCTAAAGCAGTGAATAAAACAAACTTAGGGAGGAGGCTTCTAATGTTAGCATGCATGAAACCAAGGCTTTTACGGTTACAGAAGTCAACAAATGGAGAATGGGAGAATGGAGAATGGGAGAGGAGCTAGGCGCTGCAGGGCCTGGATTAACCTCTACATCACCAGAGGAACAGAGGAGGAGTAGGATAAGGGTACGGCGGCTAAAAGCTATAAGAACTGGTCATCTAGTGCGTTCGGAACAGAGAGTAAAAGGAGCAGATTTCTGGGCGCGGAAGAATAGATTCAAGGCATAATGTACAAACAAGGGTATGGTAGGATGTGAATACAGTGGCGGTAAACCTAGGCATTGAGTGATGATGAGAGAGGTTTTGTCTCCAGAGACACCATTTAAACCAGGTGAGGTCACCGCATGTGTGGGAGGTGGAACAAAAGGGCTAGCTGAGGCATATTGAGCAGGGCTAGAGGCTCTACAGTGAAATAAGACAATAATCACTAACCAAAACAGCAATGGACAAGGCATATTGACATTAGGGAGAGGCATACATAGCCGAGTGATTATAGGGTCCAGTGAGTAGCTAGGCGAGCTGGAGACACAGCGATTCAGACAGCTAGCGGGCCGGGGATAGCAGGCTAACAGAAGGGCTTTAGGGGACGTCACAATGGAAGAGTATATTGAAGCCCCCCCAGACGGTTCGTCGGCAGACCAGTCGTGATGGATCGGCAGGGCCACACAAGGAGCCACACATGCAAAGGTATTTATTTGTTGTGTCCGTCCCCCAATTTGTACCTCGCTGGGGTAGAGTGTGGGAAAATACTGAATTTTTTTACAATGTATCGATATAATGTATCGAAATAATTTATTGTAATAACGTTGTGCAGGTTCCCACAAGACATTGTGTAGTTTCACACACTACAAAGGGTAAAGAGTGTGAGAAAAGCGGGAGACAGGCAGACAGGCAGGGAGACAGACAAGCTATTGGTGCTATGTTGAAACAGCAGGCCCAGGGAGGAGGAAGACAGAGTGAAGGCACACAGCAAACCTTTTTGTTTCATTTATATTTGTTTTCACCTACACACTTTCCCACACTTTTATTACCCTCGGGACCCGAACACCACATATCTCATAGAAATGTGTAGGGGGGTGCACAGTGTGCACTCAATGAAAATGTGTTCTTTTACATGTTCTTCACAGAAAATGAGCCAAGGCCAATGAGTCTCAGGTTGAAATAAAACGGCATTGTATCATTTTTATTTTAGTAAACATTGAAAATGGGTTCCACAGACTCAAAAATCACACAAGTGTTAAATAAGATTAAGCCCTTTGGAAAATTAACATTGATAAAGTGGATGTAGGAAGGAAGCATTTGGTTTCTTTGAAATAGCGACAAAAACACTCCCACCGAAAGGGGCGCCGACGTGGAGGTGGTAGGAGTGTTGGGTGTGATAAGGAACGAATGAGGGAGGGAAGGAAAGAGGGGAAATTCTGCGATCGCAGAATAGAGAGCATGTCCTCCCGGGGTGCAATCTGTCAGAGAGGGAGGAACAGCCAATCAGATTCACTGAGGGTGAATGTCTCCATTACCACTTGGAGTGCTTCTGTTTACATGTCTCCAGACAGTTCATCTGTTCTGGCAGTGTCACAGTGCTGCTCTACTGACTGGTGCCGTTCACTGTGGCTCTGCCAGACAGGCAGGGGAGACAGACAAGGGACTGTGGCAATGTTAATATAGGAGGGCTCTGTTCAATTGAAACTTGTTACTGGGTTTCTGAGATAAGAAAAACAAAATTTCCCTTATGGCAGTTGAAAACATATTTGTGTACGTGTGCAATGTTTCCAGTGTGAAACAACAGTCTTATCAATGTCTTATCAATTCCAACATGCTTGCTTGCTGTACAAGAAGAATACTAGAAACCCTGTTATCGGGGCCTTGTGAGCATATCCTGAACAGGGAAATGGATAGCAACAGGGAACGAGCTAGAGTGACAAACTGAAGGGGGAGAGAGAGTACCTAAGGAATTATTATTTTATTGTATTCATACACAAGTTAATCAACTTAATACCTGTCCCCCCGCTCCCCCCGGGGGGGGAGGCTGCAAATATTTCCTGTGCTCTCTCTTTACCTCACTCTCTCTTTTCTCTCCCCCTCTCAGCACTCTGATTAAATTCAATTTTATTCAAATGAAATCCCTTCCATGCTGTTGGAGGAGAGTCGCTAGTGTATGGTGGCAGATAATTAACATGAGGAAAGTGTCTCCTTTCCTCCTTTGCTTTTTTAATTACGACTCCAGCTCAAAAGTGCTGAGAGGAAAAGCACAGGAAATGGAGGCTTTCCTCAAGGGGATATGTAGGGTTCGGTAAAATATGTACACATATTCCATGTTTGTTTTGTGTCAGGGCTTTCATTCCTGATTGAAGACATGTTAGCATGTTATTAGGGAACTATAAGAACTCTAATTCAATAAAGAAAATGTGCACCTTGTACTGTGATCCAGTTACAAGACTAGCCAGTAGCCTCGTGAAACATTGACGCGTCTATGACTACAGCAGAAGTGCATTTCCCTATTAACACATCCCCCAAACTATTCAATATTGAACACAATCACAACTATCAGTAGTAATTGACATATGAAGACGTTGGAGAGGATTGCATGGAGTCAGAATAATGGATTGAGTTAATAATCTAGTGTCACGCCCTGACCTTAGAGAGTCTTTTTGTTTCTCTATTTGGTTAGGTCAGGGTGTGATTTGGGTGGGCATTCTATGTTCTATATTTCTTTGTTTTTGGCCGAGTGTGGTTCCCAATCAGAGGCAGCTGTCTATCGTTGTCTCTGATTGGGAATCATACTTAGGCAGCCTGTTTTGCCACCTTAGTTTGTGGGATGTTGTTTTTGTACAGCTCTGTGTAGCCTACCGAACGTTACGTTTGTTTTCCTTTTGTTGTTTTTGGCGTGTTCATTTTTAATAAAGATAAAACGTACGCCTACCACGCTGCACCTTGGTCCGATCATTTCGACGAGCGTAACACCTAGAGCTGGAACAAGTGTTATGACAGTCAAATACTGTTGTCAGGAGGCTTTCTGTTCCTGGTTGGCCTGGTTTCTCCTCTTCATCTATGAAGACCTGAGCTCTTAGTGCGTGCTAATCCCCAGTGCTGCAATTATGTGACTCCACTCCTCCATCTCTGCATATATTATGATATGGGGGAGCTGAGACGCACTGGGCTTAGAGGGACTGAACACGGCAGTGTTGCTGAACCATCAAGACTCTCAGACGCTATAATATAAAAGGACATACAATCAAGGTTTCTATTCCACTTCAGGACCAAAGGTATATGACACTCCAAAAAGGGTGATGCATATTGGGGTCGAGATCGCTAAACCGGCACATAGTGCAAAGCTAGATGTTGGGAAGCTGTGGATGTGATATTGTGTCTGTTTCTTGGTTATAAACGCTAAACTCAAACGCTGAGTCTACACCAAGCTCTCTTCACATTCAACGTTGGTCACAAACTAGACCTTTGTGAAAATGATATTTCAAACCCGAAGTTTACATGCACAACTCCAAACTTTATGCTCATCTTCCATTGACATTAACACAAGGCCTAAGAATTGTTTTTCATCTTGGTTTTTGCCAAATGAACGTCTTCGTCATGCCACCAGTGCTGCAGCACAAAGATTAAAACGGCAGCCGATGTTGACGCTTTTCCAGGAATTTCTTTGAAACCTCTCCCTTGAAATGTTATTAAAACTACTTTCAAAGAATGAATAAAAGGCTTCGGCAGCATTGATAACTCTAGTGTACCAACAACTAGGGGTTTTAACAGTAGTTAGTAGGCCTTAAAGGGTAGGAAGCATGAGTTTTTACTCACCAAAGTAACAACACAGTGTGGTCAAAGACTTGGTAACTTAGTTGTAGTCATGATCTGGTTACCTATAAATACAAATATATGTTTTTGCATTTTTGTAGAGTTATTAACTTATTTCTTTGGAACTTTCCACAATTCACTATTTCTCAATGTCATATGGAGAACCGGTGCTACCTGGCTAGTTCCAGCTGGCTAACGTTCGCTACTAGCCATGCTAGCATGTAATTACATTCAAAACCAAGTGTTGGCGCTGGTGAGCTACTATGTACATCCCCGAAAAAGAGACCATATAGCTACATTTATGTGAAAAATTGCATCTGCTCTTCTCCTGTGCATTTGGTAGTGGTAGTGGTTGATTGCAGTAATACCCAGAAGGACAAGATTACGACTCATTTGTGGCCCAAAAACGAGAAGCTAGCTTTGAAGTGGGACCGGTTTGCCCAGTTGAAGCAAGCAAATTGCAGTAATGTTAAGGGAACTGCTTATTTCACCCTGCAGGACTTCGATGGCTATAACCAGTAGAATGCAGGATTAGTAATGAGACTCTGACTGAAACCAGGTGCTGTGCCGAGCGTGTTTGTCAAGCCTGCAACTTCTGTTTCCTACCAACCTACCAGTACATCGCAAGTGTCAGCAGTGATGGAGATAAACCAAGTAAGTTCAATGTGGTAAACCTCCAATATACCTATACTTTATGGCTAATTAAACTAGCTATGTATTTTGTATAAATGACATCTATCCATCTAGCAAACATTTCTATATTGTTATATCTGGCTAACTAACGTTTATTATAAGGTTGCTGCCTGTATACTAGTAACGTTACAGGTAAGGCTACGCTGCCTGCAATGTTTTTGACCAAATAACTAAGCTAACGTGTCATAGCCTCTCTCCCTGCTAGCTAGCTAACTTATCCAGCTTGTCGAGTTCTGACGGTGTTCGAAAAAACATATTGACACGTTCCTGGGTTTAAGACATGGGAGCTAGCCAGCCACCTCTCTAACTTGCCTAGCTGGCTAACGTCAACTAAAGTAATTTTTGCAGATGGTCCTATTGGTCAATGTCATTGCATTGCAGTAAATGGATGTGGATTGATTACTGATCTGACATCTTCAGATAATTCATATACTGTATTTTCTACATCCCAATCAATCAACACTATGGCGCAATCCCAATTTGTGCAATTCACCTCAATTGGAGAAGAGGAAGAGTTGGACCTCGGTTTGGAGGAGTGGAACGAGGAAATCTACGGCGATGGAAATGACATGGAGGATGAGGACTACATCCCAGCTGAGGATGAAGAAGATGTGATCATTGGGTGAGTAGTGGTGTTGTAACATTGTGCGCTGAGAGCCGGGAAGCAAGTTCAGGGAGTGAGTGTTTTAATAACTAAACGGAACATAATATAAAACAAGAAACTCGAACAGCACACAGACATGACACAGAAACAGAAACAATGACGCCTGGGAAAGGAACCAAAGGGAGTGACATATATAGGGCAGGCAATCAAGAAGGTGATGGAGTCCAGGTGAGTGTCATAATGCGCGTAACGATGGTGACAGGTGTGTAGCCTGGTGACCTAGAGGCTGAAGAGGGAGCACACGTGATAGGTGTACATATTTTGAATTGTGAACACACCTTTGTTTGTCCTACAGCGTCTGTAAACATGTCTGATGTTATAATAATGTCTGACATATATTTTATTCACTCATATGGAGCCTGAGGCTTCAGCCAGACTGAATGAGGAAAATATGTTTATTGTGTTCCAGTCCCAACTGATGAAGCTTTTCCAAGTCTGTGTTGGGTGTGGTGGGGAGAGTCCAGAGACTACGTCAACAGCCAGAGGAAGAGTGCTCAACATCACGCAGATCTGCAGGTCGTGCAACCATGTGAGGAAATGGTCCAGCTAATCGGGAGGGTGCCAGCAGGCAATCTGCTCCTTTCTGCTGCCATTTTGGTGTCAGGTTTGGCATGGGTCCTCAGATCCTCAAAAGGTTCTACAGCTGCAACATCGAGAGCATCCTGACTGGTTGCATCACTGCCTGGTACGGCAACTGCTCAGCCTCTGACCGCAAGGCACAACAGAGGGTAGTGCGTACGGCCCAGTACACTACACTAGGCGGTGTCAGAGGAAGGCCCTAAAAATTGTCAAAGACCCCAGCCACCCCAGTCATAGACTGTTCTCTCTACTACCGCATGGCAAGCGATACCAGAGCGCCAGGTCTAGTACCAAAAGGCTACTCAACAGCTTTTACCCCCAAGCGATAAGACTCCTGAACAGACTCCTGAACAGGTAATCAAATGGCTACCCGGACTATTTGTATTGTGTACATAATGTTGCTGCTACCATCTCTTATAACCGAAAATAACTTCTGGACATCAGAAAAGCGATTACTCACCACGGACTGGAAGAAACTTTTTCCTTTAACGAGTCTGACGAGAAGGATATCCTGCTTTCACTGGAAAAGGCCCAGATCCATGCCTTTTGCATGAAGAAAAGACGCCGGAAAAGGGGACGCAGATCGGGGATCCTTCTGAGAATCCGGAGGCGAGCGAGTAAACTCGCAATGCCTTCCATTCTTCTTGCTAACGTGCAATCATTGGAAAATAAAATTGATGACCTACTATTATGATTATCCTACCAACGGGACATTATAAACTGTAACATCTTATGTTTCACCGAGACGTGGCTGAACGAAGATTCTAACAATATAGAGCTAGCGGAATTTTCCATGCACCGGCAGAACAGACATCGCGGTCTAGGTAAGACGAGGGGTGGTAAGACGAGGGGTGGGGGTATGTGTCTTTTTGTCAATAACAGCTGGTGCGCGATGTCTAATATTAAAGAAGTCTTGAGGTATTGCTCACCTGAGGTAGAGTACCTTATGATAAGCTGCAGACCACATTATCTACCAAGAGAGTTCTCATCTGTATTATTCGTAGCCGTCTATTTACCACCACAAAACGGAGCTGGCACTAAGACCGCTCCCAACCAACTCTATAAGGCTATAAGCAAAGAAGAAAATGCTCACCCTGAAGCGGCGTACCTAGCGGCCGTGGAATTTAATGCAGGAAAACTAAAATCAGTTTTACCAAATTTTTACCAGCATGTCATGTGCAACAAGGGGGAAAAAATCCTAGACCACCTTTACTCCACACATAGAGATGCATACAAAGCTCTCCCCCGCCCTCCATTTGGCAAATCTGACCATAATTCTATCCTCCTGATTCCTGCTTACAAGCAAAAACTAAAGCAGGAATTACCAGTGACTCGCTCAATATGGAAGTGGTCAGATGACGCAGATGCTACACTACAGGACTGTTTTGCTAGCACAGACTGCAATATGTTCTGGGATTCATCCAATGGCATTAAGGAATACACCACCTCAGTCATCGGCTTCATCAATAAGTGCATCGATGACGTCGTCCCCACAGTGACTGTACGTACATATCCCAACCAAAAGCCATGGATTACAGGCAACATCCGCATCGAGCTAAAGGCTAGAGCTGCCGCTTTCAAGGAGCGGGAGACTAATCCGGATGCTTATAAGAAATCCCGCTATGCCCTCAGACAAACCATCAAACAAGCAAAGCGTCAATACAGGATTAAGATTGAATCCTACTACACCGGCTCTGACGCTCGTTGGATGTGGCAGGGCTTGAAAACTGTTACGGACTACAAAGGGAAACCCAGACGCGAACTACCCAGACAAGCTAAATGCCTTTTATGCTCGCTTCGAGGCAAGGAACACTGAAGCATGCACGAGAGCACCAGCTGTTCCATATGACTGTGTGATAACGCTCTCGGTAGCCGATGTGAACAAAACCTTTAAACAGGTCAACATTCACAAAACCGCTGGGCCAGAAGGATTACCAGGAAGTGTACTCAAAGCATGCGCGGACCAACTGTCAAGTGTCTTCACTGACATTTTCAAACTCTCCCTGACCGAGTCTGTAATACCTACATGTTTCAAGCAGACCACCATAGTCCCTGTGCCAAAGGAAGCGAAGGTAACCTGCCTAAATAATTACCGCCTCGTGGCACTCACGTCGGTAGCCATGAAGTGCTTTGAAAGCCTGGTCATGGCTCATATCAATAACATCCCCCTGGACACCCTAGACCAACTCCAATTCGCATACCTTCCAAACAGATCCACAGATGACGCAATCTCAATCGCACTCCACACTGCCCTTTCTCACCTGGAAAAAAGTAGCACCTATGTGAGAATGCTGTTCATTGACTACAGCTCAGCGTTCAACACCATAGTGCCCACGAAGCTTATCACTTAGCTAAAGACTCTGGGACTAAACACCTTCCTCTGCAACTGGATCCTGGACTTCTTGACGGGCCCCCCCCAGGTGGTAAGAGTAGGCAACAACACATCTGCCACGCTGATCCTTAACACTGGGGCCCCTCAGGGGAGTGTACTTAGTCCCCTCCTGTATTCCCTGTTCACCCATGACTGTGTGGCCAAACACAACTTCAACACCATCATTAAGTTTGCTGACGACACAACAGTAGGCCTGATCACCGACAACAATGAGACGGCCTATAGGGGGGAGGTCAGAGAACTGGCAGTGTGGTGCCAGGACAACAACCTCTCCCTCAATGTGAGCAAGACAAAGGAGCTGATCGTGGACTATAGGAAAAGTAGGGCCGAACAGGCCCCCATTAACATCGACGGGGATGTAGTGGAGCGGGGCGAGAGTTTCAAGTTCCTCGGTGTCCACATCACCAACAAACTTTCCTGGTCCAAACACACCAAGACAGTTGTGAAGAGGACACGACAAAACCTTTTCCCCCTCAGGAGACTGAAAAGATTTGGCATGGGTCCCCAGATCCTCAAAAGGTTCTACAGCTGCACAATTGAGAGCATCCTGACCGGTTGCATCACCGCCTGGTATGGCAACTGCTCGGCATCTGACCTTAAGGCGCTACAGAGGGTGATGCGAACGGCCCAGTACATCACCTGCCATCCAGGACCTATATAATAGTCGGTGTCAGAGGAAAGCACATAAAATTGTCAGAGACTCCAGTCACCCAAGTTATAGACTGTTGTCTCTGCTACCACATGGCTAGCGGTACCGGAGCGCCAAGTCAAGGACCAAAAGGCTCCTCAACAGCTTCTACCTCCAAGCCATTAGACTGCTGAACAATTCATAAAAATTGCCACCGGACAATTTACATTGACCCCCCCCTCTCCCTTTTGTAAACTGCTG
Organism: Salvelinus namaycush; assembly: GCF_016432855.1. Lineage (NCBI taxonomy): Eukaryota > Metazoa > Chordata > Actinopteri > Salmoniformes > Salmonidae > Salvelinus > Salvelinus namaycush. Next base: position 7,197,295 of record NC_052316.1, read on the forward strand.
CTACTCGCTGATTGTTTGTTACCTATGCATAGGCACTTCGCCCCCACCTACATGTACAGATTACCTCAACTAGCCTGTACCCCTGCACCCCTGCACACTAACTAGATACCGGTGCCCCCTGTATATAGCCTCGTCATTGTTATTCTTATTGTGTTACTTTTTATTATTACCTTTTATTTTAGCCTACTTGGTAAATATTTTCTTCTTCTTGAACTGCACTGTTGGTTAAGGGCTTGTAAGTAAGCATTTGACGATAAAGTCTACAGTTGTTGTATTCGGCGCATGTGGCAAATAAAGTTTGATTTGATTTGAGGTTGTATGCCGACCAAAGTCCTCCGAATGCTCGACAAGATGGGAGTGGCCACCATTCACCGCAGCACATTCTTCCGTCACCTTGAGTCAGCAGTCCTCAAGACATGGGATGTCAAACAGAGTGGCACCTTCAAAACCCTCCAGAAAATGGGTGGAGATCTGGTCTTGGCAGCAGATTGAAGGAGTGATAGTCCCAGGCACTCTGCAAGGTTTGGGACATTCACTGCTGTTGAACAGAGAATCAACAAGATTTTGAACATAGAAATTGTTCAGGTAAGAACAATTTCTCTTCTACTGTAAAATCGTTCACCAATTTGCTCTATTGATTTGTCAAATCTGATTTGCTTAATTGCATTGACGTGTATTTGTTTTTTTGTTTGTATCTCAGAGCAATGAAGTGAAGAGCGGCACATGGTGTGAGCAGGAGGGGTTGAAGAGGAATAAGCAGTTCGTTGACAGATCTTAGCTTGTGGTTGAAACCCTCACCACTGACGAGACAGGCAGATCACTGAATGGATCCGGGAGAACATGCCAGATAAAAATCATCGCTTTGATATTTGTTCGGTTGCACTGGCGGTTGCACTGTACCACATACAGAACCAAGACACCAACTTTTTTGTGTCATATAAATGGATATGATTATTCTACTCATCTATGTGTACATTTGTATTACCTGTTTTCTACTGGGATTAGCTGCAGGCAAGAAAATTGACGCTATGTCACTCAAGCGAGGGTGTGCTGATGTCGGGCTGTGGCAGAACTCCATTATCAACCACCTCTACTGGTCATGTGACTCCTGAAGAAAGCAGGAATAGATTGTGCCAAAATGAAAAGTTGCACCAACCTACCGATGCCACTCATGCCTTTGTGTCCTCATACATCACTGCAAGCAGAGGAATGGACAAAGGAGTGGCTGGAACCATGTAAATGTCCATATCCAACATGTAGTACATTTGCTTTTACAGAACAGCCAATCTGAGAATATAATGGTTCATTCTGTTTTTAATTTGAATTCCAGACTGTGGCACCTCAGTGGGGTTGGAGAATATTCTACATGGGGCCTTGATCCTGAAGGACATCTCTCAATTATCCACTGACTACCAGACATCAGGGCTAGAGGAGTACCACTCTCTGATGCTGCACTTCCTGCCGAAGAACACCGCCTTCTCCTACAAGGGAATGCATGCAAGGTTGGGTAAAGCCATTTCAAAATAGTTTTTCTAACTAATGAAATTGTCATTACTACAGTTAAATGTATCAGACAATTTCAATGTTTGTCTCTCAATTGCCACCAACCCATCAAATGTATCCTGTGCTTGTTATTTTATATATTTTTCTTTTAGATCATACCTTGAAGCCTTAGATTACGATGAGAACAGTGGACGGCCAAGAAGTGTGGACACACAATTGGGCCAGTGAAGACCAAACCTACAGTAAGACTTCTTTATATTCTATCACGTCAAATTATATAAATTTTCTTCTTTTATTATTACAGTCTGACAATAATGTTTAAATTCCTGTTTATTAGATGTGTCTTTACAGACTACGTTGCCAAAATAGTTCAAGTTGTTGTTTCCTGTTCTATACTCTCTCCTTTTCTATCCTATCCTCTCTTCCTTCTGCTAAATCCTTCTCCCTCTTGTCTCCTGACTCTGCCTCTTCGGCCCTACTGACCTCCCTTTCTGCATCCTTTGACTCTCACTGTCCATGTCCTCCCAGCCTGACTTTCCCCTCCCGTTCCGTGGCTGAGAGACTCATTGCATGCTAACAGAACAGGACTGCAGGCATCTGAAAAGAAATGGAGGGAAACTAAACGTCCCGAGGAACTATCTTCCATTCACGCCTTCCTCTCTCTTCCTCCATATCTGCTGCTAAAGTCACTTTCTGTTATTCAAAATGTCCAGCTTCTGCCTCCAACCCTGGTGTCATGACGTTGGCAGTGGGGGTAGGTTTATGACAGTCATAAATACCTCTTTCCCCCTTTTTCTCTTCCCTACTGATGTGACATAAGAAAACCCCTTGGTTAACATAGAGATTCTGGGGACATCAGAAGGTGGGGGGGAATGAACTATATTCTGGTAATCCGACCAACTGAACATATGCGGTGGTACTTCAGGTATATTATGTCAGTTCGGTTGCCCTCTGACACATTCTCATCAATGATAGAATGACATAAACTCTACTGTGGAAAGTCTAAACATCAGAGGTATCGGATTCACATGGAATTGTTGTTTAATTCAAATGTTTGAATATGAAATTATTTGTGAAGAGATTAAATGTAATTTTAGCTTCCAAATGAGAGATTTGGGTTTTCATTAGTTTGGCTTCTGCTCAACCAGGGGCCCGCCCCTGTGAAGAGACATGGGTTATAAACTTTTCAGACACACCCCTCTCCCTCCACTATAAAAGCCATTGACAAAAATATAACTTCCTGTTCCGGGACACTAGGATGACGATCCGATGTCAGAATGGTTCAGACAATAACTACAGAACTAAGCCAACATCAGCATGGACTTTGGTTGCAAATGGTATGAACTTTGAACTCGTATTCACTACAGAAGTGATACCGCCTAGCCGTTGAGTTAGCAACAGCCGCTACAAACGCAGGTTAGGAAGGACAGTCAGAGTATCCCGTCTACTACACACGACGCTACTCCAACGAATCCAGTGACCACCAGAGACATTCTTCAAAGGACAGAGGACTCGGGTTGGCGATACGGTCTTCCATCTACCACCAACCTACTGAAGCGCAGCTCAGAGTAAATATTTATTGCATTTTCCTTCTTCAAATGGGCGGTAATATAGAATGCATAAGATACTGTATTTACGATGGTACAGCTTCGCCTATGTTCCAGTCTCCCGCTCTTTCACTAAAATCCCGCCCCTTTTCTTTGTGTAACAAGCTGTCATATCTATTCCGCCCGCTAGGGACGTTTTTCTGTATGACGTCATTTGTGATCAAGTTATGATTTCATTGTGTATGTGTGATTCTGTGTGATTAGTTAGGTATTTAGTAAATAAATAATTAAACCCAATTTTGTATTGCTGATTCAACTTGTTAGCCAGGATTCTTGCAGAAACAAGGATTTACCACTTTCAGATGAGACTGAATAAAATGACGATTAAGGTGACTGCTATGGATGTAAAATATTACTAAATCTTTAAGAGTTTATTCGGAAGATAACAGCTCTATAAATATTCTTTCGTGGTGTCCCTCTCTAGTTAATTAATATTTACATGATTAGTTCAATCAGGTAATATTAATTACGGAGAAATTATTTTATAGAATAGCATGTCATAGCAATTAATCTGGTATAGTCAAAGACACGACACTGGAAAACCCTTCTCCACGTTCTCCTTCCTCCTTAATCCACCACATCCTCCCCCTCCCTTCTCTCTCTCTGTGGATGACTTTGTCAACCACTTTGAAAAAAAGGTTGACGACATCCGCTCCTTTTTCACTCAGCCTACTGAGTCCACTGGTCCCACTCACACAGAACTACCCTACGCCTTGACCTCTTTCTCCCCTCCCTCTCCAGATTAAATCCTGCGACTAGAGATGTCCAGCCACCCGACAACCTGCCTACTCGACCCCATCCCCTCCTCCCTTCTCCAGACCATCTCTGGAGACTTTCTCCCATTCCTCACTTCCCTCATCAACTCATACCTGGCCACATACCCTCTGACTTCAAAATGTCCAGAGTCGTTCCCCTCCCCAAGAAATCAACACTCAACCCCTCTGACTACAGACTGGTATCTCTTCTAAAACACTTGAGCGTGCTGTCTCCGACCAACTCTCTCTCTATTACTCTCAGAACAATCTTCTAGACCCTAACCAGTCAGGCTTCAAGACGGTTCACTCAACCGAGACTGCTCTTCTCTGTGTTATGGAGGCTCTGCCAAAGCTGACTCTCTCTCCTCTGTTCTCCTCCTCCTCTCCTCCTTCCCCCTTCTGACACCCAGGGGGCGACACGCATCTCTGCGTGCCTGGCAGACATCTCAGCTTGGATGTAGGCCCACCACCTCAATCTCAAGCTGCTCTTCCTGCCGGGAAAGGCCTGCCCGCTCCAAGACCTCTCCATCACGGTTGACAACTCCGCGGTGTCCTCCTTCCAGAGTGCAAATAAACTTGGCATGGCCCTGGACAACACCCTGTGGTTCTCTGCAAACGTCAAAGCAGTGACTCGCTCCTGCAGGTTCATGCTCTACAACATCCGTAGAGTACGACCTTTCCTCACACAGGAAGCAGGCAGGTCCTAATCCAGGCAGATGTCATCTCCCCTCTAGACTACTGCAACTCTCTGTTGGCTGGGCTCCCTGCTTGTGACATCAAACCACTGCAACTTATCTAGAATGCCGCAGCCCGCCTGGCGTTCAACCTTCTTAGGTGCCACCACGCTCCTCTGCACACTCCACTGGCTTCCAATCGAAGCTCGCCTCTTCAAGACCCTGGTGCTTGCCTTGCTAGGGTAGAACTTGTTCCCTTGTACCCTCTGCCCTGGTTTACTTCCCATTACTGAGCTGAGATAAGTGTAAGCAGCACTTTGAGCCGGTAACAAGCCTAACTCAACACCTATCATGGTTTATGTTTATCGGACGTTGGGCTCCTTGACATTCCTCACACAAAGCTTTGCACGTCTCTGCTGCCAATCTTTCAGAGTAGAACTCAATTATCCATAAAGAAATGTATGAAATATATAAAAGTATTTATTGTATTTCAACATTTCATTATTATTGCATGTTAACTATGATTATTGTGGGGACTGTGACCCAAAGTGGAATGTGACAAATACATTTAAAAAAAGACCCATGACAAAAGTGGTGTATCAGTATTGGTATGACATACACTGACTATACCAAACATTGGGAACGCCTTCCTAATATTGAGTTACACCCCCCCCTTTTTCCCTCAGAACAGCCTCAATTCGTCGGGGCATGGACTCTGCAATGTGTCGAAAGGGTCCCACAGGGATGCTGACCCATGTTGACTCCAATGCTTCCCACAATTGTGTCAAGTTGGCTGAATGTCTTTTGGGTGGTGGACCATTCTTGATACACACGGGAAAATGTTGAGCGTGAAAAACGTAGCAGTGTTGCAGTTCTTGGCACAAACCAGGGCGCCTGGCACCTACTGCCATTCCTCGTTCAAAGGCACTTAAATCTTTTGTCTTGCCCATTCACTTTCTTAATGGCACACATACACAATCCATGTCTCAAATGTCTCAAGGCTTAAAAATCCTTCTTTAAAACCTCTACGGGATCAGTGGGTCCCCCGCGGGTTGGTTGAGCTAGCGTAGGCTAATGTGATTAGCACGAGGTTGTAAGTAACAAAAAAAATGCCCCAGGACATAGACATATCTGATATGGGCAGAAAGCTTAAATGATTGTTCATCTAACTGCACTGTCCAATTTACAGTAGCTATTACAGTGAAAGAATACCATGCTATTGTTTGAGGAGAGTGCACAATTATGAACTAGAAAATGTATTAATAAACCAATTAGGCACATTTGGGCAGTCTTGACACAACATTTTGAACAGATATGCAATGGTTCATTGGATCAGTCTAAAACTTTGCCCATACACTGCTGTCATCTAGTGGCCAAAATCTAAATTGCACCTGAGCTGGAATGAAACAGTATGGCCTCTCTCTTGCATTTCAAAAGTGATGGTACAAAAAAAATATATAATAATCATTTTTTTCTTTGTATTATCTTTTGCCAGATCTAATATGTTATTCTCCTACATTAATTTTACATTTCCACAAACTTCAAAGTGTTTCCTGTCAAATGGTATCAAGAATATCCATGTCCTGAGCTACAGGCAGTTAGATTTGGGTATGTCATTTTAGGTGAAAATTGAAAAAAAGGTTTGGATCCTTAAGAGTTTTTTTTTAACCTGCTTTCTCCCCTTCATCTACACTGATTGAAGTGGATTTAACAAGTTACATCAATAAGGTAGTATAGCTTTCAACTGGATTCATCTAGTCAGTCTATGTCTAGCGCAGGTGTTCTTAATGCTTTGTACACACAGTGTATATTTTTATAACTGCTAATAAAAAAGTAAATTATTTTTTCTTTTTATGGTAACATGAATCCCGTGTTGGGCATGTTCTCCTCATTTGGGAACCTATTTCTTATCCCATTGACTTCACATGCTGGAATTGGCACATGGTTCTCATGCCCCAGATAGCTCCAATTCCAGCTGATGAACTGTCTGTAGGCAATTGTACCTGAACTTTCTAAAAAGAAAGGGAAAAAGTTTTTGCTATTGGCAGGGGGAGTGCTGTAACAAAATTAGATTTTATTATTGCATTCGATTTGTAAGTATTCTATTCATAGATTAACTAGCTCGTGTTGACTATGAACTTTATTGGCATTCTGGGCATATAGGTTTTTGGGGTATCTGTACTTTACTTTAGTATTTATATTTTTGACAACTTTTATGCCACTACATTCCTAAATACATTATGTACTTTTTCCCTGACACCCAACAGTACTTGATACATTTCAAATCCTCAGGAGGGACAGCAAAATGGTCCAATACATGCACCTATCAATAAAAAGTATTGTTATCCCTACTGCCTCTGATCTGGCAGGCTCAATACTGCGTTTGGAAATCATGTCTGAGTGTGGGAGTGTGCCCTTGTCTGTCCCTTAATAAAAAATGTTTTACTTTTTTTTAATGTATAGCATAAACTTTAACTTTTTACGTTTACTAAAGTATGATCGTTTAGTAATTTTTCCACCACTGTACTTAAGTACATTTAAAACCAGATACTTTTAGACTCTAACTCAAGTAGTATTTTACTGGGTGACTTTCACTTTTACCTGAGTCGTTTTCTATTGAGGTATCTTTGCTTTTAACCAAGTATAACAATCGAGTACTTTTTCCACCACTGGGGGTACTTTAGGGGTACTCCGGGTAGAGCAAAATTCAGTTGGTGGTACAGTAACCAAAAAAAAGTTGGGAACCACTTTTGTAGGCCGTGCGCAGCACACTGACATTCAGGCAGACAGTGGGGAAGCCAGAATGTTGAGTTATACAACCCACTCCATCCTCTGTCATCATGGACGTTGTCTGCAGGTATTCCTGACAGCACACAGACTAATGGCTGTCGGCATGGGAATACACCTGCTGCACGAGCAACTACAACAAGTTATTTTGACATGGTTCAGACGTAGTTACGAAGGAAGTGACATTATAGGGTGTATTCTCAGTAGCAAACTAGCTAGCCATATTACCAATCAACATTCCCCACACGTGGAGCCGCATCCTGCACTACAAGTTCAATCCCAGCACGCTCTCGGTGCCTCAAATCGAAACAGAAATCTGATCCCTGCCTCAGCTGCCTGCTCAGCTACCACCACCTCGTCTTTATCAGATTCTCCAAACAGGTCAGGCAGAGTTCCTGCTATGCTCGGAGACGCTGCTTTTGTCTGAGATTGACATTTAATATCTGGCGGAAGTTTCCTCTGCAGTGATATGCTAGCTGGCAAGGATAGTTAGCTGGCTAAAATAACTAGCTAGGCTTCTCACATCGGAAGTGCCTCTCTCGCTGGCACTCGCTTTGTTTGGTAGCTAACTCAGCGTACAGTCCTTACCATGATGGCCTGTGCTCGCTGGTCTTCATTGTTGTAACATTAGCTGGCTAGGCTAGTTGGCTGGTTAAAATAGTTCACGTTAACTGGCTAGCTAGTTTGCTGGCAAAGATCATGTTATCTGCATATGTATAACATTCTTTGATAACTGGATAGATGTGGTTAAATATATATTTTTAAACTTTACTTTAATGTAGCTGTAAGTTATGTATTGATAGCAACTGGCTGACTCGTGAAGTGCTAACGTAACGTTAGCAGGCTGGTATGGCTAACATTAGCAGGCTAGTAAGGCTAACGTTAACAGGCTAGTAGGGCTAATGTTAGCAGACTAGTTGGCTAGCAATCTTGCAAGCTGATTTGTAACAATATATTCATAAAGTATTTGCTTGTAAGTTGGCTGAAAATGTCATTGAAACCAGTAGTCATGAGCGCATGCGATTTGGTTTAATGTGAAATTATACATTTGAAGTTCTTCCTTTCGGATTTTAACTTATATGGAATTAGCTGGTTTACCGGGTCCTCCATATTACGTCACACCCCGCAAATGTTTTTTCCCCGGCATGACTTCGGCATTCTTCAGCCTTCTACGGAATTCTGATCAGTCTTATGTAATAACTCAAAAAATAGAGAAGTGAGGTGTAACTTTATATTGGGATGCAAATCCATATGTTACATGTGGTTACATTTATCCTACCCACCCCTTAATTGAAGTGTTTAGGGCCTGTAATATGTTTTCTGCAGTAAACGATCAGATAATTAATTTTCTTGCTCCAACAACGATCTCTATCAGCGAAGTGAAATTAGGAATTTGCACAAAAAAAGAAAAAGAAAGAAAGAAAAACACAACCGGAGCAAAATTCTACACAGGCTAAAGGCTAATTGTGTCTGAAATGAGGTTTTAAGCTACTGAATTAACAGAGAACACAGTGTACAGAGCAAGGGGCTGAGATACGGGGGGGGGGGGGGGGGGGGGACTAGGGAAATAAGCCTAGGTCAAACGACACTCACAGATTAGCATGCAGACTCCCCGAAGCACTTGTGTGTTGTCTTTACCTCACAGAGGACTGAGTCTGCTGATCATACCGATAGCCGACTTACTGAACAAATGGCTTTATTCTCATGTGCATATCTGAGCGAAGTGAAGAGACAAAGTGTACATGTGCACATTGAATGTGGTTGATGGATTGAGAGAAGGGGTGAGCTGCGTCCGCTCTAAGACTAATTGGACGATTAAGAGCTTTGAGGGGGCAGCCATTTATTGGTCTTTCCTGACTGGATAAAGATGCACTTTATTAATAGGCCACACACTCACCAGTGCTGTTTTTCATTTAAACTTGTAGGGCCTCTCTTTCTCTTCTCTCCCTGATGAGCAAAGGCACATAGTGCCGTCTGCAATAGAGAAGTGAGGAGAAGTGGGAGCGACCGAGTGCAGTGCAGAGATAAACATGTATGGATGCTTATTTCCAGTAGTCACAGGAGCTTGACAGATGTGATTGTCTGGAAAAGAGAAAGTGAGGAGAAGGTTGCCACATTCTCCTCAAATGTTGATTGGTTAAAACCGCATTCCAGCCGGTGTCTATTCCACAAGTTACCACCCGCTAAATCTATGATGTTAAAATGCCTATTTACTCTGTTCCATCTGACTGCGCAATCCACTGTCTCATTAGCCCAGCCAGGCAATTTATAAACTTGATCTCCGCTATAAAAAAAAACTTCTAGACATTATCTCACATTTATTTTAGGCTAACATTTAGTTTTCAACCTCTGAGATTTGTATAAAATTAGCTGTCTGTCTCTCTGACATTTGCAACATTGTTTCAATATTCAAATTCGATTTCCAGCTGTCACATAGTAATGAACATGTCGGGAGTCGTGACGAGACAGACAGGCAGGCAGGCAGCGTTTCTCAGCCACTCGAAATCATGAAATAGGCTGGCATCATTTGTATGGATATATACAAGGAAATGACAATTGAAAAAATATAAAAATTAAACTAAGTGAAAATAGTTTGTAGTCTTTCCAGCTTCAGTTTGAAGTGATTGTGTTAGTTATGTTGTTGGCCAGCTCCTCTGAACAACAGTGTCCCGACGAGCAAGTACATTTTCTATGCCAAGCGAAATCGCGCCTCATTAGCCCATTGTAAAGGATGTGTCCAAATAAATGTCACTAGAAAACAGCTTGAACAAATGCAAATGTGGTTACTTTGCTCTTATTCTGGCTGCACTTTTTGGCATGACTGTACAGTGCATTAAGAAAGTATTCAGACCCTTTGACTTTTTCCACATTTTGTTATGTTACAGCCTTATTCTAAAATTTATTAAATTGTTTTTTCCCTCATCAATCTAAACACAATAGTCCATAATGACAAAGCAAAAACAGGTTTTTAGAAATTGGTGCAAATGTATTAAAAAAAAAAAAACTGAAATATCAAATTTACTTAAGTATTCAGACCCTTTACTCAGTACTTGGCTGAAGCATCTATGACAGCGATTACAAGTCTTATTGGGAATGATTTTACAAGCTTTGCACACCTGTATTTGGGTAGTTTTTCTCATTCTTCTCTGCAGATCCTCTCAAGCTCTGTCAGGTTGGATGGGAAGCGTTGCTGCACAGCTATTTTCAGGTCTCTCTAGAGATGTTCGATTGGGTTCAAGTCCGGGCTCTGGCTGGGCCACTCAAGGAAATTCAGAGACTTGTTCCGAAGCAACTCCTGCGTTGTCTTGGCTGTGTGGTTAGGGTTGTTGTCCTGTTGGAAGGTGAACCTTTCAGTCTGAAATCCTGAGCGCTCTGGATCAGGTTTTTCATCAAGGATCTCTCTGTACATCTTTCGCTCGATCCTGACTAGTCTCCCAGTCCCTGCCGCTGAAAAACATCCACACAGCATGAAGCTGCCACCACCATACTTCCCTGTAGGGATGGTGCCAGGTTTCCTCCAGATGTGACGCTTGGCATTCAGGCCAAATAATTCAATCTTGGTTTCATCAGACCAGAGAATCAGGGAAAATATCATCAAACCAGAGAAAATATCAAAGGCTGCACTGAAATCGAACAGTACAGCTCCCACAATCTTCTTATTTCTTTAAACTAATCATCAGTCATTTGTGTCAGTGCAGTACACGTTGAGTGCCCTTCTCCATGAGCATGCTGAAAGTCTGTTACCAATTTGCTTACAGAGAAATAGCATTGTATTTGTTCAAACAAAAAAACATGAAAACAGTTTGCTAAGGGCGGGCAGCAAGCTGATAGGTCTGCTGTTAGAACCAGTAAAGGCCACATGATCATTCCAGGCCTGAGGACAAAGACTTTCCTCTAGGCTCAGATTAAAGATATAACAGATAGGAGTGGCTATAGAGTCAGCTACCATCCTCAGTAGCTTTCCATCTAAGCTGCCAATGCCAGGAGGTCTGTCATTATTGATTGATAACAGTAATTTTCCCACCTCTCCCACACTACCTTTACAAAATTCAAACTTGCAATGGTTGTCTGTTATTATTACTGTTTTTGTGCATGAGAACGATGGCTCAATGTTCGTTGTTGGCATTTCCTGCTTACGCCAAAGATCTTTTTCCATAATTCATATCATTGATCTTGGCTTCATAATATAGTTTATTATTCTTTTTGTTGAGTTTAGTGATATAATTTATCAATTTGTAGTAAGTCAGACTTATTAGCCACTTCCTTTGCCTTATCTCTTTCAAACATACAGTTTTTCAATTCCTCATCAATCCATGGCGCCTTAACAGTTCTAACAGTCCGTTTCTTAACAGGTGCATGTTTATCTATAATTGGAAGAAGCAATTCCATAAATTCATCTAGTGAAGCGTCTGGATGCTCCTTATACAGTTGATGTCAGAAGTTTACAAACACCTTACCCAAATACATTTAAACTCAGTTTCTCAATTCCTGTCATTTAATCCGAGCAAAAATTCCCTGTCTTAGGTCAGTTAGGATCACCACTTTATTTTAAGAATGTGAAATGTCAGAATAATAGTAGAGAGAATTATTTATTTCAGCTTTTATTTCTTTCATCACATTCCCAGTGGGTCAGAAGTGTACATACACTCAATTAGTATTTGGTAGCATTGCCTTTACATTGTTCATCTTGGGTCAAATGTTTCGGGTAGCCTTCCACAAGCTTCCCACAATAAGTTGGGTGAATTTTGACCCATTCCTCCTGACAGAGCTGGTGTAACAGAGTCAGATTTGTAGGAACTCCTCGCTCGCACACGCTTTTTCAGTTCTGCCCACAAATATTCGATAGGATTGAGGTCAAGGCTTTGTGATGGCCACTCCAATACCTTGACTTTGTTGTCCATAAGCCATTTTGCCACAACTTCAGAAGTATGCTTGGGGTCATTGTCCATTTGGAAGACCCATTTGCGACTAAGCTTTAACTTCCTGACTGATGTCTTGAGATGTTGCTTCAATATATCCACATAAATCTCCTCCCTCATGATGCCAGATATTTTGTGAAGTGCACCAGTCCCTCCTGCAGCAAAGCACCCCCACAACATGATGCTGCCACCCTCGTGCTTCACGGTTGGGATGGTGTTCTTTTGCTTGCAAGCCTCCCCCTTTTCCTCCAAACATAACGATGGTCATTATGGCCAAACAGTTCTATTTTTGTTTCATCCGACCAGAGGACATTTCTCCAAAAAGTACGATCTTTGTCCCCATGTTCAGTTGCAAACCGTAGTTTGGCTTTCTATGGCGGTTTTGGAGCAGTGGCTTCTTCCTTGCTGAGCGGCCTTTCAGGTTATGTCGATATAGGACCCGTTTTACTGTGGATATAGATACTTTTGTACCTGCTTCCTCCAGCATCTTCACAAGGTCCTTTGTTGTTGTTCTGGGATTGATTTGCACTTTTCGCACCAAAGTACGTTAATCTCTAGGAGACAGAACGCGTCTCCTTCCTGAGCGGTATGACGGCTGCGTGGTCCCATGGTGGTTATACTTGCATACTATTGTTTGTACAGATGAAAATGGTACCTTCAGGAGTTTTGAAATTGCTCCCAAGGATGAACCAGACTTGTGGTCTACAATTGTTTTTCTGAGGTCTTGGTTGATTTCTTTTGATTTCCCCATGATGTCAAGCAAAGAGGCACTGAGTTTGAAGGTAGGCCTTGAAATACATCCACAGGTACACCTCCAATTGACTTAAATGATGTCAATTAGCCTATCAGAAGCTTCTAAAGCCATGACATCATTTTCTGGCATTTTCCAAGCTGTTTAAAGGCACAGTCAACTTAGTGTATGTAAACTTCTGACCCACTGGAATTGTGATACAGTAAATTATAAGTGAAATAATCTGTCTGGAAACAATTGTTGGAAAAATTGCTTGTGTCATGCAAACTATAGTTTGTTAACAAGAAATTTGTGGAGTGTTTGAAAAACGAGTTTAATGACTCCAGCCTAAGTGTATGTAAACTTCCGACTTCAACTGTAAATCACATCAGAACAACAAATATGTTTTACATCATCCACATAAGTCACAACAAAATCTTCTGTATGATCTCTTATACTCTCAGATTTTGGAACTTTGGCGTTCCTGGATATAGCCACTATATTGATATTGTGATTATTAGTAAAAGTGTGATCAATATATGTGGATGATCTTGTTACTGTAGGGTTCGTAAACACCCTGGTAGGTTAAAAAACAATTTTTTAATATATAAATATTAAACACAGCCTTTTTTTATCCGCAACAAGTCCATTTGATGAAAACTAATTTCTGGTGGGAAAATGTGCACATTGTTTTTCAGATTTTTTTATATTCACGTGAAAATCTTGCCAATTGGATGGAAATCTAGCTACTGTGATTGTTTTAAATTAAAATAGTCAAAAATAAAAAAAAATACAAAAAAAAACAATTTCTGCGGCAACAATTTTGTTAGTCCTATCTGGGAGTGGTCTGAGTGGGGAGGGGAAAGCTGAAATTAAGCTGTTAATAGCAGAGAGGTTGGGAACTTACTTTCTTGTTGGTCTATTGTCTAATTTACCACCTGGTGATGTCACCAGGCAGGCCAAATCTCCACCCATACAAAACTAGCTGACATTTCAGGTGGTCTTTCAGACAGCTTACATTAAAAGGGTATTATCATTATTTTCAAAATGTCACAGTATTATTCCAACCTCATAGTGTGGAAATATTAGTGCCTGGTGATTAACTGAAATGTCGGTTATTTTTGACTGACATCGGTTCAATTATTCGATTTTCCATTTCATTCAGTCCTTTTCTGTGAGCTCTATGCGCACGTTGCTCCGTTTCGCTAGAGATAAATCAGATCAAACCTGAAGTGTGTGATGTAGTAGGGAGATGTAGTTTCCAACAGGCCAATATTCTACATAGTTTAGAGCAGAAAACGCAGTAATTAACTATAATGACTACAATGTGTGTTTCTTTTATGCCTACTATGGAAGAGACCAAAGAATGTGCGATTGGGAGGGGATTATAGAGAGCAGTTGCTTCCCAAGGTATCTCGACATGAAAATACACGATCTGTGATTGGTAGTTGGTATGCAGGAGTCATAAAAGTATGCCTTACTAAAATAGTGATTTTGTCAGACAGTATAGGCAGCAGCTCTATAGAGATGAGATGATGACTTGGAATGAAATAATAAAGTCATCATATAAAACAGATGTTATACACAACAACTGAAGTATTTTATTAAAGTAAAGTCATGTGATGGTTAAAAAGTAATAAGCAGTAACGGGCAGTCACTATCATCATGGGACTTTTATTCATTGTTGTTACATCATTCAACCCACATAATGCATAATCGAAATTGAAATCAAAAACGGTATAATTTTTTTAATAATCGAACTGAAATCGACCGACCTCAAAAAGCATTAATCGATCAGCACTAGGAAATATAGTATATAAAACACAGGAAAATCACGTTTTTGACTGCACTGCCCCTTTAAAAATATTTTTTTGACCTAATGCGTGTAGTTTTGGAAAAGCCAACTGTTTCCAGACATAGAGCCCTACACTTTGCTTTATAGCTATGTCTGAAAACCATCTCATATGCTGTTATGTGCCATGCAAGGCAAAGTAGGCCTATCACTTTGCCAACATGGAAACGAATTAACTAAAAACTGAGTTTTTAGCTTCATTGAGTCCTTTGTTTTATCTGTTGAGTTGACAGTAAAATTAGTCGGTTGCCATTATTTGATGTGCCTATTGTCATATATGTTTCCCAAAGTAAGACTGACTGGGAATACCTGCACCATGTGTATTTTCTGACACATCATTGGATTGTGTTGGATAATGTAGATCTTTCAGGACAAGCCAACAAGTCTGCAACAGGGAGGCTTAAGAAGTGCTATTGCTAGGAGTCTAAATAGTGTTTGGTTGCCGCTGAGTGTAGGACTTGTTTATGCTTTTTGTGAAAAAACTGTGTTTTCTGGAAACACCAATTGCCTATATCACAGCACTGAATCCCAACCCAATTGTCACCCACTATTTGTGGGTACCGAAGGTTTCATATGTAGACAGCTTACCACCTTTGGCTAATGAGCTCACCGCTCTTTCTACTTCAACCTCCCGATGTCTGCCTTCGATTCATTTCTTTCCAACTCTTCCTTTCCCCTCCTTGCCTCTTTTGACCTCACTGTTTCCCAGGCCCTTCCCACTCACAAGGCAGGCAATACGCTTGACCTCATCTTTACTAGAGGCTGTTCTCCTACTATTCTCACTGTAACCCCCCTCCAGGTCTCTGATCACTACTTTGTTTCCTTTTCTCTCCCTGCCCAATTGACCCCATCCCCTCCTTCCTTCTCCAGACCATCTCTGGAGACTTTCTCCCATTCCTCACTTCCCTAATCAACTCATACCTGGCCACTGGCCGCATACCCTCTGACTTCAAAATGTCCAGAGTCGTTCCCCTCCCCAAGAAATCAACACTCAACCCCTCTGACTACAGACTGGTATCTCTTCTTTCTTTTATTTCCAAAACACTTGAGCGTGCTGTCTCCAACCAACTATTGGCTGTCTCCGACCAACTATTACTCTCAGAACAATCTTCTAGACGGTAACCAGTCAGGCTTCAAGACGGTTCACTCAACTGAGACTGCTCTTCTCTGTGTTATGGAGGCTCTCCGCTCTGCCAAAGCTGACTCTCTCTCCTCTGTTCTCATCCTCCTAGATCTATCCGCTGCCTTTGACAGTGTGAACCATCAGATCCTCCTCTCTACCTTCTCAGGGCTGGGCGTCTCAAGCTCTGCACACTCTTGGATTGCATCCTACCTGGCAGGCTGCTCCTACCGGGTGACATGGAGAGGATCTGTGTCTGCACCATGTACCCTCACTACTGGTGTCCCCCAGGGCTCGGTTCTAGGCCCTCTCCTTTTCTCTCTATACAACAATTCACTCGGCTCCGTCATATCCAAAAAGCTCAATTTTAATCTCATCTGACTAGGGTACCTTCTTCCATATGTTTGGGGAGTCTCCCACATGCCTTTTGGCGAACACCAAACGTGTTTGCTTATTTTCTTCTTTAAGCAATGGCTTTTTTTCTGGCCACTCTTCCGTAAAGCCCAGCTCTGTGGAGTGTACGGCTTAAAGTGGTCCTATGGACAGGTACTCCAATTTTCGCTGTGGAGCTTTGCAGCTCCTTCAGGGTTATATTTGGCCTCTTTGTTGCCTCCCTGATTAATGCCCTCCTTGCCTGGTCTGAGTTTTGGTGGGCGGCCCTCTCTTGGCAGGTTTGTTGTGGTGCCATATTCTTTCCATTTTTTATAATGGATTGAATGGTGCTCCTTGAGATGTTCAAAGTTTCAGATATTTTTTATAACCCAACCCTGATCTGTTCTCCACAACTTTGTCGCTGACCTGTTTGGAGAGCTCCTTGGTCTTCATAGTGCCACTTGCTTGGTGGTGCCCCTTGCTTAGTGGTGTTGCAGACTCTTGGGCCTTTCAGAACAGGTGTAGAAATACTGTGATCATGTTACAGATCATGTGACACTTAGATCTCACACAGGTGGACTTTATTTAACTAATTATGTGACTTCTGAAGATAATTGGTTGCACCAGATCTTATTTAGGGGCTTCATAGCAAAGGGGGTGACTACATATGCACCCACCACTTTTCAAGTTTTACATTTATTTATTATTATTATTATTGTTAATTTTTTTCATTTCACTTCACAAATTTAGACTCTTTTGTGTATGTCCATTACATGAAATCAAAATCCATTTAAATGACATGTTCTAATGCAACAAAATAGGAAAAACGCCCAAGAGGGGTGAATACTTTTGCAAGGCACTGTATGTAAATCTCCCCACGTGAAGATTGGCTCTCCCCAGCTAAGGCCTTGTCAAACAAATGTTTCAAGGTTCCATTAGACTTCTAAAGTATAGTAACATTTTGGGGAACATCCCATTGCACCACTAACCCAGACACATCAGCAACAGGTACAGGGGTCCCCACAAACTTCACAAGACGCTGCTGGCGGCATGACTTTCTGGGCCCTTTGGTTCCCCCCTCGCACAGACTATCCCAGAAGTCAGACAGAGGTTGTAAACCAGCTTTGGCCTGGGCACGAGTGACAACTGAGCATGACATATGAACATCAGACTGGCAAACTGACTGCTCATTTACAGTAGCTGACCCCCCACATTTCCCAGCAGATCAGCGAGTACAGCTTCCCCAACATCATCTCAAAAGGTAGCTTCTCTATTACCCCAACTTTGAGGAGGTACTACTGGCACAGAATCTCAACTGTGAGCTCAGCTGTGGGCTGCTGCGAATGGTCACCGTGAACACACTGGATCAGTGTCGGATGACCGTAATCAATGCAATTACCAGGTACGTGATATTTTCTGATCAAAGACAGGGAACTGCCGGTGTCAATCATTGAAGTAAGACCTTCACCATTCACTTTACAGGGACTAAGACTGACCCTTCCCCACTCTGCCTATCCTGAACACCATCCCCCTCTCTGGGCACATAACAGTAATCCGAGAGCTTGGATTTACGTAGTGGACACATTGATGCTTTGTGCCCTTGCTGCTGACAGTAAAAACAGGTCAGGCCCCTCCCATCAGAGCGAACTGCATGATCTCTTACCTCCCTCCTCCCAGACACATCTGATGTCCCTTGTGTCTCTGAAACTCCCTGGAGCGGGTGTTGCAGGTCGTGGTGGGCCCCCTTTACGTGCATTAAGGTGTTGCAGTGCCAGATTGACGGTAGGTCTCCGGGGAGATGTCGAACTTCACCAGCATCGCTTCCTTCAGATCCATGTAGATGTTGGACGACCCCTCCTCCATTGCTGTGTAAGCCACTAAGGCCTTGGCCGTGAGCAATGGGACAAGCCTGTAGTTCCACTCTCCCTCCGGCCACCGCCACATCTTGGCCATTCACTCAAACTTCAAAAAAGCAGGTCGTTTTCAGTGTCCTCTCCCTGCTGGTACGAAGGCATCTTCGGCTCCTTCCTCAGGAATTCTGGAGGGTGGACGTTGGCGCTGCTGGACTGGTCTCCTGGTGCTGGTCTCATCACTGCTTGGGGACCATGCTGTGGAGTTGAAGTCCCTGCTGCGTCGATCCTCAGTCGTTCTGGTGTTGGCAGACCCAATCTTGGGCTCTCACTGACGAGTTCCGCTTGGTGAGGAGCTGTGAGGACAGATTGGCGTAGGCCCCGGAACTCCTGCTTGAGGTCTTCGCCCCTTCTCTCAAGGCAGGTGAGAAGTTTCTGGAAAAGGGCTACCATGGTTGTGTGTGGTTCTATCGGCAGCTCAAGCGGTTCTGGTTCTGTTTGTCCCCTTGGTCGGGCTCCAAGTTTCTCATAATTGACCTGAGCTTCCAGTCGAAGCTTGCCTCCACTACAAGACCATGGTACTTGCCTATGGAGCAGCAAGAGAAACTGCCCCTTCTTACCATCAGGCTATGCTCAAACCCTACACCCCAACCCGAGCACTCCGTTCTGCCACCTCTGGTCTCTTGGCCCTCCCACCCCTACAGCTCCTGTCCAGCCCAGTCCAAGCTCTTCTCTGTCCTGGCACCCCAATGGTAGAACCAGCTTCCCCCTGAAGCTAGGACAGCAGAGTACCTGCCCATCTTCCGAAAACATCCCCAGTACTCCCCTGTTTTTCTGCTGAGCCTACTAGTTTGATATGACTCAAAAATGTCAAACTTCCCAAAAACTGCAGTCTTGTCTGTAGTGTTATACTCTATAGGCCTGTCGTTGGATGTAGTTACTGTTAGTACTGTACTGTATATGTATTTTTTAAACAGATGTTAAATGGAGCTCATGAGTTGCAGGTCAATTATATCTGAAGTGGCCTCTCTTGCTCAATACCACCCAGAGAGATATAAGGCTAGTTGATGCTTAGCCTCAAGGCTTCCTCGTAGACTGAAGGGAATTATTGTTTCTTGTTCCCCCAGGCTAGCTCTTTCGAGATTGTCTTTCTGTGTGATCAATTTCAGATTCAACGTCTTTTAAATTCTCTATATGACAAAAGAAAACGGTGTCAAGATTAGACTAGAGCCATATAGTGTGGTAATATTTGATATATACGTATTTATATAGTACCAAAAGTTTGGACACACCTACTAATTCAAGGGGTTTCTTTATTTTGACTATTTTCTACATTGTAGAATAATAGTGAAGACATCAAAAATATGAAATAACACATATGGAATCATGTATTAACGAAAAAAGTGTTAAACAAATTAAGATATATGTTATATTTGAGATTCTTTCAAAGTAGCCACCCTTTGCCTTGATGACAGCTTTGCACAATCTTGGCATTCTTTCAACCAGCTTCATTTGGTAGTCACCTGGAATGCATTTCAATTAACAGGTGTGCCTTGTTAAAAGTAAATTTGTGGAATTTCTTTCCTTCTTAATGCATTTGAGCCATTCAGTTGTGTTGTGACAAGGTAGGGGTGTTATACAGAAGATAGCCCTATTTGGTAAAAGACCAAGTCCATATTATGGCAAGAACAGCTCAAATAAGCAAAGAGTAACGACAGTCCATCATCACTTTAAGACATGAAGGTCAGTCAATACGGAAAATGCCAAGAACTTTGAAAGTTTCTTCAAGTGCAGTTGCAAAAACCATCAAGGACTATGATGAAACTGGCTCTCATGAGGACCGCCACAGGAAAGGAAGACCCAGAGTGATATATGCTGCAGAAGAGACATTCATTAGAGTTAACTGCACCTCAGATTGCAGCCCAAATAAATGCTTCACAGAGTTCAAGTAACAGACACATCTCAACATCAACTGTTCAAAGGAGACTGCGTGAATCAGGCCTTCATGTTCGAATTGCTGCAAAGAAACCACTACTAAAGGACACCAATAAAAATAAGAGACTTGATTGGGCCAAGAAACATGAGCAATGGACATTAGACCGGTGGAAATCTGTCCTTTGGTCTGATGAGTCCAAATTTGAAATGTTTGGTTCCAAACGCTGCGTCTTTGTGAGACGCAGAGTAGGTGAACGGATGATCTCTGCATGTATAGTTCCCACCATGAAGCATGGAAGAGGAGGTGTGTGGGGTTGCTTTGCTGGTGACACTGTCAGTGATTTTTGTAGAATTCAAGGCACACTTAACCAGCATGGCTACCACAGCATTCTGCAGCAATACGCCAACCCATCTGGTTTGCGCTTAGTGGGACTATAATTTGTTTTTCAACAGGACAATGACCCAAAACACACCTCCAGGCTGTGTCAGGGCTATTTGACCAAGAAGGAGACTGATGATGCTGCATCAGATGACCTGGCCTCCACAATCACCCGACCTCAACCCAATTGGTTTGGGATGAGTTGGACGGCAGAGTGAAGGAAAAGCAGCCAACAAGTGCTCAGCATATACTGTATGGGAACTCCTTCAAGACTGTTAGAAAAGCATTCCTTATGAAGCTGGTTGAGAGGATGCTAAGAGTGTGCAAAGTTGTCATCTAGGCAAAGGGTGGCTACTTTGAAGAATCTAAAAAATAAAATACATTTTTATTTGTTTAACACTTTTTTGGTTACTACATAATTCCATATGTGTTATTTCATAGTTTTAATGTCTTCACTATTATTCTACAATGTAGAAAATAGTAAAAAATAAAGAAAAACCCTTGAATGAGTCGATGTGTCCAAACTTTTGACTGGTACTATATATACCTAACCTGCGGCCCAAACTTAAGACTATGTGCAATTAGCCTGTTAAAATATTTATCGGACTCAATGATATGACTACAGTTGAGTTACAGGAATTAGAGGGTCAAGAAAGATCTTAGAATTGTCTATATCAAAGGCAGATATTTACTTACATTGTAATATGGATGAAATCACATACAATGCATAACGCTTAAGTTACAAAGCATTAATAAGCATTACAAGGCATTATTCTAGGCATGATCAGAGAGGAAAAGAGAGAGAGAGGTCATAGCCTGAAAGACCATGTCACAAGAGTCTTTAGGGCGGAAAGAGAAAGAAAGATCTAGAGTGTATCTCACCAGCGCAGGCCAGGAACAAAAGAGAAAGAGACAATGAAGCTAAGACCCTTTTATAACCATTTGACCATGTTTGGACTCAAAAGCGGAGTTATTAACCAATAGCATTACTGTTGAGTTAACTTCCAATCAGATATCAGACCTATAGGATGTAAAGACAACAGAACCTCTGTGTGACGGGGGGGGGGGGGGGGGGGGACAACACAAAGGAATTCTTGCATTCGGTTGATAAGAGTCAATTAGGGGGCTAGGCTAGCCATATATTTAGACTGAATATTGAACTGTTATTAAGCCCCTGGGATGTGTATTTACAAATGGTAATAACTGTTTTAGAATCATGGTGTTTGCTTAAATAATGAGAGATTGACTGTGAATCTTTTCCCCTCAACGCTAATGTAAACAAAAAGTGCTGGTATCATTGCTCGTCGTTGTACGTCATTTGTTCGGAAATGTAGGCCTAATGCGTAAGCAACTTGCCGTTTCTACTACAAGAGGCTGCTGTGGGTTTGTGAAGACTAGTCTTAGCATCTGTGTTGTACAAGTCTGCTTATGGCAGTCTCCTAAGATGCGGCTCACATAGAGCGACGTGTTTTTTTTTTTTAATAGAACATGTTATGATCTTAGAACCAGCCCTGCTTCCTGTCTGTACTTTGTGTTTCGTCACAATACCACCCAACTGTGCAGATGCGGGGAGCTGTTGGTTCCAAATGTATAGAGTTTTCCCTAAATCACGATTCCATGCCGCCCTGTGTGTGGACTGTGGAGAGAGGGAGACTTGTTTATCAAAGTGATACATAGTAGGCACTTGACAACCGTATACTGTACACAGTATATGTGTGTGTGTGTGTGTATAGGTGGGGGAATATGAACGTTAGAGGCATCCAATACCAAATCGACCTCTTCACCCTTAAGAGGGGGTATCTTATCACCTACCCCGTACACACTTTAGGGGGTATATAAATGAGGGGTGTATGGACGTTGTCTAGTCTAGGTATTGTGACATCTGCTGTGTCCCTCGCCCCGTCTGTCTCTGTGCTAACCATGTCACAGCTAAAATCAGAAACTGTTGGTATGTGCCACATTCACATTCTGGTCATGTTGTTAAAGCTCAAATGAAAGTGAACAGGAAGAGCAAATTTTTATCGGGACCAGAAACCTGAAAGAAATGCTAGTGCAGTGACTGCTGCTCTTTTCTCCCTCTCTGCCACATCTCGCCCTGCGAAGTGAGAGGATTTATTGAACCCTGATCTTTTGAAGTCGTTGTCTAGCTGGAAGGGTTCCTTCTCCTCGTGTGGCCCTGCTCGTCTGGCATTACACAGAAAGAAACTTGTTTTGAAGTCGCCAGATGAAAAGCCGGCTGACGTACCGAGGGGGATGAGGTCTCCACAGAGTGACCCCCTCTCTCGGTGTGACGGGCGAGGGGTGGGGGGGTGGGGGGGGGGGTGAGGGTGGTTTTAGCTGTTTGATGTGAGCCAGGGTTTCTAATTATAGCTGGTATACTGAGGGGGGGGTTGTAGGGGGTTGGCAGAACACGATGGTGGTCGGGGGGACTCACGGTGACAAATCCTCCAGACGCACGTGCACACACACACACACACACATACATACACACACACACACACACACACGTCGATGCCAAAGCTGAGTCGCCCTCTGTAACGGCACAGCTATTAACATTCCAAAGTGGCGCTCTCAGTCCTGCTTTGCGCTGGGGATGTACCAGCTCTGCAATTACTTTAACAGGACGAACGTTTTATTTATATGAACCTTCGTAGGGGTAAACGAGTGTGGACTGAAAGGGACAAGCAGTACTGTTTTCCTTCATCCCTTTAGTGAAAAACTGAAGTGAATGATATGAGCAGATGTTAATATAACTCTCAGTTGCGTTTGACATCGACCACATTCTCAAACGTGCCATGTGTTGCGGTGTTGGGTTCACCCTTTGTATAATGCCAGAATGACTGCAGTTTGAAACCAGCATAAATATTTGAATCCACTCACTACAAATGTCACTGCTGAAGAGAGCATCAAAATACGAAAAAGGCCCAATTTGAAGCAAGTCCAGACGAGTCATTTTCATCTGTACTCAGTAAATATATGCCAGGACCTAGGGGACCCTCACTCAAACATTTCCAAATGGTTTTCTAAACATGGTCATTTGTCACAGTGCAAGCACATAGTCAATATTTCTGTAGTAAGAAGAGAGGGATCCCATAATTCACAACTCATGTCTCATCATGTCATATACAATATAAAGTGCCCGTCAGAAAGTATTCGTAACCCTTGACTTATTCCACATTTTGTTGTGTTACAGCCTGAATTCAAAATGATTAAATCAAAAACAATTCTCACCCATCTACACACAATACCCTATAATGACGAAGTCCCCAAAAAATACATTGTGAAGTATTTGCACATTTATTGAAAATGAACTATATATCCCAATGCCCCAGGGCAGTGATTGGGCACATTGCCCTGTGTAGGGTGCCGTCTTTCGGATGGGATGTTAAACGGGTGTAATGACTCTCTGCGGTCACTAAAGATCCCATGGCATTTATCGTAAGAGTAGGGGTGTTAACTCTGGTGTCCTGGCTAATTTCCCAATCTGGCCCTCATACCATCATGGCCACTTAACCCCCAGCTCCCAATTGGCTCATTCATCCCCCCTCCTGTAACTATTCACCAGGTCGTTGCTGTAAATGAGATTGTGTTGTCAGTCAACTTACCTAGTAAAATAAAGGTTAAATAAAGGTCAAGTAGATTTAAATCAAAACTTGTAACTCGGCCACTCAGGAACATTCACTGTGTTCTTGGTAAGCAACTCCAGTGTAGATTTGGCCTTTTATTTTATTGTCCTACTGAAAGACAAATTAATCTCCCAGTGTCTGGTGGAAAGCAGACCAAACCAGGTTTTCCTCTAGGATTTAGCATGTGCTTAGCCCCATTTCGTGTATTATTTATCCTGAAAAACTCCTGTGTCCTTAACAATTACAAACATATCCATAACATGGTGCAGCCACCACTATGCTTTAAAATATGGAGAGTGGTACTCAGTAATGTGTTGTATTTGCACCAAACATAACACTTTGTATTTCAGGACAAAAAGTTAATTTGCTTTGCCACATGTTTTGCAGTATTATTTTAGTTACTCCACAATACTACATCATTATTGACAGAGTGAAAAGAAGAAAGCCTGTACAAAATAAAAATATTCCAAAAATGTGCATCCTGTTTGCAACAAGACTTAAGTAATACTGCAAAAAATGTGGCAAAGCAGCTAACTTTTTGTCCTGACCACAACGTGTTGTGTTCCTGAGTGGCTGAGTTACAGTTTTGACTTAAATCTACTTGAAAATCTATGGCAAGACTTGAAAATGGTTGTCTAACAATGATCAACAACCCATTTGACAGAGCTTGAAGAATTTATAATGGGCAAATGTTGCACAATCCAGGTGTGGAAAGCTCTTAGAGACTTACCCAGAAAGACTCACGGCTGTAATCGCTGCCAAAGGTGCTTCTACAAAGTGTTGACTCAGGGACGTGAATACTTATGTAAATTAGACATTTATGCATTTCATTTTCAATTCATTTGCAAAACAAAATGTATAAAAACATGTTTTCACTGTCATTATGGGGTATTGTGTGTAGACGGGTGAAAAATTCATTTTGAATTCAGGCTGTAACAAAATGTGGAGTAAATCAAGGGGTATGAATTCTGTCTGAAGGCACTGCATATCTGTTAACTAGATCCTATTCATACGGTCTTCTGTCTCTGCTTTGACTATATTCTGGTGATTGTGGTTGCCATCCTTGGATTGTGGATTGTGATTGCCAACAGGGGCAACCTTTTAGAGTACTTGAAATGTACTCAACTGTATTCAATAATACATAGGGCTAGAGCAAACCATCTACATTACTACCTCTACATTTTTTGGAGGAATATCTGTGACCTCACCGTGTAAGAACCATAGGCTGCGTTTACACAGGCAGCCAACTTCTGATATTAACCAATCACATCAGAGCTTGTAACATCAGATCTTTTTCGGAGCTGATCTGATTGGTCAAAATGTGTGTGAAAGAAAAATCAGAATTGGGCTAGCTGTGTAAATGCAGCAATAGCTGCCTTTTGTGGTGGAACTCTAGAAGGCGGCATTTTAGAGATGTTGAGACTGGTTGCCTTCTGATTCTCTACCCTATATCCAGAAGTGTGCACTTCCTCACTCCCCCCCATGCATTTAAAGCTATCAGATTGGTGCAAGCATGGCTGGAGGGAGTTTCCACCGTATTCCTTCCACCAGTCCATTCCTTTTATAATCGATGAGAGGGGAAATGTACGAGTGCACAGTTTTGGAGAAGGGTAGAAAATCAGACAGAAAGCCACAATTGGCAGATGAGGTGAGGAACAGTCACTGTCCCTCTTCTCATTAGAACGACACCTATGGGCAGTAAAAATCAATAGTGACCTCAATGGCCTCTGGAACACTTTCCCTCTCCTTTAAACATTAGCCTCCTCTTTGGGATTCGGGTTGTGTTGTTGCCAGAGGAGGACAGGGGGGGCAGTAATAGCTGTAGTTATACCTCCACTGTGCTCAATCGCACCATTAGAGCAAAGTCAAACCGTAGCGGCCTGCAGGGAAGGGGAGTGGTGCGCAGGATGAGCAAGGACGGACAGATGGTGGAGGAAAGAGGGATGAGAGAGAGTTTCTAAACATGAAAAAGGAAAGGGACACCATGGAAGCTAGTAATCATTGCAACTCTGTTTAATTCCTATGAAATAAAGCCTCTTTAACAGGTAAATGAGATGGCTAGTATGACATTGACAGTTTTGATTCACATACACAAGGCTTGCACTATGTACAATGTGACTAAGGGTATGAGAAACATGCTTCCTCAGTAGTCCAGGATACCTTACAGCACCTATATAAAAGAGTCAGCACACCATTTGATAAAATTCCTTATTTCTTCACCGGAGTAGAAATTGAATTTATGGTTCTAAAATCTCAGAAAATAAGGATCACAATTTGATAATCAAACCATTTTCTCTGTCACCTCGTGAGGTTAGTTAATATATTCACAAAATAAACAGAAAGAATAGCCATACAGACAGACACAATTGAATAGTAACATTGATTTGACATCTTACAAAGAATGCTACAAAACAAGCCCAGAGAAGAGGTTCTGGAGTTGGGAAACGTGAGCCGTTTTGTGTATGACCATTTTGGGTTTAGTCGACGCACGGTCACATTCGTAACTACCGCGACACATCTTCACAAAATTCAATGGTTCTGCAGACACGTTTACGGTAAAGTGCAACTACCATGGTTGCATTGAACATGTTTTTCTTTGTACAAATATTTTATATCAATATGTGACCTAAGACATTTAAATACTTGTGAACCCCCCGTAATACACCCCCACCCTTTTCCCAGGACCTCTCGCAAAAAACAAAAATACATTATTGAAACTACACAAATATTCCGTCCATTTGATTTACAGTTTTATTGTTAGCGGTTTGGCTTCTTTTAAAAAAGACTTGTAGCTGGTTTTATAGAACAACTCAAAAAGCTGATGCACGTAGACTGCTGACATCACGTGCCCATTTGAAGGGTTTCTCCTTTCTGTAAAAGTGTGGGAAATGGGTAAATAAATGGATGCAGAGAGGTACGGCGTTGATGCTCACGAGAGTCTATTCATGTCTATACATTGTGTCTTGCACAATGGAAAAGATACAGAGGTGGGGAAGAAGCCTCCTCCTCCGCTGCAGTTCCAGGAGCTGCCCATCACCACAGTGATAAAATTCAAATGAAGAGACATGCAACTGAGGAGTGCTTCCTCTGCGCCCTGTTTTCAACTCCTGTGTAGCGGATGCTACTGTCCATTAGCTAGCCTCCGTTAGCATAGATTAAGTTATCTTTCATAGCATTAGCTTAGCTCCTGTGAGCCTAGCTAGCACTGCTGAGTGGTGTGTCTCATTAAAACAGGGGACCGGGGCCCTCTTCCTGAGGGGGGAAATGTGCATTGAGCAGAGTCTCCATGTAGGATACATAGCTGGAGCTAGGCGTGTAGACTTCGCCCTGGTGCTGGGAGGGCATGTCTGGGGACAGGGGCAGCAGGGGGGTGGCTGGGAGATGGTCAGCGAGACAGGGGTCAGGGAGAGCGGACATTGGGTTAAGGGTGGGCTCGGGGATGGGTATTTCCAGAGCCTGTGTGAGGGTAGGGGCACTGATGTCAGTGTTGGGGGGAACAGGCGCATGGCTGGGCGTGGTGGGTGTAATACTGTGAGGTGCTGGGGCTGGAGCTGGGGGGTGGCGCCCGAGGTGCTGCTGCGTTGAGTCCATGGGGGCTTGAGGTGGGGGGTGAGGAGCGGGGAGACGAGGCCGCTTGGCTGCCTGTGGTTCATCTCCTGACATAACACCTTCCTGGGTTGGTATTGCCTGGAGAGGTAAGATACAGCTTATGATTAAAACAGTGGCGTGAAGTCAACACAATCCCTTCTTCCATACCTTTGGAACATACACCATTCAAACCACTACAACCTTTTCAACCAAACTGTAAGCATGTATGTTTCCCATTTTTAAGTCAGGCGCATCAAGTAAAGTACACGACATGACCAAAAGTATGTGGACACCTGCTCGTCAAACATCTCATTCCAAAATCATGGGCATTAGTTTGGAGTTGGTACCCCCTTCGCTGCTATAACAGACTCCACTCTTCTTTGAAGGTGTTCAATTAGATGTTGCTGCGGGGACTTGCTTCTATTAAAGAACAAGAGCATTAGTGAGGTCGGGCACTGATGTTGGGCGATTAGGCCTGGCTCGCAGTCGGCGTTCCAATTCGTCCCAAAGGTGTTCGATGGGGTTGAGGTCAGGGCTCTGTGCAGGCCAGTCAGGTTCTTCCACACCGATCTCGACAAACCATTTCTGTATGGACCTCGCTTTGTGCACGGAGGCATTGTCATGTTGAAATAGGAAAGGACCTTCCCCAAACTGTTGCCACAAAGTTGGAAGCACAGAATCATCTACAATGTAATTGTATGCTGTAGTGTTAATATTTCCCTTCACTGGAACTAAGGGGCCTAACCCGAACCATGAAAACAGCCCTAGACCATTATTCCTACTCCACCAAACTTTACAGTTGGCACTATGCATTGGGGCAGGTAGTGTTCTCCTGGCATTCGCCAAACCCAGATTAGTCTGTCTGAAGCGTGATACATCACTCCAGGGAACACGTGTCCACTGCTCCAAAGTCAAATGGTGGCGAGCTTTAAGCCACTCCAGCTGACGCTTGACATTGCGCATGGTGATCTTAGGCTTGTGTGCGTCTGCCCGGCCATGGAAACCCATTTCATGAAGCTCCCGACAAACAGTTATTGTGCTGACGGTGCTTCCAGAGGCAGTTTGGAACTCGGTAGTGAGTGTTGCAACCGAGGACAGACAATTTTATACACTACACGCTTCAGCACCCGGCAGTCCCATTCTGTGAGCTTGTGTGGCCTACTACTTTGTGGCTGAGCCGTTGCTGCTCCTAGACGTTTCCACTTCACAATAACAGCACATACAGTTGACCGCGGCAGCTCCAGTAGGGCAGAAAACTGACAAACGTACTTGTTGGAAAGGTGGCATCCTATGATGGTGCCATGTTGAAAGTCCCTGAGCTCTTCAGTAAAGGCAATTCTACTGCCAATGTTGAGCTATGGAGATTGCATGGCAGTGTGCTCGATTTTTATACATGTGTCAGCAACTGGCTGAAACAGCCGAATCCACTCATTTGAAGGGGTGTCCGCATACTCTTGTATTTACACATTTATGTACAACTCCCCGCCATATGCATTTGGACAGTGAAGCTGACATTTTACATTTTGGCTTTGTACTCCAGGACTTTGGATTTGAGATCAAATGTTTCATATGAGGCGACAGCACAGAATGTCACCCTTTATTTGAGGGCAATTTCATACATATCTGTTTCATCATTTAGAAATGAAAGCACTTCATATATTTAGTCCCCCTGTTTAAAAAAAGTCATAAGTACCTGAACATAGTTTATTTACAGTGCGTTCGGAAAGTATTCAAACCCTTGACTTTTTCCACATTTTGTTACGTTACAGCTTTATTATAAAATGGATATATCTTTTTCCTCATCAATCTACACACAATACCCCCATAACGACAAAGCAAAAACAGGTTTTTAGACATTTTTGCAAATCTATAAAAATGCAAAACATACCTTACTTACATAAGTATTCAGACCCTTTGCTATGAGACTCGAAATTGAAATCAGGTGCATTCTGTTTCCATTGATCATCCTTGAAATATTTGTACAACTTCATTGGTGTCCACCTGTGGTAAATTCAATTGATTGGACATGATTTGGAAAGGCACACACCTGTCTATAAAAGGTCCCACAGTTGACAGTACATGGGCCCATCCCTACGGTGAAGCATGGTGGTGGCAGCATCATGCTGTGGGGATGTTTTTCAGCAGCAGGGACTGGGAGACTAGTCAGGATCGAGGGAAAGATAAAACGGAGCACAGAGAGATCCTTGATGAAAATCTCCTCCAGAGCAGGACCTCAGACTGGGGTGAAGGTTCACCTTCCAACAGGACAACGACCCTAAGCACACTGCCAAGACAACGCAGGAGTTGCTTCGGGACAAGTCTCTGAATGTCCTTGAATTGCCAGAGCCCGGACTTGAACCCAATTGAACATCTCTGGAGAGACCTGAAAATAACTGCAGCGGAGCTCCCCATCCAACCTAACAGAGCTTGAGAGGATCTGCAGAGAAGAATTGGAGAATCTCCCCAAATACAGGTGTGTCAAGCTTGCAGCGTCATATCCAAGAAGACTTGAGACTGCAATCGCTGCCAAGGTGCTTCAACAAAGTACCGAGTAAAGGATCTGAATAGTTATGTAAATGAGATATGTTTTTATTTGTTATTTGCACTAAATACTAAAAACCTGTTTTTGCTATGTAATTATGGGGTATTGTGTGTAGACTGATGAGGGGAAAAAACGATTTAATCAATTTTAGAATAAGGGGTCTGAATACTTTCCAGCTGCACTGTACATACGGTGGGAAGTACATTTTATAAAAGGGCTCAGCACAGCCATGACTGAACTGAGCATCATAACGTAGTGTGCAATAATATTGTACATGCACCAATTTCCTTTCCCCCAGCCCACCCGTCTCCCGCCCCCCCCCAGCCCACCCCTGTCTCCCTTTCCCCAAGCCTTCCTCTCCCCCAGCCCTGCCCAGCACTACCTTCCTCTCACCCAGCCCATCCCACTCCTGCCTTCCTCTCCCCCAGCCCACTCCTGCCATCCTCTCCCCCAGCTCACTCCTGCCATCCTCTCCCCCAAACCACACCTGCTTCCCTCTCCCCAGCCCATCCCTGCTTCCCTCTCCCTAGCCCATCCTTGCTTCCTTCTCCCCAGCCCTAGTAGGTGGGTGCCAGGTGATCTCGTACCAGGCGGGCGCAGACCCTTTTGGGCAGGTCCTGCTCCAGCGAGTGGATCTCTGTTTGCTTCAGTAACAACTGTGACTCATCCTGGAACTCCACCTGAATAGTGGAGAAGAGGAGAGAGAAAAGAGAGATGGAGAAAGAGAGAGGGCAAGAGAGTGAGAAAAAAAAGAAAAGCTTTTATAAAAAGTGGATGAAGTGTCATACTTGGAAAAACGACAAAAACAGACCCTATGATTTTTGGAGAGTCCCTGGCTCCAAGTTGGATAAGTCAATAGGACAAAATACAGTACCAGAATTGCCTGATTGGAAGGTAACAAACACAAACACACAGAAACACACCAGGGTTCCCGTTAGCAGGTAATAGCCGGCTTTTGGGCGCCCAAAAAATGGAAAGCCGATAAATAAAAAACTGCCACCGCCCAATGAAAAAAGTCTGATTGCAAAATACAGGTTTTTTTTGCCTGTTCATCGATGGAAATACATTTTGATTGGTCATGCTTATCAGTCCATAAATTAATTAGCATCATTTAGTGGAATGGCGCGCGTGTATTTAGACACAGAGCCTATGAGTGGAAAATCTGTCAGACAGCGTGAGAGCAACAGCTACAGCTTCTCAAACAGCTCATTCGTTGCTGCTGGACTAAATGTGCTTTTATAAGCCCAATCATTGGGTAACAATTCAACAAATGCAAACGGAGGTTGATTAAAAATAGCTACAATTATTTGATTTTTTCTCAACCAGTAATTGAAGAGTGCTTCCCATTCCCCATTCTATTACATAGGCAATGGTAGGCAGGTTATCAGCTCGTTACCCAGCACTTTGGAATGAGCTGGAGAGAGTATGCATTTTGAAAACTCTGGTATGTGTGTGTGTAAGTGAGTGAGTGAGAGGCCCTTTGGGGTGGTGACGGCTACGAGACAAGGTCGCGCTCGCCACCCTGACACAGGCACCAGCTGGAGAGTTGATTTTAACAGCTTCTTAGCGCCGGCTCACACAGGCATCTCACCGCCAGTAAGACAGAGAGGGACACGGAAGGGGGGGGGGGGGAAGACACTTTTTGAGAAGTTTTTTAAATGTTTCTTCTGAAAGTGTTGTGGTTGTTGTTATGTTGGAAATAACATTTGAAAACCAGGATTTTGGTCTGCTGTGCAAACAGAAAAATAGACTAGTGAGAACGCAGGCAGGTGTAAACACACATGTATACAAGGACAGTGAGACTCCTAGATTAGAACGCACACACAAACATGCACAGACAGAGGCAGAACCGTGAACTCACTTACACTGCATTGGGAAAGTATTCAGACCCCTGGACTTTTCCCACATTCTGTTACGTTAGCCTTATTCTAAAATGGGTTCAATAGGTTTTTTCCCCCATACCAATCTACACACAATACCCCATAATGACAAAGCAAAAACAGTTATTTTGAGAATTTTGTAAATGTAAAAAAAGTACATAAGTATTCAGACTGTTTCTGTTTTTTTAACCTTTATTTAACTTTGTTGAAGCCCCTTTGTCAGCGATTACAGCCTCGAGTATTCTTGGGTATGACTTCTTGGGAGTTTCTCCCATTCCTCTCTGCAGATCCTCTCAAGCTCTGTCAGGTTGGATGGGGAGCGTCGGTGCACAGCTATTTTCAGGTCTCTCCAGAGATGTTCGATTGAGTTCATGTCCGGGCTCTGGCTGGGCAAGTCAAGGACATTCAGAGGCTTGTCCCGAAGCCACGGCTGTGTGCTTAGGGTTGTTGTCCTGTTGGAAGGTGAACCTTCACCCCAGTCTGAGGTCCTGAGCGCTCTGGAGCAGGTTTCCATCAAGGATCTCTCTGTACTTTGCTCCATTTATCGATGCCTCGATCCTGACTAGTCTCCCAGTCCCAGCTGCTGAAAAACATCCCCACAGCATGATGCTGCCACCACTATGCTTCACCGTAGGGATGGTGCCAGGTTTCCAGACGTGACGCTTGGCTTTCAGGCCAAAGAGTTCAATCTTGGTTTTATCAGACCAGAGAATCTTGTTTCTCATGGTCTGAGAATCTTTAGGTCCCTTTTGGCAAACTCCAAGCGGGCTATTATGTGCCTTTTACTGACAAGTGTGTGCCTTTCCAAATCATGTCCAATCAAGTTGTAGAAACATCTCAAGGATGATCAATGGAAACAGGATACACCTGAGCTCAATTTCGAGTCTCATAGCAAAGGGTCTGAAAACATATGTAAATAATGTATTTCTGTTTTTTATTTAAATGATTCATTTGCAAAAATGTCATTATGGGGTATTGCGTGTAGATTGCGGAGTATTTTTATTTTTATTTAAACCATTTTAGAATAAGGCTGTAACGTATCAAAATGTGGGAAAAGTCAAGGGGTCTGAATACTTTCCGAAGACACTGTACATACAGACAGACTCACACACTGATAAAAGGGATTGGTCTGTGTGATCCAAAACCAGAAAGGTGTGTGTGGCATTTGTCTTGTCATATCACACATCGCCCATGCTGAGTATGTGTGAGCTCTGAGAGTGTGTGAGCGCTGAAAGTGTGTGTGAGCGCACAGAAGTGCTCACAAGGCTAAGACCAGGCTGACTTGCTTCGAGATTAATATAACAGGCTCTTTCTCTCTCTCTCTCCGTGTGTGTACGTGTGTGTGTGTACACACCACTTGTCTTCTGAGGAGTTGTGTTGCGCCGGTACAAATTCCAGGAACACCCTCCTCTCCTCTAAGCTTTATACCTCGTAAGCACTCTGCGCATCGCACCAATAAATTCCCCACATGCCCGGCCGCAAATGCTAAATCTCTCGACTTTACGTTTTAATGCCCGCTGTATCAAGATCCTCCGCCATAACCTACAAGGGCGGCCATCCTTTTCGCATGCAGATAAATACCGTGCTGGAGAGTAAAAGTCCTGTAGGTTGTAAGTTGTGTCGTAAAGAGGCTTGAGCTGTAGAACCAACCTCGTGCAGTGATAGGGAATCAATGTAAATGCCTTTCATAAAGCCTACTAAAGCGTTACAACAGGTTTGAGGGGAAATATATTCTTCTTAACCTGTCCGCGCATCCTAGTAGTAGAACGATAATATACAGTAGCTCCATTTAGCCCTATGCTATGCTAATGTAGACTTTATGACTAAAGTGACGCTTTTTAGACGTCAGATGTGTACAAACTTCAAAAAGTGGCCGGGATAGGATTTTAAGCCATATACCTCTCCAGTCCTTCCGGATCCACGTGGCGGTACACAGGGTGTACAGGCTTCTGTACTAGACTAGCTCTACCATCCCGATTCTAACTAATCAACTTGACATTAGTGTTGGGCTGGAATCAAAAACCTGCACCTAAGCCTATAGTCGCTCTTCTGGGTAAATGGTTGGTGACCGGCCACGGGGCTCGTGGGCTAGTGGGTTGATGAGAGGGAGTGAATAAAGGAGTTTATGGGAGGCCACCGCTACTCACCTGGTAGTGCTTGTGGACGTGGTCCTTGACGTAGGAGGCGTTGAGCGCCTTGCCCTCCGTGGTGTGGACCAACATCAGCTCGCCCATCTCTGGCGGGCCGTTACGAAGACAGTCATGACTCTGGAAGAGGGGAGACATTGGGAGGGAGGGGAAGTGAGGGAATGAGCGGAGGGAAGACAAGAACAGGTTAGGATTTGATGCATCCAACATATCCATTCGATATGCCACTCTATAAACACGGCTTTGAGTTGAAGAGCTCATTTTCTCTCCTGTTGTTATGTTCGTCAACTAGGTCAACACTTCACCATATAATGGTCACCTCACTGTTTTAAACCTTAACGATTAACATCGACGGGGCTGTAGTGGAGCGGGTCGAGAGTTTCAAGTTCCTTGGTGTCCACATCACCAACAAACTATCATGGTCTAAACACACCAAGCCAGTCGTGAAGAGGGCACGACGCAACCTTTCCCCCTCAGGAAAAGATTTGGCATGGGTCCTGAGATCCTCAAAAACTTCTACAGCTGCACCATCGAGAGCATCCTGACCGGTTGCATCACCACCTGGTATGGCAACTGCTCGGCATCTGACCGTAAGGCGCTACAGAGGGTAGTGCGTATGGCCCAGTACATCACCGGGGCCAAGCTTCCTGCCATCCAGGACCTATATAATAGGCAGTGTCAGAGGAAAGCCCATACAATTGTTAGAGACTCCAGTCACCCAAGTCATAGACTGTTATCTCTGCTACCGCACGTCAAGCGGTACCAGAGCGTCAAGTCTAGGTCCAAAAGGCTCCTTAACAACTTCTACCCCCAAGCCATAAGACTGCTGAACAATGAATCAAATGGCCACCAGATTATTGACATTGACCCCCCCCATTTGTTTTGTACACTGCTGCTACTCGTTGTTTATTATCTATGAATAGACACCTCACCCCTACCTACATGTACAAATGACCTCAACTAACCTGTACCCCCACACACTGACTCGGCACCGGTACCCCCTGTATATAGCCTCGTTATTCTTCTTCTTATTGTGTTACTTTCTATTATTATTTTATCTATTTGGTAAATATTTCCTTAACTCTTCTTGAACTGCACTATTGGTTAAGGGCTTGTAAGTAAGCATTTCACGGTAAGGTGAATACCTATTGTATTCGGCGCATGTGACAGATAAACTTTGATTTGATTAAGACACAGAGCGGTGTAGAGTGGAACTCACCACAATGTTCTCTGGGAATAAGTTGTCGCAGTAGGAGCCGTCATCATAGTTGACCTCGTAGAAGGTCTGCGACGCCATGCCGATGATGGTGCAGGGGTAGAACCAGCCGTCGCTGTTCCGACCAATCACCTTCTGGCCCAGAGAAAACTCCCCCCTTGGCCCCGCCCTCGCCTTGACAGACAGAGAGAAGGAGGGTGTTTGAGTATTTGACATTGAGGGAAATATCATATACTTGATTAAAATCTATCTATTGCCATTGTATTTATATGTTGTTAGAGCAGTGGAGCACAGCCTTCATATTCTATGATAATTTCAGTAGGCAGAAAACCCATAAACGGGAGATATGAGATTTAATCTGAAAACCGTATAGCTTAGCAGTGAAGCTAATACTTAGCCTGACACATTCATAACATAAAGATAAGTAGAAGCTGTTCGTTTTGCAAATGTCTATTCACACAGGGTAACACAGCTCGCACCTTGTGATTGGTCTTCTTGTGCTTGTGGCACGTGACGGACACCACGTAGGGCCAATCGGCGGGCTTCATGAGCACGCCGGCGATGTGAGCGCAGGTGACATGAAAGGAGGTGGAGCAGCTGTCGTGGGAACACTGGATACACGCGCCGCACATCTGCTTGGTGTTTTTATGGCAGTACACACACTTCTGCAACACCAGAGAAGGGAATAGGCGTGTTAGAATCAAAACATCGTACTGACAGTGTCTAAAGTCTGTCTTAAAAAAAACCTTTCTACACTATTGTCAGAGCACGTAGTATTTCAGGAGTATGTTTCAATATCGACAAGAGCAAGAAACTTGGCTGAAAATAAATGCTTAACTTTGATACGGAAGCAACACAGTGTACCCGTTGTGTCCGAAGTCAACGTAAAAAAACATCCAAATATTGTTTGAGCAAAAACGATATTTCAGGGGTGAATGAATAAATGCTCACCGTAAGTTCGGCGAAACAGTATTTCACTCTAAAGTTTACAAGTGAAACTTTTGTTTTAACTTTGATATTTGTAAATGTCATGAGAAGGTGGGAAACACTCAATAATCAAATGCAGTTACAAAGGTGGTGCGCTCTGTTGCGCACAGCAGGAGTTTAAACGAGGCAACATTTTAAGTTGGCTCTTCAAACTAATATTATCCTTCATCTGTTATTTTCCTGTCCATCCTTTCTTCTTCCTGCCTCCTTGATCCTCTCGTACCTGGCATTCCCTCACCTCGGTCGCTCATCTCTTTCTGTCTTTCTCCCATCTCTCCTTCACCCTCAATACCTGTTTTCTAACTCGCCTCCCTCTCTCACCATCCGCCTTTCTCCTTTCTCCCATTCTTTCAACCTATTCCGATCCCATCTCCACCCTCCCAACTACTAACCCACCGACTCATTCTCTCCATCCCTTTCTTCTTCTCTCCCATTTCTCCCCCTCACTTTAACCCCTCTCCCTGCCTGCCCCCCTCCCCTCCCCTCGCTCGCTCCCCATCCCTCTTCTGTCTCCTTCTCTCTCGCTGACAGATTGCATATAGCCCGCCGTGACCCGCAGGAGATCGATGGAAAATAAAAAATATTTATTAAAATGTCAATACTTCATTTTAGACCCCGTGGGCCAGCGGTGGAAATGCACAACAGCTCTCGATAGGGCCTCGGATAGGAGATATTTCACCGGCCTCACAGTCGCCTGATTTAATATTCCACTGGGCAGAATCATGAGACAGGCTTCACAAACGGAACGAACCACAGAAGGAGATTTATGGACGTCAACAAACATTTATTTATTTGTTTGTTTGTTTAGCTTGCCCCTTTTTTGCTTGGTCTTTGCCGGCTGAGGTAGAACCAATGCATCAAATTTCCTCATAGAAATACAGTCGGAAGTTTACATACACCTTAGCCAAATACATTTAAACTCAGTTTCACAATTCCTGACATTTAACCCTAGTAAAAATGCCCTGTCTTAGGTCAGTTAGGATCACCACTTTATTTTAAGAATGTGAAATGTCAGAATAATAGTAGAGAGAATGATTTAATTCAGCTTTTATTTCTTTCATCACATTCCCAGTGGGTCAGAAGTTTACATACACTCAATTAGTATTTGGTAGCATTGCCTTTAAATGGTTTAACTTGGGTCAAACGTTTCGGGTATCCTTCCACAAGCTTCCCACAATAAGTTGGGTGAATTTTTGCCCATTCCTCCTGACAGAGCTGGTGTAACTGAGTCAGGTTTGTAGGCCTCCTTGCTCGCACACGCTTTTTAAGTTTTGCCCACAAATGTTCTATAGGATTGAGGTCAGGGCTTTGTGATGGCCACTCCAATACCTTGACTTTGTTGTCCTTAAGCCATTTTGCCACAACTTTGGAAGTATGCTTGGGGTCATTGTCCATTTGGAAGACCCATTTGCGACTAAGCTTTAACTTCCTGACTGATGTCTTGAGATGTTGCTTCAAAATATCCACATAATTGTCCTTTCTCATGATGCCATTTATTTTGCAAAGTGCACCAGTCCCTCCTGCAGCAAAGCACCCCCACAACATGATGCTGCCACTCCCATGCTTCACGGTTGGGATGGTGTTCTTTTGCTTGCAAGCCTCCCCCTTTTCCTCCAAACATAACGATGGTCATT
Organism: Salvelinus namaycush; assembly: GCF_016432855.1. Classification (NCBI taxonomy): domain Eukaryota; kingdom Metazoa; phylum Chordata; class Actinopteri; order Salmoniformes; family Salmonidae; genus Salvelinus; species Salvelinus namaycush. The sequence goes on from NC_052316.1 coordinate 7,235,398, forward strand.
ATGGCCAAACAGTTCTATTTTTGTTTCATCAGACCAGAGGACATTTCTCCAAAAAGTACGATCTTTGTCCCCATGTGATTTGCAAACCATAGTCTGACTTTTTTTAATGGCGGTTTGAAGCAGTGGCTTCTTCCTTGCTGAGTGGCCTTTCAGGTTATGTCGATATAAGACTCGTTTTACTGTGGATATAGATACTTTTGTACCTGTTTCCTCCAGCATCTTCACAAGGTCCTTTGCTGTTGTTCTGGGATTGATTTCCACTTTTCGCACCAAAGTACGTTAATCTCTAGGAGACAGAACACGTCTCCTTCCTGAGCGGTATGATGGCTGCGTGGCCCCATGGTGTTTATACTTGCGTACTATTGTTTGTACAGCTGAACGTAGTACCTTCAGGCGTTTGGGAATTGCTCCTAAGGATGAACCAGACTTGTGGAGGTCTACAATTTTTTTTCTGAGGTCTTAGCTGATTTCTTTTGATTTTCCCATGATGTCAAGCAAAGAGGCATTGACTTTGAAGGTAGGCCTTGAAATACATCCACAGGTACACCTCCAATTGACTTAAATGATGTCAATTTGCCTATCAGAAGCTTCTAAAGCCATAACATAATTTTCTGAAATTTTCCAAGCTGTTTAAAGGCACAGTCAACTTAGTGTATGTAAACTTCTGAACCACTGGTATTGTGATACAGTGAATTATAAGTGAAATAATCTGTAAACAATTGTTGGAAAATGTACTTGTGTCATGCACAAAGTAGATGTCCTAACCAACTTGCCAAAACTATAGTCTGTTAACAAGCAATTTGTGGAGTGGTTGAAATCCGAGTTTTAATGACTCCAACCCAAGTGTATGTAAACTTCCCACTTCAACTGTACGTTCTAATTGTACGTGGTCCCTTGTAAAATAAACAAATATTGTGGAATGTTTCTTTGTAGCTACGGAGCCTAAATTGAAGTGCTCACTAGTCTCTGCACTAATGAATGAACCGACGCATTCAAAGTGTCTCACTCAACTCCAAATAAATCAGGAATATTTTACTTGAGAGCAAAAACAAGGATACTCTGGAATTCTTTAAGGGTTTGCGCTAGGTTTACTGCTGGTTGCCATGGTAGCCTAGGCAGAGCGCTCTGTAAATATTGTACACATTTTGTTATTTTTAAGTAACTTCTTTTGTGGGGGGTTTTGATTGCTCTGGCTTTTGTTCACTTACATCTGGTTGTTCTGACTCACAGGAGTTGCATGACTGAGATGAAGAGTATATTTGTTTGGCCAGATTGGTAGCTAGACTTTTAGGATTTACATTATGCAGCACCAGCTTTTTTTTGGTTTCATCTGCCGGGAATGACAACAAATCACAACCGCATGCAGTGTCCGGGGATGTCCGAGAGGGTAAGGGGACTGTTCCTAACCAGGCTTTTGAGCACTTATTCAGCAGCCGTGGCGTCACCCAAGTGGCTGCCACATGTTGGGCAATAGAGCACTAATACCTGTGGAGGAACTGAACGTCGGGGAAGCAGGTTGTGGTACACTGACGAAGAGCTCCGGGCCGGTTTGTCTGACTGTCTTCGTTTCTCCCTGGCTGTACCAGTGATGCCTCGTCCACTCAAGCTATACTGCATTTCCAGCCCACTGCATCAACTCCCTTTCCATCATCCGGAACTGACTACTAGAGAGACTTTTCAAACTCCATCTCCATCAATGAAGACCACAATGGAAATAAGTCTCAGACTTTTTTTGTGATATCCCTGTCATGTGTGTGTGTGTGTGTGCGCGTTTCTTTAACTAGCAGATAAAATCAATCAAACAGCTCGAGGGGGGGGAATTCCAAAGGATTGGCACCTGATTTGAACTCATCCCATCTGTCCCAAAACCAGGGCTCAATGAACACTAGGATAGGCCAATTTCTATTGTAGATTCTCAAATTGAAATACAAAATTAAGTTGGTTCTGGAAGTATTCTAAGGGTGATTATTAGGTTGCATAAACATGATTTTACCCCCACAATCCTGGCCTTTGAATTGGCATCAATTGAAGAGGATCCGTTGCTGCTGTTGGTCAGAGTCTGGGAGACAGGCAGGCTGCAGACAGGCTGCCTGACTGGGGAAGAAACAGGCTTGCTTGAGCCTACTGCCTGAGGTTCATAGAAACCGCCCTTTTCTAACTCTGAAACTAGATAGTTTAAGGTTTATAATACTACCAGAGTTGTCTTTTAACACTCCAAATTGAGTCTAATATAACCATTACCAATTACCACTAGATTTGAGAGACAAAATGCTTACACGTGAGATGCATATTTGGCACTATGCAAAATCAACTTTCTCCATTTGAAAAAAAATTACATTTTCTATACAATTCTTATTAGTGCTTCTGACTTTACCAAGTTAAATTTGACTGTACTCTTTTATTTGTTCCAAGTTAGCTCACAGATTTGAGGGTTTGGTAGACCTTTCCGCTCACAGCTCGTGATCCGGTATACGGGTTAAAAATGGCAGAGTTTGCCATTGATAAGCACCTAAATTGGAACGCAGTGGCTGTACAGCAACATGCTATACACAACTTCAGAGGTCACATTCTCCGCTTCACAGCGCTGTATGGGTTTTGTCTGACAGCCATTATAAACCTGAGCACTGCAGAGACAAGAAGATGGCCAAATCCGTCCCGCTAATTGGGCTACTTTTGCATATTTGTTGTTTGAGTGAGGGACATGCGGTGAATCTGTGTTCCAAAAGTTGAGACTCCATTCTCTGCGCACCACAATTACAATCCGTTTGTCTGAAGTGCCTGGATTCAGACTAAACGTAACAGTATCCAGGTCACCTGTGATTTCCTTGATTTGACTGAGGGTGTAAATCGGCATCGTTTTACTTTATTAAGGCTGTCGTTCTCCTAGAATTACCTGGCTCACTTCCTTTTGACTACTTTCAAACAATTATCTTGCCTTTGTCCATTTGATCAAATGCTCTACAACCTTGTCCCCTTATTCTTTTCCCGTTCCGCTTTTTCGATTCTAATTCTGTACCGTATAGTAGTTTGCCAGTAAAATCGCCACTATTCATTCATCCTGTAGACGCTTATCTTGATGCTCCTAGAATAAGTCTTTGTCTATAAAGTATCCACTGGCCTCTGAGAAATGCATTTAGCATGTCATTTGAGAACTTAATGACCTTTCAAATGATATGATAATTACAGTTATCTTGTTGACTAATAACAAGTGGTGCCCCAAATTAATTAGATCACACCATTCCTCTACAATAGAGATAAGACCAGTCATCCAAATCATTAGGAGGGCGTGGCAGCTTTTTAACAACCCTTTTCAAAAAGGTGGAGGAAACGGTGCTCGGATGTAAATTATTCAAAAGACGATCTTCACTTCTTTAGATAGATTATTCGGGGGGGGGGGGGGGGGGGACATTATATTTGTAGATTGTGACAATGCCACTGCGGAGGCTGTGCGACTGAGGTCGCTTCGGATGAAGGGAGGGAGGGATCAAGCGAGGGAGATAAAGGGAGGGAAGGGAGCAGTGTGTTCAATGGGAAATTGCCTCCTGCCCGCGGGATCAACGCAGTTCATTTAGCGCACTGAGGAATGACACCTGATTATTCAGCCATTCATTTCAGTGCATCTATTATTTAACTCTGCCACCGTCCTCCTCGGCTCACTAATACACCATCCATCCATCCAGGAGGAGGAGAGAGGGAGTGACGGATGGTAGGAAACGGAGTGACAGAGCAAAAGAGAGAAGAGCAAAAGAGAGTGATTGGAGTTGGTGAGAGAGAAAAAGGAACAAGAGAGAGAGAGAGAGAGAGTGAAGAGAAAAAAAAGTAACAGAGAGAGAGAGAGAGAGTGAAGAGAAAAAAAAGTAACAGAGAGAGAGAGAGAGAGAGAGAGAGAGAGTGAAGAGAAAAAAAGTAACAGAGAGAGAGAGAGAGAGTGAAGAGAAAAAAAGTAACAGAGAGAGAGAGAGAGAGAGTGAAGAGAAAAAAAGTAACAGAGAGAGAGAGAGAGAGAGTGAAGAGAAAAAAAGTAACAGAGAGAGAGAGAGAGAGAGTGAAGAGAAAAAAAGTAACAGAGAGAGAGAGAGAGAGTGAAGAGAAAAAAGTAACAGAGAGAGAGAGAGAGAGAGTGAAGAGAAAAAAAGTAACAGAGAGAGAGAGAGAGAGTGAAGAGAAAAAAAGTAACAGAGAGAGAGAGAGAGAGAGAGAGAGAGTGAAGAGAAAAAAAGTAACAGAGAGTGAAGAGAAAAAAAGTAACAGAGAGAGAGAGAGTGAAGAGAAAAAAGTAACAGAGAGAGTGAAGAGAAAAAAGTAACAGAGAGAGAGAGAGAGAAGAGAAAAAAAGTAACAGAGAGAGAGAGAGTGAAGAGAAAAAAAGTAACAGAGAGAGAGAGAGTGAAGAGAAAAAAAGTAACAGAGAGAGAGAGAGAGTGAAGAGAAAAAAAGTAACAGAGAGAGAGAGAGAGAGAGTGAAGAGAAAAAAAGGAACAGAGAGAGAGAGAGAGTGAAGAGAAAAAAAGGAACAGAGAGAGTGAAGAGAAAAAAAGGAACAGAGAGAGTGAAGAGAAAAAAAGGAACAGAGAGAGTGAAGAGAAAAAAAGTAACAGAGAGA